>NC_137770.1:82835959-83326636 GCF_963455305.1 Plecotus auritus | reverse complement strand
TGATCAGCTGCCTTCTGCATATCCCAACTGAGGAGCGAGCTCGTAACCTGAGCATGTGCTCTGACCAGGAATCAAACTATGACCTCCTATTTCATAGGTTGATGCTCAATCACTGAGCCACATTGGCTGGGCTCAGGGCAGTTTTTTAAATCATGAGTCTTGAGTCTAAAATCCCAAGCTAGTAATGCTGATGATAAAAATAGTTTGGTTATCCAAGTCAAAGGAGCTTTTGTTCATTTTCTGTCTGGAATTCTGAGAGGATCCAGCTTTGCAAAATGATATACTTCAACATATTTTTTAGCCACAGTAAAGGAGAAATAGCACTATGGTCAATTTAAATACTGTCTTCCAAAAATATCTGAAAATATTTTGCTTGCCTGAAGGAGGCTATGAAAAGTAGTTGCAAATTGAGAATTGCTGTGCCTGACAAGAAAACCTCATTAAAGAAGGTTCATGGTGCACAGACCAAGTGAAGGGCATGGTTGAATATCAGAAGATCAATACTCAAGAAAAAAAGGAGGTGGGAGTCAGATGGCTGGGAGAGAGTGAAGAGTTTGCATGCCGAGTCTTAGAGAAATTTCTAGAAGCTGCCACATGTTATCTACACCTACATTCCACTGACCAGAACTCAGTTCCTGGCCATACCTAGCTGCAAGGAAGTCTTGGAAGCACAGCTTTTATTCTAAGGCAGAATAAAAAAGGGAAAGAGAGCACAATGGATATTGAGGAAAAACTAGCAAGTTGTACCACACAGGATGAAGAAGGACATTATGTAATAATGAAAAATTTAGAAGAAATGGATGATTTCCTGGACATTATGCTAAAAAGACAGACTTTATGAGAGATGTGTCCTAAATCATACATGCCCCAAACCCCGAAGCTAAATAAATGAAATAAAAATAATTTGCAAGAAGAATGTAATAAAATAAAGGAAAGATTTCAATAGTCCTCTTTCAGAATGTAACAGATTTAATTGAAAACAAAGCAAGGAACAAAGACATAGAAGAATTTAATGGTACAATAGAAAAAAGTTGAGTATATAGACACATAAGTACATACACATATATAAATTCATAACTTTCAAAGAAAGTTAATTATGATTATAAATTCAGCCTCAAGGTAAATCTTAAATTTTTTTGAAAAGTAGAGCTTTTATAGGCACATTCTCTGATCATAATGTAATTAGCACAAAATATAAAAAGTTGAAAATATTAACTCTTTAAAATGAAGAAATGAATTTCTATACAAACATGGGCAGAGACAAAGTCAAAAGAAAAAAATAACCAAGAATGCCAAAAGCAAAGAAAATGAATAGTTCACACCAAAACTTATGAGACACAATGATAGGTATATTTAGAAGAGAATATTAGTCTCAAACGCTGTTTTTGGGACATAAATAGCATAACTGAGAAGTTTCTCCTTTTCTAGTCCTTACAATAAGTAAACCTGGCAACTGAGTGTTAGGATGAAACTCTGAGTGTTTTGCGGAAATTCTTGTTAGCAGAAGCTCTGGTCATTGGCAGCAACTGATGGAAGCTAGGATTGACATCACTGGAAACGTTCATGAAGGTCCCACTGGGGTGAACATACTTGGCTTAGCATACTCCAGCATGTTGGAAATTGTCATCTCTGGCAATATTTTCTCATCACACCACCATACCCTTAAAAGCAGCTGGTTCAATTTTGAATTCCTGGATTGCATCTTTTAGTATAACATGCAATGACACAGTTTTAGTGAATCTAAGTGATTCTAGGAAAATAAATATCTATGCATTCTTAAATTGAGAAGGAGTTAGTAAGGGAGGTGAGAGGAACTTAGTTTTTTGTTTTAAATTTCAAATTAATAGATTTCTTTAAATGTCTGAGTCATATTCATCTGTTTTGGAATTTGCTTATATTCTTGACCTTAAGAAACCCAAAAGTTAATCTTCAGAATCTGAGTCCTTTGTACTAAGAGGCAAGTGGGTATTTGTTCCTTCACTAAATTCAACTGGATTGAGCAATGATTTTTTTTCATCTTATGAATGGTTTCTGTGTGAAATGAGTCAATACTGAGATCAGAGTGTGGTGACATGTTATTAAATGCTACAGAAAAGTTATAGGAAATCTGGTAGAAAACTCTGTTGTTTGATTATGTAACAATATAGAGATCAAGTTCATCAATGCAAAATAAAAATTTCCTGACAAGCAGTTATTAACAAGGAAGCTTGCTTTGCTAACAATTCAGGAAAATTGAAAGTTAAGATACATTATAAATATTTATAAATAAAAGTTCTTTCAGCCTAATCGGTAAGAGTGGAATTTCTGCTTGACTCAAAGAAAGGTGGAACTAAGTCAGTTTTTCACGTCAAATTTTATTTTGTCTGCATATGGAAGTTCTTACAGTCAGTGCTGTAGGTTTTGAGTGGTGTCAGGAGCTTTTGGTCTGCTGCTGATCTTCCTTAACCGGCCAGCAAATTGCTGTGACTGCCAATTAGCCTGTGAAAATTCTGGGGCAACTGGAGAAAACTTTTTTTTTAATGTGTTGTTGCTTAGGAAGATCTGAATGTTGAAATGTCAAGACCAACTTTTCTATTATATTATAATTTCTGGGATATTTTTACTTAAAAGAGTTAATCGAACAAAAATTATTATTTTTCTAGAAGTTTGGGAGGAAAATCTTATGTAACTAGTTTCTGCGGGTGCTGATTAGAGCTTGCCCATCTCACTGGTAGAACAGGAAAACCTGTTTTCAATTAGTTTTATATGAAGTTCAGTTTGGTATTTCTAATAAGATGATTTTTCTGACAGTGAAATTTATTCTAATCTAGTCTAAAAAGGGCAAAGTTTAAGTAAATTTCACATTTTAGTATAAATAAAAACAAACAAAAATGGAGGGGGAGGAAGAGGGAACTTGACAGTCAGAATAACAAAATATTTGGTCAGTTCTATTATTTACTCAAATCTTGAGGTAAATCCTGGTATGATCCAAAGATTAAATTTTCCTGAGATTTCACCCTGAAAATTCTTGAGGAGGCATGCCTATATAGCTAGAAGCTTGAGACTGCATGAAAAGGGCCTCCTTAGGATGTTGGATCATAATTGCTAGTGATCAAGTGGCAAAAAAAAAACAAAAAAAAACAACTATGGCTGAAACCGGTTTGGCTTAGTGGATAGAGCGTCGGCCTGTGGACTAAAGGGTCCCAGGTTCGATTCCAGCCAAGGGCATGTACCTTGGCTGTGGGCACATCCCCAGTAGGAGGTGTGCAGGAGGCAGCTGATTGATGTTTCTAGCTCTCTATCCCTCTCCCTTCCTCTCTGTAAAAAATCAATAAAATATATTAAAAAAAATAAATTTTTAAAAAAACAAACAAAAAACAACAACTATGTTTAGATAGTTGTTTTAGAACAGTTTTGTTGACTCGTAGCTTCAGTGAGCATTTTATTTTTCCAGAATCATTCCTGGGACTGAGAAAGTTGCTCAGTTCTTGACCCCATTCCCATAGATGTGAAAACAGAGGAGGAGAGAGTACAATAGATTCTATGTTCACAGACAGTCACTGCTGGTGTTTACACAGAGTTCCCTTTTTCTCAGCTTCAGCTACTCTGAGATGAGACACTACCATGCTCAAGCTTCTTATATTCTTTCATTTTTCTTTTATCCCTTAAAATTATGGCTCTCTTATTCAGTCCCTCCCTTTAAAAAGCAAACAAATCAGCTGTTAGAGCTTTCCCCCCAACTCTTTCACAGAAGTCTATTTAAAATGCTACTTGAGTAATTTTGGGAGATAATAGTGTCCTTTCTGTTTCCTGTTCTGCATTCCTTCTTCATCCCATAGCCACAGTGAAACGTGAGAGATGAGTAATTTGTGCATCAATCTCTGACTTTATTTCTTTTCTCACAGTATCTGTAAGGTTTTTGAGCTGAATGGGTGCCCCTCATATCTTTGCAACTCGAAGCACAGTTGAAGAAAGAGAATCATTGATGAGGCTTCCACATTTATGAATTTGGAATGAAAAGGGAACATTTTAATAAAAAACTTCTTCTCTTGTAGTGTATTTCTCCTATTCACCAGTCATTAAACTGGGTCTATTACTTTGTATTTATCAACCAGGTGGAGCCTCTCACTCACACACACACACACAAATTATGTACTTTTGCTATAAAGTTTAAATGAGAAAATGTAAGGAAAGGACAGACAGGTGAGAACACTGATGCCTTTGGACACTCCATCCTAAAATTTTTATTCAAGGACTATAATTTCAAATAAAATGTACAATATAATCAAATCTCTATTTTTATTTCTTTGTAGCCATCCATTGTTCCTCATACATTCCTGAGTGATGAAGAAAATGGGTTGCAAGTTACAAACACTATTGCATTTGCAATGGCCAAAATGTAAAATCCCTCACTTTTCATGGCCTGTGAGGATTTTACTGATGTTCACAAAAGTATCATGGGATCTATAATTCCATATAATGGAGGGATCTCATTTCAGCTTGGATTTCAATTAGTAATGAACCCCTCCCACTGACAGCATGACCACAACAGAGAAGAGAGGAGCAGAACAAACCACCAGACTCAGGACACAGCCTGTGGCAGAGGGAGGAGCAGAGCTGTAGAGCAGTGCCACCATTCTTGGGCGGTAAAAAATGCTGGCAAGGACATTTTTGCGGAGTAATTAGAAGGAAGCAGAGCCTCTAAAACAATAAAGAATTAATACTATGACTTTGAAAAATGTATAAGCAAATACCAGAAACAGTCTGGAGTTTCATAAGGGTACTTGAACCAGTGGGTGACGTCTCATTGCAAACTGTGTTGGGACAAGAATATTGTAAGACAAGTAGAGGCACAGCAGGACCTAGAAGAAGATAAAATTAGGTTATTCCAAAGTAGATACTACTTTCTTTGCCATTAAACTGTTGTCACCAATGTCTTAGCAGGGAGATTAGAACTTAATATGTAATTTTATTTCATTATATTAGATTGTACTTAATTTACTTGTTTCACCAAAGTATATGGCCGGATGCCTACCAGTGATAATGTTTGGGTTAGTTCTATTATTCTATAAGAAAATCCCAGAAAACCATGTAGATTCACTGACCAGCATTCCATTGACACTATGGAATCATTTTGGTTGGCCTCTCAGAAAACTGGCATACGTCAGCTTGGAGAATCTCACTTGGGAGTAGATACACTTGAGTCACTGATGGTAGCCTTGGTTAGAGAGGGGCTGCCGGATCCTTAGGGATCACTAAGAGTATTTTTCCTTGAGAGGGTCAGCATATAGCCCTACTGCTATTCTAGAGGAAGTGAGTGTAATCAGACCCTTTGGGACTGAGACGTGCAAAACAAAAAGTATTTATCACTTAGGTCTGGGTCCTGAAGATAAAAAAAAGGATGTTGTGTGGGCCAATGATATGAATGCAAGAAGCACTCCGAACCCAGCATTCGTTGGTTTTCTGGGGCTCTGGTGATGGCCAAGCATGCCTATGAAGAAGATGAACAACAGGGAGTTCTGCAGCCTGGGAAACCCAGGCATGAGGCACCTTTGGCCAAGCTGACCCAAAGGAGGCCAAGCTGACCATTCAGGGTTTGGATCAGCATGTCCAGTATTCCCTCTCTGATATGGGGGGGGGGGACTGGGTATCAGCCAGAAACAAAGCCAAAGTCAACTGGCAGGTTCACTGCTTGGGAGGTCCACTCCTTTCCACACTATTGAAGTTTCCCAGATTCTTAGAGAGGTCAAGGGCAGGTGTGGGGAAGGTTTCAGGAAGGAAATAACGACCTTCCTGTTTATTTGGCAGGTCTAACAATTAGTATGAAAAATAAAAGAGACATGAGAGTGTTTGTAGCCTAGGTTCATAGATCAGGTATATGCATAACATTTTCACTCAATAGATTTGGGTTCAGGTCTTTTTGATTAACCTTTTTATTTACTTTTGAAGCCCCTCAATAAGAATCTCCACACATTGTGCTAAATAGATCTCAAGGTAAAATGAATATTACCTGACTACTGCAATCAATATTTTTTTTTCAGGAAAAACTTGGTAAGGAGCCTCTCAGAATACTCTTTATAAAGCATTTATTCTTTTTAGCCTCCATTGGTAAATGTTATATTTATATACAAAACAAATAACGGTTCCATATTTCATACGAATTACTTGTGACAGTTGAACTAAATGGAAAATCGTTCTGTAGTGGAAGACTAACCGGTTTTGACTATGTGGCAGTAAAGAATGAGAGCACATATTCTCAGGAAAGACATGTGTAAGATTCCCCCCGGAACTATTTTCCTTCTAAGAAAAATAAAAGTTAAAAATACCCCGTGTTTTCTCATTCATTTCAGAATTTTCCTTGCAGGAAGAGACACAGAGACAGTAAATAAGCCTCACAGCTGTAGTCCCCACAGCAGGGGTGGCGGGGAGCAGCAGCTGCAGGTTTGGGTAGAGACCCAAAGCGAGTGGAGATCACTGTGCGTGCTCCGCCCAGAAGTCAAGTCGGTGGCAGAGAGGCCTTGTTGGGAGGCTGTGATGTGCACGATGCTGTGACGGGGCTTTGGTATAAAGAGAGGCTGTAATTGTCCCCTCTTCTTCACCACTCCACTTGAGGCCAATAGAAGCAGAAATCCTAGGCTTTTCCTCAGATCCTGTTTGTAACATGCAGTCGGTCTGAAGTAGTGCTTGAATGATTGCAGCACAGAGTGTGTGGTGCTCGGGGATGCAGGGCTTTGCTCCCCTTTCACCTCTCTACTTACCGTGCCCATAAGAACATTTCAGAAGGAGTTCTGATTATCCTTATAATTCAATTCCTCCGCAGGGAACCTCAGATTAGTCTCACTGAACCTTGTCTCTACCTTTGAACATTGTAGGGCAATTCCTTTACCCTAATGGGTTCCTTTCCAATAAACCTTCAACTCACAGTCACGCTGAAACCACAGAATCGCTGCTAAGAGCTTCTTTATTTTTTTCTTCTTTCTGTTTAATTCACTGAAGACTCAGATTTAGGTGCCTCGAAAGCTAGCCAGCTTTTTTAATAGGGTAGTTTTTTCTTTCTTTATAGAAGTATGAATTTAATAGATTGCTCTAACCAATTAGAATCACTTCAGGCAATTTATTCAGTTCCTCTCTTTTGTTGTTTTTTTAAAATTCTTTGTACAGAAGGGTTTTTTTTTTTTTCTTGTGAGTGGAAACAGTGCCCCCTTCAGGTAATTTAGAGAAATTACTGAGAAAGTAATCCGTAAAATTGTGTACACAAGTAGAATTTCTTTTTGTAAACCAGCAAGGTGTTTCTAAAAATTTCTTAGCAAATTAATTTTTCAAATCTCATTGGTTTAGTCAGGACATGTGTCAAGTGACAAAAATGTAATTCACATAAGCTTAGGCAACAAGAGAAATGCATTGGCTCCTATAATCTTGGCAAGTGCATATGGGCTTCTGGTATCTAGAGTGCCAGGAACTGAATCCTGCAAGGACTCTCCTTTCATTCCACTTCTGTCTGTATATCAGTTTCATTTACTGACACCACAAAGCAGGAGACACGATTGCAAACGTTTTCTAGCTGGAGATTATTTCACAGTGCAGCAACTAAAGGACAAGGACACCTCTTTCCCATTACAAATTTAAAAATCTGAGCTCAGGCTTTCCTTACATTGGTGTGAGACAGGTTTTCCTCCAGGGGGTCAATTTGTGACTGCAGCAGGGTGTACATGATATGATAGGCTCAGCTGCGTCAGGCGTCTACCCCTGGTTCAGTCAGGAGGTCTAAGTTGGTTACATAAATAAGATGAAAGCCCCCCCACCCCCCTGCCATTTGAACCACATGGTTAGAGTTTATATTTTACAAGGAGGGAGTTGCTGTTTTGAGTGGACAAAATGGAAGATACCCACCACAGCATTGCTGTCTCAATGTGTGAACTATTAGTGGGGGAAGATTGGAAGGGTGAGAAGGTTTGTATTTCTTTAGGACTCCCCCAAACACGAGTAGCTACTTCTGATGAACTGGGTATATTTATGAACCATCTTTCCTTCCCACAAGCAGTGTATTTTTTCTGTACTATGTTAACTCTTGGTGAACACCATTATAGCTTCTTCAGTTCCTCACTTACCTTTCACACAAAGTTGTAAAAAAACAAAGAACAAAATATGATATCAATACCTAATATGTATGGAGTGGCACTATAGGCCAAGCACTGTGCTAAATGAATGAATAATCCCATTTAACTGTCAGAATATCTATATTTTACAGAAGAGGCTTATAGGGAATAAATAATAAGCTCAAGATCACGAAGCTGGTACAGAACGAAGTGGGATTCAACATAACTGTCTAACTACTGGGAATTAGCTTAGTCCTGTGTTTTTCTGTGTGGGTGTTAACAGGCTTCTGTTTAGGACTTTGGGGCAGTAATTTTTCAGCCATTATACTCACTGCAGCAAATGTGTGGCAACTTTATTCATATATCTTCTCAATCTTTAAAAATTTCTAAACTCAATTCTCTATTGTCTCAAGCAAGTTCCCACTGAAATTCCTTTTCCTGCATGAACTCGCCATAACTAATAGAACCACCCCAAACTGATTTTTCTCCTTGACAACACTTGAGGAAAAAATACTAGTAGAATACATTAGAAGAAATAAAATACATTATAGTAAAACAAAAATAGCAAGCACCCACCACGTATCAAGTGATGTAATGAATGATGGGGTATGAGTATTAAATAATTTCACAAGATTAAGTCTTGGTTTTAATGGAGTTATAAGTTAGTTAGGAAGATTAAAATAACATGTATAGAGCAAAAGTTAACAATGAAATGAAAGAGATGCATCTTTTTTTTTTGGGGGGGGGAGTTATAGGCTCTTTATAAATTCAGGGGAGAGATAGGGAGAGAGAGAGAAAATGAGAATGGGATTTGGTGGGTCAGGGTGAGAAGGCTAAAAGGCTAATTCTAAGGCAACCCGATGTTTGGGGGTTAGCAATCTGAATCTGTGCCCAAAACCTAATGTACATTCTTGATAACCTATAATTAAGTCACTGTCCCTTTCCCACGATCTGGTCTTGCAAGACATGTTACCTAAATGCTCACATTTTACAGAGGCCATAAACCATGAACAACACACAACTCCCAGAGGGGGTTATCAGCACTGGCACCAGGCCAGGCCCTTAGATATGATCTCAAGCAAAAACCCACGAAAGGTCTGGAAGTCCCCATCCATATATGGGGGACAAAGAAACCAAAAGGGGATAAAAGAAGGGCCTCCACCATATTGGTTTGCTCAGACTCTGGAGGCAACTCCTCTGAGACTGCCGGCATAATAAAGCTGTGTAACTCCATTTCTCTAAGCATCGCTTGGGTTTCTTCGGTCTTCTACAACAAGGGGAGAAGGTCTAGAAAGAAAATTAAATAATGGAGAGCAAAAAGAATATGCCTTTCAACTTGCAAGAGGAATTGAGAAGAATAAAAAAACTTAAATAAGGTATTGGTCATGGGAATGCTAAATAAAAGATGAATCTGAGAGCACTTAAAAGAAAAAAAAACTGACAAGAATTGGTGCCTGACTATAAGCTCTAAAGTTTCAAGCTTGAATAAAGGAAGGATGTGGTGCTATTTACAGAAACTAGGAAGTATAGAGAGGAACCTGAACTGGGAAAGATTTTGAAATTGAGATAATAGTGATGTATTAAGTGAAAATGGCCAAGTGAGAGCTGGAGACAAAGAACAGAATCCTATATAATAAAGTAGTAATATGCAAATTGACCATTCCTCCAACACACAAGATGGCCACCCCCATGTGGTCAAAGATGGCCACCCCCATGTGGACACAAGATGGCCACCACAAGATGGCCAGCAGGGGAGGGCAGTTAGGAGCGACCAGGCCTGCAGGGGAGGGCAGTTAGGGGCAACCAGGCTGGCAAGGGAGGACAGTTAGGGGTGACCAGGCCAGCAAGGGAGGGCAGTTGGGGGCTACCAGGCCTGCAGGGGAGGACAGTTAGGGGCGATCAGGCCCATAGGGAAGGTCAGTAAGGGGTGGTGAAGCTGGCAAGGGAGGGCAGTTAGGGGTGACTGGGCCAGTAGGGGAGGGCAGTTAGGAGTGACCAGGTCTGCAGGGGAGGGCAGTTAGGGGCAATCGGGCTGGCAGGGGAGCAGTTAGGTATTGATCAGGCTGGCATGGGAGTGGTTAGGGGTGATCAGGCTGGCAGGCAGAAGTGGTTAGGGGCAATCAGGCAGGCAGGCGGGCGAGCAGTTGGGAACCAGCAGTCCTGGATTGTGAAAGGGATGTCTGGCTGCCCGTTTAGGCCCGATCCCACCAGGATCGGGCCTAAACGGGCAGTTGGACATCCCTTGAGGAGTCCCAGATTGGAGAGGGTGCAGTCTGGGCTGAGGGACTCCACCCCCCCCCCCGTGCACGAATTTCGTGCACCATGCCTCTAGTTTTAGATAAATGGAAAGTGCTTGACACAGAGCAGAAATTCAATGTATTACAGATATTATTATGCATTATCACATGTGCCATTTAGTATTATCATCAGTGTGCACATACATTTATCCCTCTAGACTGTGAATTACCTAAAAATAAGGACTTTGTCCTAGCAGTCTTGATTTCCCAGTATGTAGCATATGATAGACACTAGATAGGTGCATTTGTTTGTTAAAAATAAAGTAGGGCTTCCATAACACAGACTGGGTGGCTAAAACAATGGAAATTTATTTCTCACTTCTGGAGGCCAGAAGTCCAAGATCAAGGTGTCAAAAGGTGTGATTTCTACTCGAGCCTCTTTCCTTGGCTTGCAGATAGCAGCCTTCTCATTGTGTCCTTGCATGGTCTTTCCTTTGTGCTTGAGCACCCCTGGTGTCTCTCTGTGTCCTAATCTCCTTTTTATTATAAGGACACCGGTCAGATTGGATTAGGGCCCACCCGCCCAATGGCCTCATTTTAATTTAAAAGCCCTATATTGAAATGCAGTCACATTCTGAGGTGTTGGAAGTTAAGGCCTCAACATATGAATTTTGAGGGGACACAATTCAGCCCAAACAATAGGAATGGAACTTGGTTTCTAAGATGGAACATAGGAGAGTTGAGATAAAGTACTTAGTATATGTGTAGTATCTGTGTGTTGGGTAAATGGAGAAGGTGGAAGAGGCAGGATTCAGGAAATTTTTTCCTTATGATTTGATGTAGATTTGGAATTATAAAATAATATAAATTTTTAGAAATGTTAAAAGTTCAAGAATAAATGTTATATATTTCTAAAAATCATTAATTTCATCAAGATCTCTTTATACAAAGTATTAACTGATGATTTTACAAATTTCTTCCTTAGATGCTATTATTTCACCATTTTCATTCTTAATGTGTATAATGTGTATTTGTGTTTTCTATTTGTTTCATAGATTATATAGAACTTTTGGATCTATTTATAAAGTCTAATTTTTTGTTTTACTTTTAAATTAATTTCTACTTTTACTTTTAGACTTTTCCCTTCTTTCATTTATTTTGCTTAACTTTAAAAATTTCTTGATTTGTCTTCTTTACTTCATTAATAAATGTATTAAAGGTTTTACTTTTTTATGAATATTGCTTTGAATGAATCTATAGATTTTTATATGTACTGCTGTCATTAGTGTTAATTTTTAATGGCTTACAGTTTTAACTTTTAGTTCTCCGACCTGGAAATTACTTAGTGGTTAATTTCCTTGTCATTCATTTACTAGCTATCCTTTAATTATTAATTTTTAGCTTTATTGCATTCTGTTCAGAGAAAGTGGCTTTTATGAATCTTTCTAATTGTTCCTTTGAATCACAATACATGCTCATGTCTTGGTAAATGTTCCATAGCTGTGTGCGTATATATATAAATAACTAGGCTATTTTTCATCTCTTTCTTTTTCTTTCTCTCTCTGTGAAATAGATATTAAACTATCCCATAATTAACATATTGTCAAATTATTCTTGTATTTTCAACAAATTTTGCTTTACATTTTTGCATGCAATATTTTTTGAATAATAGTTGGCTCATTCATTCATTCATTATGAATTTAAAAAAATAACTATTGAGAGTCAATTATGTTTCAGATCCCAGGTTGAACTCTTAGGCTACGGCAATGAGTAAGACAGACTCAATCTCTGATGTTATGGAACTTGCAGCCTCTTAGGGAAGGCGACATCAACACTCATTCAATGATCATCTCTAAGTGTGAAGGATGTCGAGACGGGGAGAAATACAGGGTACTGTAGGAAGCTTAGCAGGGAGTAATACATAAATCTAGGGGGCTAGGAAAGACCTCCCTGAAGAAGAAACGTTTAAATAAAAACTGACACTTTAGGATCTAAAAGCAGACAGTATCATTCAGGGTTCTAGCAGGAAACTCATGTACACAAAAAATGGAAAATTTGAGGAAAGTTAAATATGGCACTAATTATTAACTATAAACAAGGTGTGGGGAACAATTAAGGAATAGTGCTGTACTCTGGGAATAACATCACTCCAGGCCTAAAACCGGAGGGAGAGAGTGATTACTGGAGATAGAGAGACTACTTGGAGAGTCTGTCTTAAAGAGCTGACCATGTGATATAGTGTCAATGTCAGCCTATGTCAATCTCACAGGGAGGAAGCTAGGGGAAAATATATTCTTTGACCTGAGCACCTCCTTCCCTCTGATCTCTGCAGGTGATCACCTTGGGTCAAAACCAATTAATAACCAAAAGGCAAGAGAGCTCATTGGTACATTCCCAATTGGTACATTCTGGGGCACAGAGCAGGGTGCAGAAGGATGGAGAGAGGACCTGGAAGGGCAAACAGGAGAAATTATGAGTGAAGGTGAGATACGGGAGATGAGGCCAGAGAAGTAAGCCAGAATAAGGAAGGCTTTATGAGCCTTGGTAATGATTTTGTATTTTGTCCTTTGGGAAATAGGGAGTCATTGATTACTTTTAAGCAAAAAGAGTAAAATTATCACATTTGCATTTTTAAATGATAACTGGCTACAATGAAGAAAATTCCTTGGATGGGATGATGGCTTCCTTCACTGGAGGAACGATAGAGTAGTGAGACAATGAGCCCAATTTTGGGCATATTAAGGTTGAAGCATCCAGGTGGTTCTGAGCTGAAAAGGGACTTGGCTAGAGGTACAAAATTTGTCACTGTAGAAAAGTTAAATGGTGTTTGAGGTTTAGGAGTTGATGAGATAGCCTAGAATCTGTATAGCATAAAAGAGGAATTAGGCACCCCAGAACTGAAGAAATTGGTAGAGGAGGTATAGCCTTCAAAGAGACAAGAAAATAGAGATGGCTAGGAAGGTAGAAAAATCCTGGATAATTTTTAGAAAAAGTCATTTTTAAAAAAAATCATTGAATGATGTGCACTCCTGGCATGCCCTAGATGAGTCAATATGAGCTTTTGTACCCAGGATATCAGGATAAGTTAGTGAGGTCATTTCCAGTAAGACAGAACGTAAAGCTACTTTTGACAGACTTTCTTCATCTTTAGGAGTGACTTAAGGGAATAAATTTATAGATCCTCATCTTCTCTATATACTCTTCCCTAAAAATTATCTGCCTGGGAGCTTGACTGTGGTTCTCAATTCCTATCTCTCATTTCACAGCTGTCCTCAAACTCTGTAGAAGAAGGAATTATTATTATTACTATTTTTTGTAGAAGATGTTTAAAAACCTCTCAGGTATTAGGAAAAAGAGTATTTCTTTTTATTGGTTTCAGGAAAACCTCCTTTCATGAAAGCATTATAGATTTGACCCTGGTTATATTATTAAGAAATTAATTTCAAAAAAAGTTTGCCTTTTATGTTAAAAACATTAAAAATGATATTTAAGTTGTTTTATCTAATGTGCATTAGTAATAATTATAGTTACAACTCAATCAAGAAAAAAATAACAACAATTAGAGTGATATGGTCAGAGAAAATTGAAAAAAAATTAAATTTTATAGCATGTTTTTGTTGCTGACTTTTTGAGTGATCAATAAAATACTTTCAGCCCTGGCCAAGTGGCTCAGTTGGTTGGAGCATCTTCCTATTCACCAAGAGGTTGTGGGTTCGATTCCAGATTCCACATATCTAAGTTTCAGGTTCTATCTCCGACACAGGAGGCAACCAATGGATGTTTCTCTCTCACATTGATGTTTCTCTCTTTCTCTCTTCTCCTCCCTCCTCCCCCTCCTCCTCCTCCTCCTCCTCCTCCTCCTCCTCCTCCTCCTCCTCCTCCTCCTCCTCCTCCTCCTCCTCCTCCTTCTTCTTCTTCTTCTTCTTCTTCTTCTTCTTCTTCTTCTTCTTCTTCTTCTTCTTCTTCTCTCCTTCTCCTTCTCCTTCCTCTTTCTCTAAAAATAAATTTAAAAATATTCTTGGGTGAAGATAAATAAATAAATGAAAATAAAATATTTTAAAAGAAAACATGTATTATGTTAAATTCTGCAGGAGAAGTTGAATGGAAATGTAATTTTAAGGAAAGAAAGAAGCAATATAAAGTCTTCAATTGTTAATTGGATGTTGGTGGGTATCAAATCACTTTGATATTAAGATTTCATTGCATATATTTAAAAGCTATTATATGACTTTTATTTGAAAACATCAATATTTATAATACAGTGGAATTTATAGCCTTTACAGCTATTTAAACATTTAAAGTAATTATAAAATATTTTAGAAGTCATTTTAAAAATGTGTGAAGGTTTTATTGTTTTCTAAATTCTGACTGCCATTAATATAATACACTGGTTAGTTTATGAACATGAACATGCTTTAATGATAATGCAGAATTACTGTCAATGTGTGTTTATATTCAATCCTCTAATCATTCTTTAAATTTGTATCTTCTACAGACGGGTGGAAAATATCTGTCACTGAAATTCATGTAGCTTCTCAAATATTTTTTAAAATTTGAATCTAAATGAAGAAAGACAGAACAATAGATGTTTAGATCTGATATCACTCACCTTTCTGAATTTGCAGATGTTCTATGCAAAAAACTATCAAACAATATAATTCTGAGAAGCTGTAAAGGAGGTTATCAGCCTCACCATTAAGCTGAAATTGTTTTCTTCTGTCAAAAGAGATTTAAACTTCTGTTGCTGTAGTCAACGAAAAGTGCTGATTCCTGGTGTTGAGAGGATGAAGCTGCCAGGGAAGTGAGACAAGGAGCTTAAGAGAGAGGGTGCATTAAAGCTCCATGCTGCCAGTTTTATTAACAACCAAAGCAGAATACAAATGTTAACAAAGCATATTAGTAAGAAGCAAAATATCCACAGGGAATTAATATGTAGATTTATCACTACTTTTTGATGGCAAAAGGAGTTTGAAAGGAAATTAATAGTATTGGGATCATCTGTGTGTTATGCATTTATTCATTCCTCTTCTAATAATGTCATGGCTTTGCCTTAGGTAACCACTTTTTCCCGTACCCCAGACCTGAACAAGTCAGTCCAAGCAAAGTGAGCCTCAGGATGTTTTCTGGAATCATGGGGAAAGAAGCCTGTTCCTTCTGTTGGAGTTGTTAAAATGGCAGGAATAATAGGCAGAATAAAGGTCCCTCAAAGAGGCCTACACCCTAATCCCAGAACCTGCTAATATGTTACCTTAAGGGCAAAGGGATCTTGCAGATATGTTTAAATTGAGGATATGGAGACGAGGAGGTTATGCTGGAATATCTGGTGAGCCCAATGTAATCAAAAGGGTCCTTGTAAGAGGGAAGCAGAAGGGTCAGGAGAGTCCGAGAAGAAGATGTGACAATGGTAGCAAAGGTTAGAGTGATGGAATTGCTGGTTTTGAAGGTGGAAGGGTGCCATGAGCTGATGAGTGCAGCAGCCTTAGAAGTTCGAAAAGACCTGGATTTTTGGTTGGCCTCCTCTAGAGCTTCCAGAAAGAATAAAGCCCTGCCAACACCTTGATTTTAGTTCAGTGAGACTTCTGACCTCCAGAAGACAAACTAATACATAAGTATTGTTTAAGCGGCTAAATTTGTGTTATTTGTGACAGCAGCTATAGTAAACTAAAACAGCAGGATATAAGCCTGAGGCTCCTGGTGGTGTGTTTGTCCTCCAGTTGGCCAGAGTGTGCTTCAGAATGAAGCCAAAATAGGGTAAAGGAGGACCAGTGATAGGTGACTTTATTTAAGCATTTGGATTCAGCCCTTTCTAAAAAAGTAATCTGTTTTTTTCCCAATTTTTTTTAAAGCTAGCTATATATATATTTGCTTTAGTTACTTTGATCTGGGCTCTCTCTTACTTGCATACAGATTTATGTAAATGCACTTTTTTTTTCTTTCTCAGTTTTACTTATAATAATCCCAGTTTGGGAACAATATACTTATCATGCTCACCTGCAAAAAATACTGATTGAATAAACCAATGTATATTCCAAAGATGTAAACTTTTAGTTCTGGGAGCTCATGCTATAGACAATTATTCATTTATGTGTGAAAGTATTCAGAATATATTTGTTTTTGCTGGAGGAAAAAATTGGAAAAGAGCATTTATAGCAATACCTAGCCATATGAAAAATAATGTTTAAGAAGTTCTCCCCAAAAGAATTTTCCTGTGATTATTTGGAAAGGTTAGGAATCCCTTTTAAACTCCTGTTACACAGTGTAGCACTTGGAACATTTAGTTACACCTCTGCCAAAAACTGTATTTTAAATTTGATGTCTTATTAAAAAATGCATTGGAGAAGGTTAAAATATTAAATATTCACAAACCAAACAATTATAAATTAATGTTAAAAAGGCAAAAATTTCCTTTTAAATTTCCTTTTTAACTGTTAATCTTACTTTAAACTTTATTAACAAAGATAAATGAAATCATAGTATGCAATTACTACCCTAGAAAAAGTGAGAACAGGTGTGTATGCTCAGTACAGCATTATTTGCATGCATGCCTTTTTTTTCTCATAATCTATCTATGTATCTATCAAATTAATGGGACTGAGTATCTGTAGCATTTTGCCACTCTTTAATGGAGGAAAATGTCCATTGGTTAATGAGTCATACATACAATGTGTGAACCTAGGCAAATTAACCTCTTTGAGCTTTAAGTTCTTCATATAAAATGAGATACGTGTCAGTAGTACCTACAGCATAGTTTTCTTGCTACTACTAAATGAAATTACATGCTATGCACCTATCAAAATGTGGAGTGCTTCTAAATACTCAATATATGAGCTACTACTAATATTATTATTATTATTACCAATAACATTGCCATTACTATTAATTATCTATACACGTTGTAGTTTCTTTTTCCTCTGAGTTTGTTCAGAATCCCTAGTTAGTATAGCTGTAGGTATGGCAACATAAAAAAGTTATCAATTTTTATTTTATCATGTTTAATGAGGAAAATGTCACCAACTAATTTTTATTCAAAAAACTTAAAAAATTCATAGCTGTGAATTAAGGAATGTTATAGGCACTGTTGCTCAATAGCAATTCAATAAATGAGTAAAACTTAGTCCTTGATGATTACAGCTTGCATTTTAGTGGGGATACAGTGAAAGATACATGTACAGAAATACATATTAAATACATACAAAAGGTTCCATAAAGTATTATGTTTGCTACATTAGGAATATGCTTTGAGTTTTCGTTAAAATTAAAAAAGAGAAAGTGGTCATTTCTACCTGGGAAAGAGAGTTGGGACAGGATTTCAGAGCAGAGCAGAAACTTGAGTACAACTTGAACAACAGTGAAGCGGTTGAGTGGATGTGGGCATTCCATGCTAAGGGAACTGTGTCCACAAAGGCAGAGAGGCAGGAAACAATTTCATGTCTGAGATGATGGGAGCAAACAGAGGGAGGGCAATGGGAGTGTGACAGCAAATGAGGCTGAATTGCTCAGCAGAGCACCAATTAATCCCAATGGGTAGTTCTTGATCATTTACCTTGTTGGGCATGGTAGGTGCTGGGGTAGAGCAGTGGTCTTTGCTTGTACCCCCCGCCCCTGCCACCAGCTTTATTGAGATATAAGTGACATATAATATTGTGTAAGTTTAAGGGTAGAACATGTTGACTTGATACATTTATATATTGCAGAATGATGACCACCAAAATGTTAGCACCTCTATCACTTCATATAATTATCGTTTCTTATTTGTGGTGAGGATGAGATATACTTTCTTAGCAACTTTGAAGTATATAATACAGTATTATTAACTATAGCCACCATTCTGTACATTAGATCCCCAGAACTTATTTATCTCATAACTGCAAGTTTGTACCCTTTGAGTAGTCTCTGCTTTGATGGGACTTACATTCTGAATAATCACAAGTTCCTTCTGTGGGAAATGGGTCTTTATTGAATGGGGAATGGACACGATCTGGTTCCTATTGTAAGATGGTCACTCGGGTGGCTGTGGAAAGCAATGTTTGAAATGGGGCAAAACTGAGGACAGAGAGACTAGATGGATGATTATTTATTAATTTAAATGAGAGGAGCTATAGGAAGGCACTAAAAGTAAGAATGAGAAGAAGAAACAAGCTTTGATATGAAATTTGATCTCTGGTCTGAATCTGTAAGTCTTGGAACCTGGAGGATAAATGAGAGGGTAAAACATGAATGGCCCAGAGTTATCTGACTAGTGTGAGAGGTGATACTTTCACTGAGTTTGGTTTCTAATCCCCTTTTTTCAGAGAAGCTAGAGTTGGGGTACTGAGCCTGGGCTAGGGTATGGTGTTCTAGGAGTCTAGGTCCGAAGGGCTGTGTTTCGAATGAGTGGTGGGAGTGCATGGGATTTGGGGAACTGCGGAGGCATACCTTGCCCTTGGTCTGCAGCATGTGAAACTAAAGGGGAGTGTTCCAGATGTTCAAGTTGTTCAAGGGGACTAAGAAGATGGCCCAAAGTTATGAGGGCATGGGCTATGACAGAAGTAGAGAAACTCTCAAAGAAGATGTGGAGAAGTACAGGAAATCCAGAAGGTTTTTTGCATGTCACCAGCTCTATCCCCTGTGCCAATACTAATAATTAAGGGATGACAGGATGACAAGGTATTTCTGTGAAAGCTTATTTTCCCATCATTATTTAGCAATAATGGTTTTGCCTTTGGTTTCCCTGGGTCTCTCCCAACATCAGTAACTTCCACCACTCAGGCTAAACATATCTCCAACCACAGATGTGGAAATCACTCATCAGACAACTATTTCTGCCATGGAGTATCTTATCCAACTCTCTACCACTCACTCAATGTGACAGGTGGAATTAAATGCTCCACAAGGGGTCCTAACAGTAAAAGCTATGTATTTTGGGGGGATTGTAGACATAAAAAGAAATGTTGGTATGGTTTTCCCCTTTTAGTCCCTCCTCCCCTCCACTTAACATAAGTAATGTAGAATCCTCTCCAGGGCCAGACATCTCCATTTCTCAGCGGATTCGAGGTGGTGACTCTGGTGATGGCAGCTGCTTGGCCCCATCTTTAGACCTGGTTCATTTAAATGGTTGCTTCAATCAGAAGCAATTCTAGCATTATCAGAAGTTAATCTTTTTGGGGATGAGTCCTAGTAGCACATGAAATCCTATTTGACAGTTGTTTTTTTTATTTTTCCTCATCTTCTTAGGTCAGACAAATGGTGCATTAAGAAAATTTAAGATATAGTGGGTGAAATTAAAGTCAGGAAGAATGACTGATAGATCAACTGGGAGACAGTGTGACAGATATGACAGAGTTTTTCACATTGTTTGCAATTAGAAAGAGGTAAGATGTGTACCAAAAAATCAGATAACCTAGGTTGTGAGGTAGAGAGTGGGGAAGTTCTCCAAACTCAGCAACAGTTGAATTTATTTATTTATTTATTTTAAATCTTTATTGTTCAGATTATTACAGATGTTCCTCTCCCCACCCCCCATAGCTCCCCTCCACCAGGTTCCCAACCCAGGCCTTTGTCTCCCCACTATCCTTGTCCATAGGTGTAAGCTCTTTGTCCAATCTCTTCCCGCCCCTAGGATTGTCTGTCTGCTCCCTTTTCATGCCCCTGGTTCTATTACATTCACCAGTTTGTTCTGTTCATCAGATTTTTTATTCATTTGATTTTTAGATTCATTTGGTGATAGATATGTATTTGTTGTCACTTTCTTGTTCATAATTTTTTTATCTTTACCTTTTTCTTCTTCCTCTTCTTAAAAAATAACCTTCAGCATTTCATATAATACTGGTTGGGTAGCAACAGTTGAATTTTATTGTGCTCCTAAATCCTGAGTGAGGCTGAAGAGGGACAAATAAAGAAAAAATAAGATTGTGGGGAAGATAGCAAATTCAATTTTGGATATGGTGACTTCGCTGTGATTGTGGGTAGCAATTAGAGTAATTTACACCATGAAAAGGTAAAGACATGATTCTAGAATATAGCTTTAGTTCAAACTCTGAGAGTCACTGGACAGCAGTGACACCGAAGATCTGACCTGTTCTATGTAACACACAGAGTTGTGAGGGTTAAATAAAATAAACACATGTGAAGGTCCTTTGCAAAACTACACAGCATTGTTTACATTCACTATTTTTATTACTATCTTGAGCACTATAACTTATAGCTGTCCTTTCTGTGTTTCCTATAGTCAGATAGATTAGTATTTCTTTTCTCCAGAGCAGTCAATGATTTTCTATCTATGTTCCTGTTTCTCTAACCTCCCCTCCCCAACCCCTGTCACAGGCACTGAGGTCAGAGGTTTCTGTAAGCCTCTCCCTGTCCCTCATCTCACTGTGCCTCACTGAGAGCACAGAAATACACTGCAGCATCCTCCAGCTGGGAGTCTGAGATCCTGAGGCTGAAGTTTTTGGTTGCTTTCTGGAAGTTCACGGAGAAGCGATTATCCGTTGCATTTTGTTGCTTAAAAGCTTCTTGGCGGATAATGAAAATCATAAAGCTTCTTGGCGGATAATGAAAATCATCTCCCCACTGGGAGGTTGTTTGTACCAGAACAAATAATAATCACTGTCACTAGTGTCATATGTGCAGGCCAGGGTCGCAGTCTCTGCCTCCTGCACAGACATTTCTTGCTGAGGCTGAGTGACCTTCTGGGCCAGGCTGGATCCTGTGGGAAAGAGGACAGAAAAGACTGCACTGGGGGATGGCACCAGAGAGATAAAGCAGGCAGACTCCCAGCTGGCTCCCATCCCCACCCACCTTTCCTTCTCTTAATCCAAACTTCAGGCAAAATCCATCACTTTTTTGCTTCCAATAGCTGGTATCAATGAGGAGGTAAGATCCCTGTGTTTTTAATCTTTTTTCCTACTTTCTAATCCTACTGGATACTTGGAGAAGCAAATACGTGTGCCTTACCAATGCAGGTGGAGACCACGAATGCCCACAGCACACCCCGGCACGCCATGCTGGTAGCTCTCTTCTGCATGGTGAAAGTCTCTTGTTCTGATCTGAAACTTGGGTACCAGCTGTACTCGGTGACATCACTGTCAGAACAGGAAATGGTATGTCAGGTGGGCCGTTGATTATGTTTTGCTTTAAAATGTTTATCAATGCCTTTTGTCTTTTGCTTCAGAGAATAAAAGTTTGGCTATAACTCTAAAGAAAAAAAGATGTTAGAACTTAGTAATTTAGTAAACAGTTTTTGTAAAGACGTGATCTTGGAGAGGAGTATAGGTGAGAAAAAATGGTATAGGTGAAACTAATGTAATGACTTCAGTTTTCTCTGTAAGCTTTCTTTTTCTTTCTTCTCTCTCTCCTCCCTCCCTCCCTCCCTCCCTCCCTCTCTCCTTCCCTCCTTCCCTCCTTCCTTCCCTTACTCCCTCCCTTTTGTAATAAAACCAATATCATAATGGTCTCTGCATTGCTATAAAACAGGTTTTGATTATACTATTATTCTTTGGCCAATTCTTTATTTTAATCATTTCTCAAAACTTCAATCTTATATAATAAAAGGCTAATATGCAAATTGTCCCCTCCACTGGGAGTTCAACAGGGAGTTCGACCAGGGGGTGGGCCAACCGGCCAACTGCCTGCAGCCCCTCTTCTGGTTGGCCCCACCCCCAATTGGCCCCAATCGGGGTGTGCCAGCTGGACCCCAACTGTGCATGAATTCATGCACTGGCCCTCTAGTACAATGATAAAGAAAACACCAACACTCAGTCTAGAGAAAATAAGAACCAGAATTTTGATATTTAATTGCTCTGTTATTTATTTATTTTGTTCAGTCCCTCCCCTCCCAACACTGAGAGCTATCTTCTTGTTTTTTTAAATTTATCTTTATTGTTGAAAGTATTATAGATGTCCTCTTTGTTTCTTAGTTGTTGTTTTCCCCATTGACCCCCTTTTCCCCACACCTGTCCCTCCCAAGCCTTCACCACTCTATTATCTGCATCCATGGACTATGCACATCCTATATAATAAAGAGGTAATATGCAAATTGACCACCATTCCAACACACAAGATGGCTGCCCCCATGTGGTCAAAGATGGCTGCCCCATGTGGACACAAGATGGCCACCACAAGATGGCCAGCAGGGGAGGGCAGTTGTGGGCAATCAAGCCAGAGGGGAGGGCAGTTGGAGGTGACCAGGTCTGCAGGGGAGGGCAGTTAGGAGTGACCAGGTTGGCAGGGGAGGGCAGTTAGGGTCAATCAGGCCAGCAGGGGAGCAGTTAGGCGTTGTCAGGCTGACAAGGGAGTGGTTAGGGGGTGATCAGGCTGGCAGGCAGAAGCGGTTAGGGGCAATCAGGCAGGCAGGAGGTGAGCAGTTGGGAGCCAGCAGTCCTGGATTGTGAGAGGGATGTCCGACTGCCCTCAAGGGGTCCCAGATTGGAGAGGGTGCAGGCTGGGCTGAGGGACACCACCCCCTGCACGAATTTTATACACCGGGCCTCCAATATGCATATAAGTTCCCTGGTTAAACTCTTCCCCTTCACCTACATCCCCACCCCCCCACTTCCCTTTGACATTCATCAGTCTGTTTCATGGTTCGATGTCTCTGAATCTATTTTGTTCATCAGTTTATTTTGTTCATTAGATTCCACATATGAGTGAGATCATGCGATATTTATCTTTCTCTGACTGGTTTATTTTGCTTAGCATAATGCTCTCCAGGTCCATCCATGCTGTTGCAAATGGTAAGAGTTCCTTCGTTTTTACTTCTGCATAGAATTCCATTGTGTAAATGTACAACAGCATTTTTTGTCCACTCATTTGCTGATGGGCACTTGGGCTGTTTCCAAATCTTAGCTATTGTAAATTGCACTGCTATGAACATAGGGGTGCATATCAGAGCTGTCTTCTTGAACCGAGAATCCTTTGCAGCTCCTGTCAACTAATGCAAGCAGTGCCCTCTTCAGATCAAATAAGTAATTACTGGGGAAATTTCTATAATTGACTCCTCTACACAGAAAAAACTTGCTTTAATCCAGAAATCTGTTCAGAAAGTTATCTGTTTATATGAGTTTCTGATCCCTATTTCCACTCAATGAAGAGACCTTGATTATTTATTTATTACAAATTTTTATTGAGTTTATTGGGGTGACATTGGTTAATAAAATTATATAGGTTTCAGGTGTACAGTTCTATAGTACAACATCCCTATATTGTATTTTGTGTTCACCACTCCAAGTCAAGTCTCCTTCCATCACCATTTATCCCTCCTTTTCCCTCTTCTACCTCATCCCACCCCTTTCCTCCTGGTAATCACCAAATAGCTGTCTGTGTCTATGAGTTTCTTTCTTCCTTCTTTTCTTTCTTTCTTCTCTTCTTCTTTCTTTCTTTCTTTCTTTCTTTCTTTCTTTCTTTCTTTCTTTCTTTCTTTCTTTCTTTCTTCTTTCTTTCTCCTTCCTTCCTTCCTTCCTTCCTTCCTTCCTTCCTTCCTTCCTTCCTTCCTTCCTTCCTTAATCCCTTCACCTTTTTTCACCCAGCTCCCCCAAATCTTATCTTCTCTAACAGCTGTCAGTTTGTTTTCTTTATCTATGAATATGTTTCTATTTTGTTTGTTTATTTTGTTCATTAGATTGCATATATAAGTGAAATCGCATGCTATTTGTATTTCTCTGACTGTCTTATTTTACTTAGCATAATATTCTCCAGATCCATCCATGCTGTCACAAAAGGTAAGATTTCCCCCGTTTTTACAGATGAATAGTATTCTATTGTTTTTCCCCAAAATAAACCCTGAAGCAAGGACTCAGGTGAAGATAATTTATTTAGGAAGAGATCTTAGGAAGCATGAGTGAGAAAGTATGTAGGGCAAGGTTGGGGCTTGATTCTGCCAGGATCTTCCAAGAAGAGCTTAGGGTCCCTTTCAGGATTGTCAGCTGGAAATCAGGAAGCTAGTACATTTAATTTATTGGTCCTCTTTTATCACTGGTTGGTGCTTGCCAGGAGGGCTGGTAATTCCCCTGTCCTTTCCGGCTGTGCTTGCCCGTGGGCTGAGTGAGCTCTTGAAGAGTCAGAGAAGGCCCTGGAGTAGAAAGTAAACACTGTACAGTGCATGCTTAATATTGGATGTCACCATTTGAATGAGTCTGAGTATCCACAGAATTGTCTACCACAGCCATTAATAAAATCAGAGCTAGACATTTGAATGTAACAACAAGACACACATGCTCTTTGCACTACTGAGATGCATGCTTGTCACTGTATTACTGAGTTTTCAAGGTTTTGGCTGGGTGCAATTTATTTAAAACACTTAATATAGGAGGGTTTTAAATAAATTGCAGCCAGCCAAAACCTTGAAGACTCAGTTTAAACATTTAATTACTGCTTCTGGAGAACAGCATTTTAATCACTAAGAGTGTTGTCCCTGAGCAGCTTCTTAGCAGAGCCTTTGACATGAGCTTTGGGCCCCACTTCTTTAACAGGTAGCAAGGTTGTAATTGATAGTCATCTTCTCCTTCTTCTGCCACTCTCCAGATTTCCTTAGATAGCACTTCAGCAGACCTAGGTTGCGTGCCTGGTGAGGTGACCCAGACCCTTCATTGCTGAAAGGTCACAGTTCTTAATCACTTTGCCCATTTTTAGACGTTGTATCAATAATTGCCACATGTTGTTTTTATTGGACATGGAAATGCCCAATATGAAACACTGAAATTCCAGATGTATTCCTCCTTGCCCTTATTGTGTAACAACAACCTGGTGCTTCATGACAATCAGAGTCAATTACCCTTCCAAGTCTAATAACCCCTTTCTTTGCTGGAGCATTGGCACAAGGAGTTCAAAGTGACCTAGATGATAGTCATAACTAGTTTCGGTGGGACCCTTGCTGAATCCTCTGGTGCAAACAGTCTACCTCTAGAAACTAGACCTCTAATCCAACAGAACCTAACGTTGAGGGGAAGAGAACAATAAATTCTGGAATGGGTTATAGGAGAGACGTGAGAAGAGTCTATTCCACACCCATTTCTTAGTTTCTACACTTGTATATATTAGCAAGGATGCTAAAAGTATCCATATATCAGCCATTGGTTTAATAAATATTACTGCTTCTGGAGAACAGCATTCTAGCCATTAATGTTGCCCCTGAGCGGCTCCTTAGCTGAGCCTTTAACAGGCCATTCATCATTTCCTCTGGATCATCTGACCTATGTACCATGGACATAGGTCATCTTTCAGGTTCTTGGATGGACTAGTGGATCCTCTCCCAAGTTATGCCTCCACTGTCACACTTATTGTATTTTAAATCGGGTACTTTGTTCTGTGGAAATTCAGTGTTAGACATGGATGGGAAAATAAAAGAAAATTGAAAAAAAAATTTTAAAAGCTTCAAGTAACAAAATGGAAAAGTTTAAGATTCTTGGAGGTATGAGCTCCCAGGAAAATTATAAAAATTTTCTGGATGAAGGAAATGTTTAGGAAGTCTGATCTGTCACATATATCATACAGAGCTATGAGGGTTACATGTGGTAATATGTATGAGGACTCTTGGTAAAATTGGAAGGCACTACACATGCCATTATTTTTATTGTAATTTTAAGGACTACAGCTTGCAGACATCCATCTCTCTACGTTTCTGATATTCAGATATAAGGAGTTTTAATTCCCAAGAAAAGACAATGATTTCTATGTTCCTGTTAAGCAACTACTCCCACACCCCCTGTCACAGGCACTGAAGTCAGAGGTTTCTGTAAGCCTCTCCCTGTCACTCATCTCACTGTGCCTCACTGAGAGCACAGAAATACACTGCAGCATCCTCCAGCTGGGAGTCTGAGATCCTGAGGCTGAAGTTTTTGGTTGCTTTCTGGAAGTTCACAGAGAAGCGATTATCCGTTGCATTTTGTTGCTTAAAAGCTTCTTGGCGGATAATGAAAATCATCTCCCCACTGGGAGGTTGTTTGTACCAGAACAAATAATAATTACTGTCACTAGTGTCATATGTGCAGGCCAGGGTCGCAGTTTCTGCCTCCTGCACAGACATTTCTTGTTGAGGCTGAGTGACCTTCTGGGCCAGGCTGGATCCTGTGGGAAAGAGGACAGAAAAGACTGCACTGGGGGATGGCACCAGAGAGATAAAGCAGGCAGACTCCCAGCTGGCTCCCATCCCCACCCACCTTTCCTCTTTATCCAAACCTCAGGCAGAACATATATCACTTTCTGGCTCCCATAGTTGGGCTCTGTGAGACAATGCAGGTTCTGTGCTATTAATCTTCTCTTGTTTAAGAGCTGCATTTGATAACATTATAAAATAAGACGTACACCTTCCTTACCAAGACAGGTAGAGACCATGACTGCCCACAGCAAGGTAGCAAGCGTCATGCTGGCGGCTCTCCCTGACGGGTGAGAAGTTCTTGCTCTGATCTGGCTTCTCCTCTGTGCTTGGTGGCAGGAAATGGTATCATAGGTAGGAGGAGTGTCGCAGTGAGGAGTCTTCCCAATACATTTTGGTCTCTTTCAGAAAATAGGCCTTGATTATAATTTTAAGTGAAAGTGAGACATGTTTTCAGAGTTCTTTTCTTCTGGAATGAAAATAGGAAAGAAAGCTGACCTTTATTTCTGATATGACCTAGTTTTGGAGAGGAGGCTGGACCTGGAGTGGTGAGCAGAAGTGGCAGGTTTCATTTGCATCAATGGCAAACTCTGTAATTTTTGTTTTCTTCTTTTGAAAATAAAAATGGCAAAGCAACTATGATTAACATGAACAATTGATTACAGGTAATAAGAATACACTTGTTACATGTATTTATTCAATTTATATATTTTTACAATTTCTCAAAACAAAGAAGGAAAAAAAAAGATACATGTTTTGACTAAAAAGAGCACTGACAAGCTTGGAAGCTGTTCATATCATCTCTAATTGTGCCTACTTTTCCATAGCTACTTAAAAAAATTAGTCCTTGTTTGTGTTGTATTAAGAAACTCTGAAGTAACTTTTGCAAGTGTTCTCATCAGCACTAAATTGCCCCAAACAACTCATAGCAAGAGTTGCTCTCACCACTCATTTCATTTTGAGAAAAGATTGTGAACAAAAAACTTTTAAACAAAATGTACTATGATTCATTAGAATTTTGCATTTCCAGAGGGAGTGACAGAGATACATACTTAATTCCAGAGTTGGAGTCCCTAAGCGGAGAGTAAGAATGGGATCCTGTTACATTCCAGACACTGAGCAGCATGGTTCTCCGTAACACAGTGGTAAGGGGCTGAGCCTCTCAACTCAGAGAGGTGCAGGGAGTTGTGAGATTTGGGAACAGCCTTGAATGAAGTGTTAGAATCTCTTGTGCTTCCAAATCCAGTTTGATAACAATGGAAGAAGGGGCAACAATTTCTTCTAGATCATCTCCATCTTTGTCCGATGATTTGAATTTCTGAAAGTCAGCTCCAAAACAAGGATTTGTGTTAATAGTTTATAAAACATTGGTAGGAAGTGATTCAGGGAAGGGAAGGAAGATGATACAGGGTGTTGTCATCAAGTGAGTTATTACTATGGGCAATTGGAGCTTAATCCAGCTGGGAAAGGCTGGGATTCAGTATAGCATACCCTTTGGAGTTATCTGAAATAAAGCATGAAGGAGCTGGAATAATCCATAAACTCACTGTCCATTGCTGACTGGGGACTGCTTTAGGAACTCAGCACCGTGTTGAAGAATAGCTCTCCAACCTCTCAGAGTGCTATCCCACGCTGGTGCTTTAGCTGGGCCTTTGAGTTGTTATTCCAATGTTCTCTTAGGCTAGTGGTTTGTGGATAACGCTCTTTTTAGTAGGATCATTATATTCAGTGGTCGAGTGTCCATTGTCACACCTCCTTGCTATAACGTAGGTCTGTTGATGCAGAGGGATGGGAAATCCTTTGAAGATCAGTTAGACACTTTGAGCCCTCAGTTTTGTGCTGCTATGTGTGGCATTGTGGAAAGGAAGGCAACTCCTACCCAGATGTGTGTATGAATCCCAATAAAAAAAAAAGATTTCTGTCACCTCCAGCATGGAAGTGGTTTAATGTAATCAACTTGCCAACAAGTGGCTGGTAATTTCCTTCAGAGGTGATTCCATATTGAAGGCTCACTGTGGTATCTCCTGCTAACAGGTTGGCTGTTTGGCCACAGAAGTAGCTGAATCTGAATTGTTGAGAGAAAACCATCCCTCTGGGCTATGGAGAACCTCTATTCTGTCACCTTGGCTAATCTGTTCATGGGTCTATTGTTCAAGCTCTGAAGTGGACAGATGCTGGTGGCATCCTCGGGTTGGATTATGTTGCTTCCTCTGTAGCGGTTGCTCTCCTGTGGGCATGGATATAAGATATAATGATTTCAACAATATGTGCCTATACACACTGCTTCTTCAGTTCATGGTCACTCCTTAATGTGACTCATCTTCCTCCCACCACCTGCTCAGGGGTCTGACCTTAGAAAAAAGAAGGATGCTGGGCACTTTTCCAAGACCCATTGTTCATAACCTCTGGTCACACCCCTTTGATTTTTCTCCAGCCGGCTGGTTGACCTTCTTTCCCCTCTTAAGGAGGAACCAGATTTCCCATCATATTGTGTTCTCTTCTTATGATGTCCTTTATGAACTTTATACTACCAGTTTCCCTCAAGTTTTGTACTTGATCTTCTAAGCCAGTTTTTTTGGAATGTCAAAATATATTTTCTTTCATTACTGAAGTTGATGACCATGGCCTTTTCAGTATATTTGTAAAAGTCTACAAAGGATCTCAATTTGCTACAAAAGAGCAAGAATTTTACTCTGTTCTCTGTTTTTTTTTTTGTTTTTTTTTTTTTTTTAGTGCTCTCTGTTTTCTGATACTAAGCCTCAGGTTTTTGGACTAGTTTTAACAGAGTAAGGACTTCACACTGAGAAACAAAATACTGTACATCACATGGTATTTGCCATCACTATCCTTCTACACATGATCTTCAAATGAAAAATATTTTATTATATGCAATAAAAAGTGCCTCATGTTTCCCTTTACTTAGAGAAGTGGTTCTCAACCTTTTTAATGCCGCGACCCTTTAATACAGTTCCTCATGTTGTGGTGACCCCCAACCATAAAATTATTTTCGTTGTTACTTCATAACTGTAATTTTGCTACTGTTAATGAATCATAATGTAAATATCTGTGTTTTCCGATGGTCTTAGGCTCATTGAGAACCGCTGCTATAGAGCCTAAGACCATCGGAAAACACAGATATTTACATTACAATTCATTAACAGTAGCAAAATTATAGTTATGAAGTAGCAACGAAAATAACTTTATGGTTGGGGATCACCACAACATGAGGAACTGTATTAAAGGGTTGCAGCATTAGAAAGGTTGAGAACCACTGACTTAGAGCAAAGTTAAAGTCAGTGTCCTGGAGACCTTATAAGGGATATGCAGGGTTTAGGTGCAGGGTACAGGTGCCTGAGCTGCACTGTGGGCTCGCTGCACACAGGAACCTGGTTGAATCCTGGAGCCTGGAATCCCTCACATTCAGGGAAAAGTGCTGGCCTTCAGTGTTAAGCCTGGCAGTGAATTTTCCGCTGATCTTGTATTTCACATTTGACCGCATTTGTATCAGGGAGCTGAGGCCTTCCCCAGGATCCTGCCTAAACCATTGGAAGAAATCAAAATTGCTGTCTGTGTAACTACAATTCATCGTGAAGCTTTCTCCTTCCTGGACTTTCAGGAAAGCTGGGCTCTGTTCCACCGGCGGTTGTTGGTTTGACCCTGTTCAGGAGGAGTAAGAAGATTTTCATACATAAGAAATTGTTTTTTTCCTTAGTTGTTTTCTATTCCTTAGAATAAACCCCAGATTGTCCCTGGGATCCCTCTAGATTTCATTAGCAGAGGTGCCCCATTTCCCACGCTTGGCCCTTCTGCTCCCCCTCACACTGGCCCTCACTCACAGGTTAGCTGCACACACAGGAGCATCAGTGAAGCTCGCAGGGGAATCTCCATTTTTGCTTCTTCCTGGAGTCTGAGGATTCAATTAGGAGATTTGGAACTGGCCATGTTCAGTGGGCCTAGGTCACTGTTCTAGATTCTTCTGCTTCTTTTGAGTGGAAACCTCTGGTGATCTTCTTACTGTTTTTGCAACCAACCAAAATTTCACTTGTCACATTAAACCCATCTTTGAAAATACTCTTTCTTGCGGCTCCTCTGCAGAGGTCTAGCTTCCAGCCAGTCACTTCTGTCAGTGGAAACACTGCCCCCATGTGGTCTGAACTTTTAAATTAAAATTTGTTTTTAATTTACCCCTTAGTACAAAGTAACTCATGTTCAATTAAAGGAAATTAGAACATACGGGGCGGAGGGTGGAGGGGAAGAAAACATAATAGTCTCAAAATGTTCTTCAGGGATAACTGTCTGAATATCCTTAACAACTGATACTCCATTCCTCACTCTCCTCACCTTTGATGGAAATCTATGTGGGTTCTTTGCCTGTATGACTCTGTATTACATTCTAAAGGGTATAAATAAAAGGTTGAGAGAAGAACTGGTTGTTTCTCTCAACTGGTTATGGTCTACCCTGTTTTGTTATGTTTCTCAATCTGAACAGTTTTAAATTAGTTAAAAGAGTTGACCTTCCCAGAATTCTCTATCTATATAGCTATAAAAAGCCAGTGCCCCTAACGACCATAACAACCAGTAGCTATGACGCCCACTGTGTCCAGCAAACTGGCCTGATCAGGACCTGGGGCTGGCTGGCCAACCTTGCAGCCCCTCACCCCTGCCGGCATGCCCCTGATTGCACTCTCCCACCCCAAATCAAGAGTGGGGCAGGCTGGCCAAATGCCCTCTCCCTTCCCCCGGGCCAGCCCTGCCCCCAATCAGCCCACCCTACTACGATAGGCCCACAGCCCCTCCCCCCTGGCCAGCCCACCCCTGATCGCAACCCCCACCCCAATAGGGTGTGGGGCTGGCCGGCCAACCTCCCGCAGCCCCTCCTCCTGCCCAGCCCCACCCCAAATCGGCCCCCCTACCCTGATCAGGGGCAGGGTTGGCTGGCCAACCACCCATGGCCTCTCCCCAAGCCTGCTGGCCCCAGATCGGCACCCCCCACCCCATTTGGGGGCAGGGCTGGCAGGCCCACTGCTCATAGCCCCTCCCCATGGCCGGCCCCACCCCCAATCGGCCCCCCAATCCCAATCAGGGCTGGGCCTGCCGGCCAACCTCCCACCATCTCCTCCTCTGGATAGGCCCAGCCCCAATCCGCCCCAATTGGGGCCAGGCCGGCCGGACCCCACCCATACACGAATTCCTGCACTGGACCTCTAGTAGAAATATAAAGAAGGGAGCTATAATATCCTTTCTTTTAATATATTCTCAGCTTTAAGAGAGCAACCTGGTATCTGGCTAACTTTGAGAATGATGATGCATTTGCAAAAAATCTAAGTGTTTCTTATATTTAGATCTGGGCACTGTGCAAACTCTGGTAATTTCTCATATTTTACATATTAGTTATCTAAAACCCTGTTTCATGTCTCCTATATTTTCCAGCAAGGATTAGAGACTCAAGAAAATGAGAGATTAAGAAAGTTCTCTTCTATTCTTTGAATTCAGTCTTCACTCTGATGACACTAGGTACCTACTTGACCACATTTTCTCAGCTACATTCCCTGGGTAAACCCTGACCCTGGCAAATCTATCCCCATCCTTCCCTCCCTTCATGTCTTAGTGTGGACCTGAGGTAAGTGGCTGAAAGTCTGTGATGAGTAACATCTTCTTTGATGTTAATTGTGGATATTAGTCTTCCATTTTTCTTCATATATGAAATTTTTAAAATAGGGGGGCTGCTTGTTCTAGCTTTTCCCCTGACCATCTTGTAATTGTCCCTCAGACTGGATTTAGCACCCTTTGAAAGATGCAGGAATGAGATAAACGTTGCTCTTCCTTCTCGTGTCCTCTCATTGCTGCTCGAGAAAAACACAATGGACACATGGGGTGGTCGCCAGAGAACCTGAGGGTTTGTAAATTGGTACACTTCCCTGTGAATATGATTGTTCTTTTTCCCAGTAAGAACACTGTCAAATCATGTCAGATCTGATACTGCAGAAATGCTAGCAAACCTTCTAGGTATCTTAAGATTTCCTTTCTACTGATGAGGACATTTAACAAGAATGATTTCAAAGAAAGGGATTTTAGTCTGGGAAGAAAAGAAGGAGTTGTTCCAGTTGTTTGGAGGCATTAACATTTACATGAACATTTCCCTTGAAATTGTCTTCTCTCTTGTCTCCAAGTGGTGATTTTAACATTCCAGGCCATTACCAGCAGGAATGCATCTAGTGAAAGGTGACTAACAATTTTCCTGAGCAATGATAGACAGGAGTTGTGGCAGGTCAACAATAAATGCTGAATGTTGCCAGCTAAAGTTTATTCACCTTAACCCTGTGGCATGTTTAATAAAATGTGCAAAAAAATATTCTAATTATACAACTGGGGAGACTAAAAACACATATAAAATAGTTAACTCTAGGTGGCAGTGCATGATAGGCATCTGCATTTACTACAGAGAGAAGCAAAATATAGGAACAAAGTATTTGGAGTTAGGAGTAAATAGATCCTTCCAGCTGTTGTGTCTCAGTGGTTGAGCATTGACCCATGAACCAGGAGGTCACAGTTTGATTCTCTGTCAGGGCACATGCCCAGGTTGTGGGCTCAATCCCCAGTAGGGGGAGTGCAGGAGGCAGCTGATCAATGATTCTCATCATTGATGTTTCTATATCTCCCTCTCCCTTCTCTCTCTAACATCAATAAAAAAATATTTAAAAAATATATTTTTAAAAAGTAAGTAGCTTAATAACTGGCATAAAAGCTAAGAAGAAAAATCATACAACCATATCCATTAATGCAGAAAAAACATGTAACAAAATACAACCCAATTGTTAAAACACTAAAAAGTAAGAATTAAAAGTTAATTCCTTAACATAAAAATGCATCTTCTATAACCCCAAATCAGCACCTATTGATGGGGAAATGCTAGAAGTTTTCCTAAAGTTAGGAGAAAGACCCTGATATCCAATAGCTTTACCACTACTTAATACTGTGGTGGGGCTACTAGATAATATAGTCAGCCCAGAGAAAATAGTAAGAAGCATAGGAATTGTAAAGAAAGAGGTAAAATATCGTATGCATGTTTGCAGATGGAATGATTATGTATCAGGAAAAAAATATAAAAGAGAAGAAAAGTCACTACCAAAAGACAGGTTATAACATAAAAAAACCCCACAATTTTAAGAAAACCTATCAGTCATATGCAAAAACAAAACAAAAAACCAATTTAAAAATGTGGAAGAAAGGAGCACATTTTCTTTTTTTAAATTTTTATTTATTGATTTTTAGAGAGAGAGAGAGGAACTATCGATTTGTTGTTCCACTTATTTATGCATTCATGGGTTGATTCTTTCATGTGCCCTGACCAGGTATTGAACCCACAGTTGGTGTATCAGGAAGATGCTCTAACCAACTGAGCTACTCAGCCAAGGCTGAAAAGGGCACATTTTCTATTCCATAAATGTAAAAACAAACAAACATACAAACAAACAAACAACAGAAAAATCCACAAGAGAGCGAGAGACAGAAAAGAAAAAAAATTCTCAAGTGCAAATTAAAAGTAGGCAGATAGGTCAATTAAATAGAATAACAAATCAATAATGAGGTCCAACTATGTGTGGAAATTTAGTATGTCATAAAGATAGCATCTCAACTCATAAGGGGGAATGGCTTCTCAGTAAGGATGTTGTAATGACTGTATCTATTTTAGATATGACCTGGCAAATATGATTATGATAGCATCCTTGCCATTTTATTTTTTGAGATGGAGAAGATGAGGGAGAGCCTATGGGAGGAAATAAGGCATTATACTTTAGATATGTTAAATATTAGATGCCAATTATACATCCAGTGTAGATGTTATACAGATTATAGTATATATGAGACTGACTTTCAATGGAGAGGGCTGGGATCGAGATGTGCATTTGTGAGTCATCAATGTGTAAGTGATAACTAAAGCCATATTCCTAGATGAGATTGTAGGGGAGATAAACCTTTATCTTTTCCCTCTTAGAATCTCTAGCTGGACCTGATAATTAAGTTGATATAAACAGATTTGAAGAGAGAGCATATAGCCCTAGCTGGTTTTGTTCAGTGGGTAGAGCTTCAGCCTACAGACTGAAGGGTCTCGGGTTCAATTCTAGTCAAGGGCACATGCTCAGGTTGTGGGCTTGATCCCCAGTAGCGGGTGTGCAGCAAGCAGCCAACCAATGATTCTCTCTCATCATTGATGTTTCTATATCTCTCTCCCTCTCCCTTTCTCTCTCTGAAATCAATAAAATGTATATATGCATATATATAAAAGAGAGAGAGCATACAGATAATTAATTTATAAAACCTTTTATAGAAGTTTTGTTAGGAATGAAAAGAGAGACAGAAAATGAAAAGACTGTAAACTGTTGAACCACTAATTTCAGTTCTAAGATGCTGTCCTAATGAAATTATGAGAAATTCATCACATGATCTCACTCATTTGTGGAATATAATGAACAACATAAACTGATGAACAAAAACAGATCCAGAGACAGAGAAGCATCGATCAGACCGTCAAACCTCAGAGGAAAGGTAGGGGAGGATGGGGGTAAGAGGGAGAGATCAACCAAAGGACTTGTATGCATACATATAAGCCAATGGACACAGACACCAGGGGGGTGAGGGCATGAGTGGGAGGTGGGGCGCAATAGGGGGATAAGGACACATATGTAATACTTTAATTAATAAAGAAAAAAAGGAAATTCAAATTTATGTTTAAGTTGCTTACCATAATGCAATTTAAATAGGTTAAAATGGGAAATAATAAAATATTCAAAAAAGGAAATTATGAAATTAAGTGTGATGTACTTAAGATGCAGAATAGTAGATAATTCAAACTATGAATGCAAATTTTAATAATAAAAATCAGGCTCTTAATAAAAGGACAAGAGTGTTCCTGCAATGGTTTCTCATTTTGAGAGACAATGAACCCATTCTAATAACTTTCAAATTTTAGCTTTAATGATATACTAAAGCAAATCTTGAGTGTGTCCCTTTGGAGAACTCTTCTCTGTCTATGGATTATTCCTGTTTCTTCTCTCTTTCTGTTAAGTTGTTCTTGGTCTCTCTTTCACCACTCAAGATCCTAAATGAGTCTAAAGCATCACCCACCATCTGTACCAAGAAAATCTTTCCTGGAACAATGGTGAGTGGGATTACTCTAACTCTCTTGGTTGCTTTCCCTGGATGGATCATACATATTTGTTGAAAATAAAAAATGCAAACTTTGACTGCAAGTTTTCACATCTCTCACTTCATCCATCACCGAATAATGTTACAGATAGTTTTTTAATTGATAAAATAGATTTCATTTCCTCACTGTTCTCAATTTCTAATTTTAAAGAGTGACTTTCACAATGATGTGGAAAGAAGTCTAAATCTCGAAAAGGTAGAATAACCATGTTAGTTTTATTATAGTGTTGATGTGTATTTTTTATGTGCTTACTTGATTCTCAAAACCTGCACCAATTAGTAGAAAAATGGGCCTTCAAAATGCCTAAAAATTTAGCATATTGCTGCCTGAAGAACCTTTTATTTTATATACACCAAACGCTGCTTTTCAAAGAATAAACCAAATTAGACACCATGTTTGTGATGATTAAAAAAAAAAAAGACATGGGGGAAAGGGGCAAATTTGAGTTTAGTCTTTATGTCTAAGGACTATCTGGCTTATCCTTATGGCAATTCAATATTCTGAAGAACAGAGAAGTAGGTGGAAACATAGCTAAACCACAACAGTTACAGGTCTCTCATAAATTCAGCAGTTATTTTCAGTGAAAATCATGCTAATTTCTGCTTTGTTTTCAGTCCTCTCTTTTCAATTGGGAAACAGGTTATCCTTTCTTTTTGTTTTAGTTATTAAAGCAGTTTTGCTCCAAATGCACAATTCATGTATTAATTTTGAACCTTGATGATCATTGTTCTGCCCTCCATCAAACAAGTCTCCAGTGGCTCTAGTGACAGGTGGCCTGTGCTGCTCTTTCACATGTCATCCCTTGTCACCCTCTGAGGTTGGGCAGAAGGGAGAGAATGAAGGGCTCTACATTCACTCTCTCCTGGGCTCAGTAGCCTCGTCTCCTTGGCTAAGACTGCTCTTCCTCCATGTGAGCAGCCCCATGGTGTGGAGGCGAGGTTCCTGCCCTTCCTCTTGGTTCTTATCTCTGTCTGGACAGGGTGGCAGGTATCCAAATGCTTGCTTTCCCGTGATGGTGTCAGTGGTTTTGTCAGATAGTGCGGTTTCCTGGAAGGAGTGATCAGTCCCAGGGGCAAAGCTTTCCTCACCAAACCCACACGTGGACCACTTCACAGCCTTTTGCTGTGAGGGGCCTCTACCACATGGCAGCTCTTGCAGACAGGTGCAGGTTCAGCTCTTGGTTCAGAACCTAGACCATTTCATTACACTCACAGGAAGTTCATGGAAAACTGCTTCATAAAAAGCAGGTGGGAATGTAGCCTAGTGTCCCTTCTTTTAGCTCCTCTGTCTTTCTCCTGCATTTAATTATTTTTGCCATAAGAAGCTGACATTCTCTGCCAAACCTTAGTGAACAGGGTGCAGGCTGCACCAGGTGCCTCCAGTCATATAAGAAGGAGTTGTGTGGACTAACTTATATGCCTTCCTTCTGCAGGAGGTTTGCATTCCCCCAAAAGGTCACTTCTGTATGCTCCCCATGTCCCCTCTGATATCTCCTTGGTCAAACTGGTTTGGCCTCTCTCACCAAGCAGAAGGGCCAAGAATTTCTCCTTTTGAGTTGGAACTACAGACTTTAATAATTGTTCTCACCAGTACCCAGTCTGCTGTGATTCTTACACTTCCTATAAATTTGGAAGCAGGTAAAGTTCTTAGTAAGGATATATACCATCTGGTTACACAAAATATGCCAAAACATTGCAACAGGGCAAAATAGCTTGCATGTATAAAGACAATTTCCAGAAGGTTAAAGGATTTTATTGTAAAAATCAAAATGATAAATGACAAAATGAAGCCAAAATCAAAATGGTTAAAAACCTAGGGATATTTTTATATGCATGGATTATGGGAACTATTCTTCAGTGAAACAGGGTTGGGTCAAAACCTTGGGAGCTTTCTAGGTGAAGTCTGAAACTGGCCCCTGTACATGGAGGGCAAGGAGAGACAGAAGAGGAAGATCACGCCGGATTGGTCGCAGCTTTAATAAGCAAGGGGACTTACAGAGGAGGTTTGTCTTCTGTGGCTTCCAGGCAATATCTCCACAGCCACCCAATAGAATCTCAAAAATTTATACAAAGGCCTTAATTGGATTAAGTTATATATTTAGCCTCTCTGTCTCTCTCTCTCTCTCTCTCCCTCTCTCTCTCCCCACTTCAATCCTTGCCTGAGATATGTTTTTATTGATTTTAGAGAGAGAGGAAGGGAGAGAGGAAACATTAATGGGAGAGATAAACATCAATGGGTTGCCTCCTGCACCCACTCCAACTTGGATCAAACCTGCCACTTAGGTATGTGCCCTGACCAGGAATCGAACCAGTAACCTTTTGGTGTATGAGACAATGATCCAATCAACTGAGTACTAGGCAGGGCAATTCTCTCTTCAAAACTAGTGAGAAGAAAAGAAAAAGGTATTCACACATATTACTAGTGAGAGTGTGAAATGTTGTAAATTTATTTGAAAGGAATAAAAAAATATCTGTTAAAAATAAAGATAGAGATATCATTTTATCGACTAATCCAACTTTTAGAAATCTACCCTAAAGATATAAACTATGCTAATATAGTTATTTATCACAGCAATAGTCCTGACCTAACAAAACTGAATATCTACCAATAAAGATGTACTTGAAAAGATTATGGTTCATCCATATGGTGGACAAATAGACATTAGTTAAAATAAATGAGTTAGAATAATGGTGAGGACAATCACCAGATAATTAAGATTGTTTATATCATAGGGACGAGAGAGAGTGGGTATTAACTTTTTCTTCATATATCTTTGTATTGTTTCATTTATTATAATAAGCAGTGTTGCTTTCATAATTGGACTATATCAGAAGTTTAAAGAAAAAAGAAAATAATTAGATTAAAATCAAAGACTGTTCTACAAAAATCTGCTACATTTCAAGGTGAGAGTGAAATTCAGGACCGTGGATTGAAAACATTCCGTGACTGTACTCGGAGATGGCTTTGCCTACAGCACAGTTACCCATGCCCTTTCCAGGCTCAGTTAAGCTGCCCACAGTTTCTAATCTTTTCCGTTTGGGGTCTATGGGTCTTCTCCTCGTGCCTGTAGCAGGGGAATGGGGTACAAGCTCTGAGGTTTTGTTCTTATAGTTTTTATTGTTCCTCTTACTGCTGGCATTCTGAGTGCACAGAAATACCCACCCCACCCCCGTCGACTCCTGACCTCACAGCTGAGATGGTGAGATAAACAGTCCTGGCTGCTTTCTGCAAGTTCACAGAAAACCATTCATTCCTGGAGGCTCGTGAACTTTGAAAAATCTCTTGAAATATCTTCCCACCTGTATGTTACAGAAACCAAGAGAGAAATTAAGTTGGATTACCTGCAAAGTATTTGCAGTGCAGAGCACTTGTTTAATATGAATGTAGGCTCAGCGTGGTTACCAAGATGTGCTCTATATTTCACTTAACTCTATGTGAAGAGCATTTCCGCATTGTTACTTTTACTAACTAGCGCCTGAAATGGTTGTACAGCATTCAGATTCCTGCAAAAGGCTGAAAACATTTTAGTAGTGATTTATCTTGCCCAAAAGTTGTTTTTCTCTTTAAAATCAGTGCTCAATGTAAATTCTGAGAAACAAATCAAAGTTATGAACTATGCAATGAATTTTAAAATCCCTTTGCAAGTAGGTCACTATGTAAAGGGTGGTAGGTCACTATGCAGAGGGTTGTACCACTACATTATATTGCTACCAACACGATATGAAAATAACAATTGCCCACAAACAGAAGCTAAGGGAAGTTACATATCACTCTCCTTAAATCATTTTATGTCTCCTGAACACCAGTCTCCCCACAATCCATTTCTTTTAAGTTAGCTTTAAACAGAACTTTGAAATTTATTTTCTAGCTACAGTATTTTTCAACGTTTATTTTGACTCAAGTTTCCTTTTGTAGAAGAAAACATTGTTTAAAAAACTGACTTGCTGTCTTGTTTCCAAGCCACTCTTACTGGCTGGTGCAATCATTCCTCAGGCAGTGAGGCCGGGCCAGGCTTCCCCGGGAACCACAGAAGCCCTTGGTTTCCAGCCTGGAAGCCATAAGGTGCTGGTGCTGCAGCCGACTTTGTGCTGAATGAGGCTCTAAATCTTCCTTCCTCTCTTCCACCCCGCTCAACATCAGTGCAAACAAAGAAGCTAGCCTTGGCACAGATCTGGCTGGATGCTAGCCGTCCGATAGAAGCATGGCTTGAATCATTGGAATGGGTGGCAGGTGTCCTGTGGCTCCAGCAGTCAGCCCCAGATTCCACCTCTCTTGGCCTCTCATCTCCACCTGGAAGGGAAGAGCTGCCCAGGAGCAGGTAATAGTCACTGAGGCGACTTCCCTCTCCTCACCCACCACCTGATGCAGAACCTCGTGCTTCTCCTCTTCCCATCAGACTTGTGAGAAACGAGCCTCTGTTCTTGTTCACATCATGAGAAATGCCCAAGTGCCCATGGCTGGGGGCTCAGAAATGAGGGAGGGCTTCAAGGCCCCTTTGTCCTCTAGTGGCTGGCCTTGCTGAGCACACCTTTCAACCTCTGGCGTGATGACCAGGGATCCCTGGTCAAAGAGGGCTTTTCTGAGTCCTGGATGTGTATTTTTAGGTTTTTAATGATAGTTATTATTTTTGCCAGTGTGGTGTAAAAGAGATCCTCAGATGCTCACAGAAAGGCCCCTGGAGACCAAAGAAAGTAGATATTGAGAAAGAGAATAAAAGACACCTCCCATTTGCTGAGAATCCAGCACATGCACTTTAAAGCCATGCCTCATAAGAGCTTGAGTTATTATCTCTAATTTCAGGAAATGGCAATTTAAAATGCTTAAGCTATTTACTTGCCTAGCAATTATATAGCTATTATATAGTTAGAACAGAACTCTTCTGAACCAATATCTGCTCCCTTCTATGCTGAATCTCACAAAACAAACCAACACAAAAGTCCGTGTGAGGCTGTGTGCTGCATGCTCCTTCCTCCCATGCACTGGTGTTCTTGTACAGCTGCTCTATGCAGAGCTCTCAGCGTGGTTTTCTCAGAGCACAATGATACAGGGCAGTGTCTGCAAGCTCCAATTTTCTGAAGTACAAATAGATTGTATCTGCTGTACTGTCTGAATAAAACTTTTCTATGGCAAAATCAGCATCTTCTTTTCCAGAATATCCCCACCCTCTGTAGAGAATAAATTCCGGTGCCTGGTTGGGGTACTGTCGAAACCAGTAGAGATCAACAGCGCCTCTAGAAGTACCATAATTACAAAGGAGCTTCACACTCCTTCCCTCTGTTGCAGACACTTCTGTCTCCTGGGATTTGATCCAGTCTGCTCCCCCAGGCCCTGCAACATAAAACACACACAGCAGGCAAGTTTCAATCTAGCTGTCAGGTCCAGGAGGGCAACTGGGAATGCAGGACGGGACACTCACCTGAGAGGGCCAGGGCTAGGAGTGAAGTGAAGATACACTTGATATTCATCATTTCCTGTGGATTTCTCACGGATGAACTTACATTACTCAGTGGATGCTTCAAACTGACAGCGTCTGTGGGAGGTCAAGTCACTAGCAGGAGCTTTCTGGAGGGTTTCCTATGACTCACAGGTCAGAAATGGGAGGAGCTCAACTGAATTACATTAGGGGACTTTTTTTTTTCCCCCCTGAAGGAACAGAAATACCTCCTTTTGCAGTGACTTTGAGAAAAACTTGTTCTTTGTTTGAAATAATGTGAGTGCCTCACATCTCTCTAGACTTTTTTTTCACTGATCATGAACACAGGTAAAATGGAAAGTATAAATGCTAAACAGTTAACAGTAGTAATTTCTGTAGGTTGAGGTTATAGCTGTTTATGTTTTTCAACACATGCCTTCTTCTTTTAAATATGTTTTTATCAGTTTTTTAGAGAAAGGAAGGGAGAGGGAGAGAGAGAGGGAAGCATGGATGAGAGAGAAACATTGTTTGGCTGCCTCCTGTACGCCGCCCACTAGGGATTGGGACTGCAACCTTGGCATGTGCCCTGATGGGAATCTAACCAGTGACCTCTTGGTTCATAGGTCGACACTCAACCACTGAGCCACACTGGCCAGGTATATAGCTATTTCTTTAATTTGTCTTTTTCTTTTACAACAAATGAATGTTAATCTTGTAATAAGAATTAAGTATTTGTTTTGGTGAGAAGTTCCTCTTTTGAGATGTAAATTTGTTTGGTTCTTATTCCAGTAGAAACAATGAAAAAGAAACTGTCCCCATTCCAGCTGCTTCCCCACCCCCTCAGTCCCAACAGCTCAGTTGCTTATAAATTGTCAGCTCTTCATATCCCTGAGCCAGAGTGAACCAGCTGGGGGAGGACTTAAGTTTTTTATGTCTCAGGAATCTTCTTGAAAAAAGCAGACAAACAAAAGAAGTCTGCCACCAATGTTTTCTTTTGAAAGTATAGCTAGACCTGTCAAAATGATTTATTAAAAGGAGAAAAGAAAAGGAAAAGAGAAAAGGAGGGCAGGAAGAGATCACAGTCTGAAATAGCAGAATAGCTTTGGGTCCAGAGGGGCACTGGAATGGCATTTGTGGAAAGAGCCCTTTAGGTACAATGTAGTAAAAAACTTAACTTTCATTTAGTGAATACTCACTGTGTGTAGGACACTGGGGTGGGTGCCAGAAAGCTTTCTTTTATATGTAGTCACTTGGGAGTCTGACCCCTTTGTAGCGTCTCAGGATTTGTCTCCTTGTCCACCTGAACGAGGCAGAATCAGGTTTTGTAAATGTCCTCTTTGTGCAGCTCACTACTAGTGCAAAGACAAGTGCTCAGACTCTCCAAAGGAGTTTTTGTTCATGACAGAGGCCTTTCCATCATGGTGCCAGATACGTGTGTTTTGAGATATAAACTCAGGGCCTGGGCACGTTTATTTTTTGAGTATATTTCTTGAGGACTTTCAGGTGATATTGTGAAGAGAGATGGGATATTCTCAATCCTGGTGTGCCAGGGAAGGACAAAAAAGATGATGGTAAGAAGAACCTTAAAAACCCCATTGAATAACAAACATAATTGCTTAGAGGAAAACTTCAAGAAAACAACATAGTCATTTCAGTGGGAGTTAGACTAAGAACACTAATAGAATAGGGTGGTCGCCTTGTTCTGTTTCTTTAAGTTAATATTATTCTACAAACACTTTTTATATCACTTCTAATCTTTATACCTTAAAGTTTTTATTTGTTTGTATTTAACACACTAGCAAATTGATGACTCAATCCTATGGCTGAATATTTAAGTTGTTTTACCATTTGGGATACAATACCTTGAGTTTCATGTTTCTTGTTTTTCTCTTAGTGGATTTTCTCCTTAGGAAAAATTCAGTGGAATTCGTGGGTTGCAATTTCTGACTATTTACACAGCCATCTGCCAGGGGAGACCAGGACCCATTCTTCTCCTTATGAGCTCTTGCAGCTAAGAGTGATAGTGAGCCTGTCCAGGTAAAATCCCTTTGCCAGCTTGTCGCAGACAGACAGTGCATTCAGCCTCTCAGCTGGAAGTCTCCCGAGGCCTGGCTTCAGCTGCTGTGAATGCCACACTGTTTCCTGTTGGGGGGGCGGGGGGGGAGGACCCTCTATAACACCCCTCCCCACATGTGTGGAAGAAACATCTAAAATTATGAAATGTTTTAACAGATTGAAAAGCGGATAAAATAATGACTCCCTTTACCAACGACATGAATTTAACATGGGGTATATTAATGAAGAAAGCACAGACGTGAATTTAATACATTTAAAATTTTTTTTTTTATAATTTATAACAAGCCATCAGGGAGGCACTCATGCCTCACTATGCATTTAGTACATTGGAAAATAAGTCTGAAACAGGTATTGTGCATGGGAACATTTGAGGGCATGTAGACAGCACATTGCTGGGGATAGGATGATTTTGACAGCAAATAAGAGTTGGAACTGTGATTTTTATTTTTCAGCTTTGGTCCTGTATAAATCTTGAGAATTACGGATGGGAGATAAAAATCCAGTTTATGTATAACTTTTGAGGAACATATCTAGTGTATTAATGATGATCATCTGTAGAGTCATTGGTCTGCTTCCAAATCTTTCCTCCCTAGGTCTTCACATGAAAAAAATAAATACACTCTCTTTCTTTTCCCTGTGTTTTTTGTTTTGTTTTGTTTTGTTAGTTTGTTTTTTACCTTACATCTGCCAGAATGGCTACCATCAATAAATCAACAAACAACAAGTGCTGGTGAAGATGTGGAGAAAAGGGAACCCTTTTGTTGGTGGGAATGCAGATTGGTGCAGCCACTGTGGAAAATAGTATAGGGTTTCCTCAAAAAATTAAAAATGGAACTGCTGTTTGACCCAGTTATCACACTTCTGGGAATATATCCTAAGAAACCCGAAACACCAATCAGAAAGAATATATGCACGCCTGTGTTCATAGCAGCATTGTTTACAATAGCTAAGATCTGGAAATAGCTCAAGTTGCCCTTCAGTAGATGAGTGGATAAAAAAAACAACACAAAACTGTTATATTTATTCAATGGAATACTATGTGGTTGTAAAAAAGGAAGGAACTCTTACCTTTTGTGACAGCATGTATGGACCTGAGATTATTATGCTAAGCGAAATAAGCCAGTCAGAGAAAGACAAATACCATATGATCTCAGTTGTATGTGGAATCTAATGAACAAAATAAACTGATGAACAAAACAGAACCAAAGGCCTGGATACATAGTACGGACTGACAGATATCAGAGGGGAGTGGGGAGTTGGGGGACGTATACAGGATTTCCCACTTTTATTATATATATAAACTAGAGGCCGGGTGCATGAAATTTGTGCACGGGGCAAGGGGGGGGGGTGTCCCTCAGCTCAGCCTGCACCCTCTCCAATCTGGGACCCCTTGAGGGATGTCCGACTGCCCGGACATCCCTCTCACAATCCAGGACTGCTGGCTCCCAACCACTCGCCGGCCTGCCTGCCTGATTGCCCCTAACTGCTTCTGCCTGCCAGCCTGACTCCCAACTGCCCTCCCCTGCAGGCCTGGTTGCCCCTAACTGCCCTCCCCTGGTGGCCCGGTCACCCCTAACTGCCCTCCCCTGCAAGCCTGGTTCCCGCTAACTGCTCTCCCCTGCTGGTCTGATGGCCCCTAACTGCCCTCCCCTGCAGGCCTGGTCCCCTCCAACTGACCTCCTCTGCAGGCTTGGTTGCCCCCAACTTCCCTCCCCTGCAGGCCTGGGTTCCCCCCCCACAACTGTCCTCCCATGCAGGCCTGGTTGTCCCTAACTGCCCTCCTCTGCCAACCTGGTCACCCCTAACTGCCCTCCCCTGCCAGCCTGGTCCCCACTAACTGCTCTCCCCTCCTGGCCTGATCACCCCCAACTGTCTTCTTCTGCAGGCTTGATTGTTCCCAACTGCCCTCCCCTGCAGGCCTGGGTCCCCTCCCAACTGTCCTCCCATGCAGGCCCAGTCCCCCCCCAACTGTCCTCCCCTGCAGGCCTGGTCACCCCCAACTGCCCTCTTCTGACAGCCCGGTCACCCCTAACTGCCCTTTCCTGCAGGTCTGATCGCCCCCAACTGCCCTCCCTTGCAGGCCTGGTCCCCCCAACTGCCCTCCCCTGCTGGCCTGATCACCCACAACTGCCCTCCCCTGCTGGCCATCTTGTGTGTTGGAGTGATGGTCAATTTGCATATTACCTCTTTATTATATAGGATTATATAGGATGAAAGCCCACTTTTTCCATCTCCGCTTCCTGATTTCATGCTCTTGGTGTAGATAGAAAAGGAAGGAAGAAAAAAAATGGGCAAAGGTGTGTGTAGGCTGAAACATGGCAATGCATTCTGTTAATTTTTACCCTATTTCGTTCCCTCCTCTTTGCATGGTTACCTGCCCTCTCCCGCAGCATCTTCTCATGTCCTGGGCAGTGAAGTCTAAACTGTGCTCAGTTGCAGTGCATTTTCTCACAAACTTAGGGAGCCCAAGTTACTTTTACTGTCCTCACTCTCCTACAGAGATAGGGTATTAAAGACATACCACTTACAGCATCAAGTATCAAGTATCAAGAAAAATAGGCCTTTTTGTAACTTTAACACCTTCCCAACTTAAGGGAGCATTAGTCTGCAGTGATTTGAAGGGCCAGCAGCAACCAAAAATCTTGTTTCAATGCTGTGTCATTTGATCATGTATAGTTCCCATTGTTATTCAGCCAAACTGCGAGTGTCAGATAAGAGCTATATAATGCAGTTTCACCTTACTTGGGTTTTGGTGTTTTAAAATGATGTGTATTGTATTTTTTCTATTTCTAAAATAATGCTCAGTATAGGTAGTATAAAAAATAATATTGTAAAGCAGAAAAACAATATACAGTGTTAAACCCAGTACTCAAAGACAGCTAATACTGCTACAAATATTTAGGCGTTATTTTATTCACATGTTATTGTGAACAAGTTATTTTATTCACATGTTATTTTAAACACATGTTATTATGGTGTTTTGTGAAATTTTCTGGTATGAAATTGTGGTCTTACTGTGGCTAAATTACCTTCCTGTGATATTTAACACAGGACATGTAATGGAGAAAGTATAAACTTTGAAATCAGATAGATTTGATTTTAAATTTTATTAGGTATTTGTCTAGAGTTGGGGGAACCTTCATCTTTCTGAGTTTGCATTTCCTAGTCTGTTAACTGAGAACAAGAACATCCATCAGCGTTATTTTGAAAATTCAATGAGGTAATATACAACATAATCTGATTATATATCTTATTGAAAGAATATACCATAACTAAGTTACGTTAGTTTTTGCATAATTTAGTTTAGCTAACCCCTTTCTTTTGGGAGCTTGCTTAAGATAGCGGATGTTTAAGTTAATGTGAAACATTTTGAGAAAATTCTGCCATCACTCTCAGGAAGCACCTAGCATAGACAATGAGCCTAAAAGGAAGAGAGTAAGAATATTGCAAGTGGGGAAGAAAAAGTTATTTGAATCAAGTAATGATAACTTCTGTTTTCCACCCTTTGTTTTCTTTTTAAGATTAAAACACTTTTTAGAGAGAGAGAAACATTGATGTGAGAGCAAAACATCAGTCAGCTGACTCTTGCATGCCCCCAAATGGAGCCCACAACCTGGGCATGTACCCTGACTGGGAATCCAACTGGCAACTTTCAGTGCACAGACGATGCCCAACAACTGAACCACACCAGCCAGGGCTCCACCCTTTGCTCTTTGCTAATAGGCCCAGCAAGAAAAGTTGTAGGCAGAACTCTACCTATAAGTGTGCCGATCCTAGGTGGAAAGATAAAACCAAAAATAAATAGGACTTTTTATCCATCTGCCAGTGCAGGTAGCTAGTTATTAATATAAGGAAGAAAGCAGAAGGGAACAAAATAATCTTAATAACCTGGGAAGCAGAAGCAGATAACAGAGCAGAATTCCATCTAGTTTACTGGTAAATAGACTCATTCACAGCCAGGAGACTGCCAACTAGGAGACTTCATCCTGGGAATGGGACATGAAATCTCATGGGGGTGGGGGAGTGCTCAAGGCCCGGCACTGGAGGGAGAGGAGGAAATTCCTCTGCTGGGTGCATGTGCAACAGGAGCTAGATGATGTAATGAAACTTGGTCATGCACGCTGAAAGTCGGGGTGACAAAACAGAGGGGCAGAGCCTAGCCTGGGAACACTCAGATTAGATAGAGAGCATGAAACCCCAATGGAATTTACTGGGAAAAGGGCCCAGTCCAGGCCCAGGAAAAGTTAGGAATTTGGATTGGATAGTTTGACTGGTACTTTGTTCTTTAACTAAACCAAGAAGATATATGGAGGATTAACTAAAGCCTCATGGCAGTGCTTTAGAGCCTGCCTGCCCTTTACCACCCCCCCCCCCCCCGGGTGTATTAATTCTCCTTAATTCACAATAAAGTATTGCCCTCACGTTTAAACTTCTCCACCCATGTGCCTTTGAAGTTCTTTTCTCAAATCACCTCAAAAGAACTTACTACTTTCACAAGCAACACACCCATGCTGTCAGGCAGAATCCATGGTGGGTGGCGCACATAGCAGTTGCCAGTGAAAGGACTTGCTTTCTGCCACAGGGCATAAGGACATGGTCATGGAGTTGGAATCATATGACATTAGCCTCACAACTCCCCTAGAAAAGCACAGGAAAGGTGGTGAATGCAGTGATGTGACTCAGTTTGAGTTAGTAAACTGCATAAGTAATTGTCAACAGGGGCATGGGGATCTTGACTCATAGTTGTTTTTCCTTATAGCTTTTTTAAAATCTTTTTTTATTGTTTAAAGTATTACATATAGTATTACATGTCTCCTTTTTTCCCCATTGACCTCCTCCGTCCACCCCCACCCCCCAGCACATGCCCTCACCCCGCTGGTGTCTGTGTCTATTGTTTATGCTTATATGCATGCATACAAGTTCTTTGGTTGATCTCTTATCCCCCTTGCCCCCCTCCCCAGCTGCTCCCCACCACCTTCCACTGAAGTTTGTCAGTCTGTCTGATGCTTCCTTACAGCTTATTCGTGAGGGCATGCCCAGTTTAGCAAGTTCTCCATCTCACAGTTGCAGGATGCTCAGCTGTAGCATTTTGGTACAGGCTGCAGGTGACTAGGGAGCACTGTGCCTCCACTGCACAGAGGTAGGTGGCTGAGTCTTCCATCTGGGTGGCTGCGATATGCAGGGTGCTGAGACGTTCTGTCCTGTCTAAGGTGCCTTTTATTCTTCCTGAATCAAAATCACTTGTAATTAGCCTACACAGAAATGTGGTAGCTTTCTCTTTCTGTTTATACCAATATAGGCCTTGGAAGCTAGTCACTTCGTAACGGCAGTGGAGAATTGCATTGTCTCCCTCATGGACAGCCAGGGATGGGGGGCTCTGTAGTACCTTGTCATCACTGTACACCCCTGTTCAGAAAAAAAGCAACAAATGAAAGTTAGCCAGAGAGAGTGATGTCAGGGCAAGTCTTCTCAGAGATCATAATTACTCTTCATTAAAACCATAGGTGTCCCCAGATAAGCCAAAACGAGTTCCACTTTTCTCTCTTAATTTTCTGAGGATCAATGCTCCATTTTCCTGGTTGTCTCTGACCCTTGTTAGTAGGGCTACTCACAGCTCAGTTGAAGCCATAAGATCACCAGTGAAGCTTGTGGCCACTTCTCCATCTTCAGTCCAGGGTTTGTTTTCCTGAGCAAAGTGTGATTCACTGCCCTGAGCTTTTCCTTTTCTTTTTTGAACTGACACTCTCTTCTTTCCTCAGCAGGTGTGCGAGCACATGCATGTGCATGAACACACACACATACACTGAAAGGGAAATAGCAATTCGGCTATGCCACCAACAGAAAAATAAGTGTCATTGGGTCTTACCTCAAACTCAAATCTCTTCCACCCAGTCACTCAGGGAAGTTGTTTGAAAGAGAGCACTGCCATCTTGTGAGCAGAGAGCAGAAAAACTGAAAATTTGGGCCCACACATCTTATCAATGATGATAGATTCTTCCAAAATTGTTTTGCCCTTGAAGGACAGACTGCCCAATGCTACCCATAGCTCTCACAGTAGCCCTGTGGCTCGGGGAAGGCAGACAGGAACAGTATGCCAGGAAGTCCATAGTTCAAGCCAGGACCTCCCCTGTAAGGGGAAGGGCTGAAGCACTGAGGAGAGATGGCCTGGAGGAAAAGCTGGGGAGAGAGCAAAGGGTCTTTCCAAAGCTCTTTTGAACGTTCACTATTGATCTCATGGTTTTGGAACAGCCTATATAATAAAACCCTAATATGCAAATTGACCAAATGGCGAAATGACCGGTCACTATGACATGCACTGACCACCAGGGGCAGATGCTCAATGCAGGAGCTGCCCCCTGGTGGTCAGTGCACTCCCACAGGAGGAGTGCCACTCAGCCAGAAGCTGGGCTCACGGCTGGTGAGGGCAGTGGCAGTGGCGGGAGCCTCTCCTTCCTCCGCGGCAGCACTAAGGAGCAGCGAGCAGGCCAGCAGTAAGAAGCGAGGGGTCCCAGACTGCAAAAGGGCACAGGCCGGGCTGAGGGGACCCCCCCACCCTGCCCAGTGCATGAATTTTATGCACTGGGCCTCTAGTATGTCATATATTTGTTCAAAAATATTTTTTTTTCTCATGTTCTAGGAAATTTTTTTCTAAAAGATTGTAAACTGTGGCAGTGGTAAGGAGGATGGCTCACAAGACTTTAATCACTAGAGGCCCGGTGCACAAATTCGTGCATGGTAGGGTCCCTAGGCCTGGCTGGTGATCAGGGCCAATCTGTGGGGTGACCAGCAGGGTGACTGGGGTCCCCCCAGCTGGCACACGCCTTTGCTGGCCTGGGGCTTGCTGGCTGGGGCAGCTCCTGTGTTGAGAGTCTGCCCCCTGGTGGTCAGTGTGCATCATAGCAACCGGTTGTTCTACCATTCGATCAATTTGCATATTAGGCTTTTATTATATAGGATTTACTGATTGCTTAATACTAACTTTCTAGTGTCTCTGCTTAGTACCATATTTATTGTGAGGTTTTAGTTTATAATTTTTATTAGATTTAGAAATCTTCCTTATATTCCTTCTTTTGTGTATATAAATATTGACTATAAGGTCAGGAATCTTAGCACAACATTACAATTTAGTTTGGGGTTCTAGTAATTCTTGTATCTCTCTGGATACTTAGCTAGATGGGCTCTATAATTAATTTCCATTCTTCAGCCAGCTGCATCCTATAAATTCTTAATTTTCAGGCTTCATTACAATAAACAATTCTAATGTAACATAGCAGAATAAGTTCATAACAGCCCCTAAAAAAAACTCTCATTTATATTCCATCTACTAATTGCATTGGAATGTTTACCAGGAGGGTTTTCAATCTCACTAACTCAGGTGTCAATCAAAAGGAGTCAAGGAATGAACTATACTCACCAGCTCTTACTTCCAAATGGATGACTAATTAAAATCTATTGAAATGTATTTTTTTATTTGTGACTTGCCTTTTCACTCTCTTTAAATATGTACTTTGATTAAGCTTCTTGCTTAATAGTTTGTATTTCTTGTTTGAGAATTTCTGCCTACTTCAATGGTATGTATACTATTCCTGTATTATGTTCTGAAATTTTAGAATTTTACTTTTTATATTTACATGCAATACATTTCAAATGGAATGTTGTTATGACATGAGGTAGTCATAAGGATATTCGATTGAATCAGCATCATAAGGTGTATTTCTCTCTTTCTTTTTTTAGTAGTTCCACTTTTCTCTTTAACTCTCACATATATGAATCTAATTCTAGTCTTTCTATTATGTCCATTGTTCTACTTGTCTAGTCTTGGACCAATATATGTTATTCATTGTTGCATCTTCCTTCTGTGGTTAAGTTACAAAATGTTTAAAATGTATCAAATACTTATTTTTCATCTATTGAAATGGTCACATATTTTTCCTTTATTAAATAACATGAATAATTTTAAAACTACTTGAATTGTATATTATTTTAACACTGAACTTGGTATGCTGGTGTTTTATTTGGACATTTGATGCCTATATAGAATGGAAATCAGCAAGTAATACGTATGTGCGTGTGCACGTGCATGTGTGCCACTCTCCTAGGCATTGGGAATGAGCTTGATATTTTTGGCTTTTTCTATGTTCTAGAATCTGGGGCATTTCCAACAGTATAGGAATAACCTGTTACTAGAAAATCTTATAAATCCCAGCCATAAATCACTCCAATCTTGGTGTCATTTTTGACTACTTTTATTTTATGTTATCGGCCTACTTAATTTGTCTACCTCTTCTTGAGTAGAGTTCATCAATTAACATTTTCTTAGAAAATTAACCACTTACTGTACACATTAATATTTATTGTCATAGTATTGATGATCATGTTCTTATATTTTTGTTTGGAAGATAAAGCATTGAATACATGAGAATTCATGAGTTGTATGCATGACCACATTTCATGCCAAGAGGAGCAGGAGCTAGAAGCAGCACAGTGACTGGGGTCCCAGCTGCAGGTTTGAGTGCAGGCTGCAGGTGCTAGGGGAGCACTGTGCTGCCCAGCGCAGAAGTAGGTGCCCGCATCAGCAAGTTCAGGGGCTGAAATGTTCAGGAAGCTGTCCTTTCTCGTTCCACCAAACTGAAAGGTCAGTTTCTCATTTCTGATAAATTCACCACCTTTATATAAGGTTACCAAGAGGACAGGGCCTTCCCCAGCATCCTGCTTGTACCATAGCAAGGTGTTCAATGTGCTTGAAGAAATGCAGCTCATGGAGATACTCTCTCCTTCCGAGATGGACATAGACTGAGGACTCTGATTTAGCTGTTGGCCACTCACCCCTGTTTATAAAGACAAAACAAAGTATTCAAGATCGGTTTTAGGTCACCTGTCTCAGAGCTGTGATGAACACTCTATTCCCTAACTCCCCAGCCCTTCCTCAGTGCTTTTCCCTTTCCTCCCTCCCTTACTCGCTTTTCTCCTTGTTTCCCTCTCTTCATAGACCTGGATAAAACTTCATCTCCTGCACTCACTGAATTTCCACCCCTGTAGAGTTCTCTGTGTAAGAATCAGAAAGCCCCAAGACTCACGTGTCTGCATCCATAGGATTATTAATAAACCTTCAAGGAGCATCCCCATCACAAGTCCTTCAAAAAAGAATTATTTCCTAAATGGATTTTTGCTTCCAAAGAACTCCCCTGGGCTTAGAGCTGCACTATAAATATCAACGTTGAGTTAAGCTATCTGTTCTGTGTGTCAGCCAATCTGATCTCTAACTGGAGGTTTCTGAGTTTTGAACTACCCTTGCAGGTTAACTATGAATGGAGATACTGCCCCCTTATGGCTAGCTACTAGATTTCCTGCCACTGGGAGTTGTTTTTTGTTTGCTTGTTTTTAGCTAATCATATTTCTCCTTATCATTGGATGAGCACTTACTGAGAATCTACTAAGTTATGAATCCCAAAAGACATGTAGGACAGGGGATAGGTGACAAGGGATGAGGTATTTTGCAAATTGAGAGTGGCGACTGGCTTAGCCGACTGAAGAAAATGTAATCCTGAGGGTCCATAGAGGAAAATGGCAACAAAAATCCAGGTACCCTGAAAGTCTCAAGAATTAGAGCACCTGATACCTCAGAAGATCAGAGTGAAGCATGGGAGTATGGACTTTAAACTGAATGTATCCAGTGTAAAGCACGATTTTCTGAGGTACCATTATAGTCTCAGATCTCCCATCCTGACCTGCAAGTCAGATGTCCACTGCTTTCAGGGGGAAAACTGCCTATTTTTCTGAAAATAATGAATAAAGAGGAATAATAATCTGGGATACCAGGATTAGTTGAGAGTGATGTGAGACAAATACTTAAAATAGAGGAATTGTAGCCATCTTCTTTTGCTCAACTATCAGATTTGTATCCCATTAAGAGTGAGTGAGCATCCAGATCATTACACATTTGAAAACAAAAAAGCCTTAACATCAAAGACAAAGACAAAAACAAAAACAGAAAAGAACCCGAAAAGAGATCATGCAGGAAGAAGAAGGTTACATTACTTATTAACACAATAGTGTGAACAGTCCTTTTTTAAAAGAAAGAAGCAAATAAAACTTTGAGTAATAGCAAAACCTCATTTTGGCAAAAAGGAATTTTCAAGGGGAAGTTTTGTTTTGAAGAGTAAAATTCATCCTGCAACTTTGAGTTTCAAATGCCTAGGGTCAAACGGAATGCCTGAGGAACGCCTTGTTGCTCCACTACTGATTTAGGTAAGTGAGCTTCCACCTTGTACTGACTGGAGGGTCTGTTTTATATCCCACTGTGCGCCTCAGACTTCAGAGAGCAGGGAAATCTATTTCTGTGTTCTTGGATGTCCTTTTCTCCTCTTAGTATCAATGCTAATTTTAGGTCTAGGTTTGCCTGAGATTTACCCTGTGTGTCTGTTTACCCTGCTTCTTCCCTATTCCCACTGTGTAGTGATTATGTTTCTTAATATGAACCATTGTCCCCCACCAAGTAAAAATACTGATAACCTTACATTTTTTTTTCTTTCTTTTTAAATGACTGCAATATTTTATTAGAGAAATGCACTTTTTAAAAGAATAAAAAAACAGAATAAGCAAAAAACGAAAACATCTTCATGAGATGAAAACCATTTTGCAGTAATCAGATCCTTTCTTAGTGAAATGTGGGAGGCACAGATCTGTTACCTCCTCGTGAGCATCATGGTCGCTGTTGCAGTCTCAGCAATGATGAGGCCTTATTCCAGTTCTCCATGAGACCTGAGCTCTCAGCCTTCACAGTCCCCCTCTCCTTAAGAATTCTGGCAACGCATTTCTAGCCCCAACAGTGAATAGGCCAGGTATATAAAGGGTAACATTAAGCCCTGAGATAGCAATGGCATACATTTTGAATCGTCAATTGAAATAATTTTTTGCATATTGAAATAAATGAGGACATATTACAGAATAGAATGTAATACATGAATTTTCAAGCTTGAACATGACAGTTCAAAAAAATTTCATACATATAGAGAGGAGCATATCTTCCAGGCCTCCAAGAACGTAGCCTCACACTCTCCTAGGCTGTTAGCAGTAATTTGTAGGTAAATTGGAAAAAGCAACAACATACAAACAAACACTGAAGTTACTAAGAAGACTCATATATGTCTTAAGTCTACAAGCTAAGAAATAATTGCCTCGTATTCTGATTTAATTGCTCACATGATTTCTAACTGGCATTGCTATGCCAGAGAATCAAGGGTAGCAAGTGGGCCCAGCCGGCGTGGCTCAGTGGTTGAGCATCGACCTATGAACCAGGAGGTCACAGTTCCATTCCCGGTCAGGACTCGATCCCCAGTGTGGGGTGTGCAGGAGGCAGCCAATCAATGATTCTCTCTCATCATTGATGTTTCTATCTCTCTCTCCCTCTCCCTTCCTTTCTGAAATCAATAAAAACATATTTTTTAAAAAGGGTAGCAAATGGTTCTAGTGAGTTTGTTTAGAAGGAAAACACTGCGATGACAGGATGGATTATTTCTATTTAAAGTTGTAAGAAAGAGAAATATACCAAGTGGCAACACCAATAAAACAAAGAATAAATATGGGGTGGGCACCACTTTTAAGTACAGGAAATGGCACAGATCCAGGGCTGCAGACATTGTCGCGGGGGAGTGACCCGGGGATCAAAAAAGGTACAGCTCAGTACGTGGTAGGGTCAGGAGCGGAATGACCCAGTTTCCATCATGTTCTGGTAAGTTTTGCAGAAGTGGGAGCAAAAGATGACTGTCTCCAGGCTCCAGGTCAGCGGGCAGTGACTATGAGAACATTTTTTCAGTGGCACCTAATGACAGGAAGTCGGCAGAGGTGAGGACTTGCCACATGACAGGTGAGTGGCCTCCATGTCTCTGGAGTGTCTGTTGGCCTTCAATGTGCTTCCCCAGAATTCAAGTTCTCAAAAGCATTCCTTGATGGGAATTTTTTCTGACTTCAGTTTTCTCATCAACAAAGTGAAGATAATACCTTCCATTCTATTGCCTTTTGCTACATTAAATAAAAATGGATATGGTTATTTAAATGTTGTGTATTGTACATATTCATGGCCATGATTGTTACGTAAAGACATCTATCTTAGATACCATGCTGCAAATTATTATGCAGTGTCAAGCAATAAACTATCCCTTTTCTTTTCTGAATTATATTATCCTCCCGAGAAAATTTGAATAAAAATGCACACTGCCCTACACACTGGCAGACAGCCTACGCTATGGTTTAAGAGTGTGAGAGACAGCATTTTTACCATGCAACATCCTTCCTATCCAACTGTCACAGTAACTGAAAATGCAGCCTTTGTGCTGACTTCCTTTGAATCTCCTCCAGCATCCCCTTTTCAAATACAAACAATCCAAGGAGAAGTAACCTAGAATGTTGCCTCAAAATGTAAATTAGGTTATGAACCACTCCATTTTAGAGATCAAAGTAGGAAATGGACATGAATCAATAAAGAGATAGAAGATTTTGGAAAGCAATTCAGTGACTAGAAACATTAGGCTTTGGGTCGGTTAAAGGAGTATTAAAAGGTCACAGAGTGCCATTAGGGGATGGGTAACAAGTAGGAGCAGCAGACAGGGAGGATGCAAATAAAGGTGCAGGGATGGTGAAAAACTAAAGACAAAGTCTTTACAAATCCCAATTCCACCAGATTTGGCCCTAAGTTCAGATCTTTTATCAAGCACAATAAGACAAGTGAAAAATAAAGTCTGGAAGATGAGCTTTGTCAGAAGGAGTGAATATGATTTGGAATTTTTTGAAGCTACGTTGGAGGTAAGGGCCAACAGGGTGTGGCTGCAGCCCGTGGGCAGTGAGAACAGGTGAGGACTTGTTGTTGAAATAAAGGCCAGTCTAAGACTGGGTTAGCACTCTTTCTCTTTCTCTTTTATCTACCTATCTGTCTGTCTATCCGTCTATCTATCTATCTATCTATCATCTATCTATCTATCTATCTATCTATCTATCTATCTATCTATCATCTATCTACCTATCCATTTGTCTATTCTATATTTATAAACTAAGAGAAAAGCATTGCCCTGGACTCCTTCCAGTGTGTAATATTGCTGTTCTAATACATATAGTACAGTCTTAGTGTGCAACAAAGAATGACTCATAATTTCTTTCTATTAACAAGGTGAGTGAGAAGCAGAAGAAAAAGAGTTTCCTTGGAACAACAGAGGCACAAAAATCAGTGCACAGTTATTGCATAAATCATGGAAATTTATGCCATTCACATCCCAGTAGTTTGCGGTTCTGACAAAAAAAGTGACAATTTACCCAGACAAATTAAATTTGGGAATAAAGGTATAGCTCCCTCCACTCTCACGCCTGCCCTGTAGCTTACAATGAGGCAATTACATCTCCCTTAGGCTTCTCTTGGCAAGTGCTCCAGCCACCCCTCAGGAGCCCTGTGTCAGGAGAGCTCTGTGGCCTCGCTGCACGTTTGGGGACAGCCCGTAAAGGCCTGGAGATCACTGTGCACGGACTCCACAGAAGTGGATGCCTGAGTGGCTGGTCGGGTGGGCTGTGATGTGCAGGGCACTTCGCTGCTTTTTCTCATCCAACTTGGCAGTCATTTTTTCATGACTTTTTTCTTCCCCGCTTTTCCATAACGTTATCCACAAGGAGATGGGGCCTTCGCTATCCTTCTGCCTGTACCAGTGGAAGGCATATACAGTCTTTGGTGAATTGCAGTTTATGGTGAAATTTCTTCCCTCTGGGATGAAATGGATGTTCAGGGACTGTGGACTCTGCTCCAGTTTTTGGCTACTGACCCCTGTCCAAAAAGACAATGTAAACACATGTACACACACACACACACACACACACACACACACACACACACACACATACACACACGAGACCCTGTAAGATCTTCATGCTCGTAGTAGGGATGGTTTTTCTTTCCCCCTTCCCACTTCCTCCAGGCAGCAACATTATCACATCAACATAAAATATGGTCGATTCTTTTAACATGTATCTGCTTCTCAAAAGGGCCTTCCCAGGATGGAAGAAGACTCAGTTCTTGCCCTCAGGAAGGGCCATCACCTCCTGACTCTCCTGCACTGATTGCATACTCACAGGCTGCCTGCAGCTCCAGTATCCCCATGAGGACTTGCAGCAGAGTCTTCATCCCTTGGCTCCTTAGAAAAGCCGAATCAGGTTTCCTTCCATGGGCTTCCCCAGCTGAGGTTACTTTAGCTTACATGGTCTCTCCTCCTGCACCAATCAGAGTCCAGACCCGGCTTCCTATTTATCCAGCACTGCAAGAAACAAACTCAAATACTTTTTAAACACTGCCATCCTTTGGACAGACTGAGAAATATTGACTAATGAATGACTTTTCTAGAATTCACTTATATATGAGATACATCTATGTATTGCAACAAAGTATGCTACTAATAATGAGATACAGAAAATATCCTGTTGCTCTTGCATGCGTGAAATAGTTTCCCCTTTATAATGAGGAGAAAGTGAAAAATTCTATTTTCTATAGTATATTCATTGTTTTTCAACATTTAGCTCTGTCTGCTTTTAATTTTAGTCTTTTAAAAAACTGCTTTACCGATGCATACTTGACATATAATAGACAGGATATATGTAAATTGTACAATTTGACCATTGGTGACACGGGCATACAAATGTGAAGTCATTATCACAATCAAGATACTGAGCATATGCACCACCTGCAAGGTCCCCTGGTGGCCTAGTCCTTGTGCTCTTTTTTAATCCTTCCTGTATACCTTCCTACTGCATCCCTCTACCCCTAGTGCAGCACCGGGCAATCACTGGTCTACCTTCTCTTACCACAGATTCATTTGCATTTCCTGGAATTTTATGTAAACAGAAGCATAGAGTATATACTCTCACATATGTTTTATTTAATCATATTTATTTTGAGATTCATCCATGTTGTTGCATTTATCAGTCTATTCCTTTTAATTGCTGAGTAGTATTCTATGCCACAATTTATCCAGTCTTCTGTTCATGGATTTTTTTTCCTGATTACTATTTTTCAAGCTAATATCAGCACCCACTTATAAGTTTTGTATGGACATAAGCTTTTATTCCTTTTGGGTTACTACCTAGGAATGGAATTGCTGCTATGATAAGCATATGTTTAATTTTTAAGAAATAATGAAACTGTTTTCTGAGCGATTGTAGCATTTATATTCCCAACAGCAGTGTATGAGGATTCCAGTGGCTCCAAAACCTTGCCAATACTTGGTATGGTCAGTAATTTTTAGCCATTCTAGTAGGTATGCAGTGGTATCCTGTATTTTATTTATTTTTTGGAATGGCTGAAATAATTTATTAACTTAGTTTGCTATACACTTTAAAATCACATGTAAACAGTGTAGTAAGATGTGTTGTTTCCCCCCCACACTCATATTTCATGAAGCAATTTTATTTAAGCTTTTAACATTCTTTCATACCTGTGTCAATATCATTAAGAGTTTATTATCATTAAACTTTCACAGAACACACAAACTTTGTTTTTGCTCAAATATTTGTGACTCAGCACTTTTTCAATCTGTGTATGATGCTGGGAACTTTATTCTTTGTCACAAAAGCCTGGTTGCATAATATTAGGTTGCATGAATTAAAAACAAATCTGGAGAGACCAAGATGGCGGCATAGGTAAACACCTGAAATTGCTGCCTCCCACAACCACTTCAAAACTACAACTAAAAGACAAAACAGACATCATCCAGAACCACAGAAAAGCTGGCTGAGTGGAAATTCTACAACTAGAAGGAAAGAGAAAAGCACACTGAGACTCAGAGGAGGTGAGGAAGTAAAGTGCAGTGGTACGGAGGCACGCGCATGTGGAAAGGGCTGGCAACTGAGTACACAGCTGTCTTTTTCAATGTGGTATTTTAACGGGAAGTTCATTGAATCTATAGATTGCTATGGATAGTATGGACATTTTAATGCTGTTGATTCTACCAATCCATGAACATGGTATGTTCTTCCATCTGTTTATGTCTTCCTCTATCTCTTTTTTCAGTGTCCTGTAGTTTCCTGAGTAGAGGTCTTTTACCTCCTTAGTTAAGTTTATTCCTAGGTATCTTAATTTTTTTGGTGCAATGATAAATGGGATTTTTTAAAAATCTCTCTTTCTATAAGTTCACTATTAGTGTATAAAAATGCCATAGATTTCTTGGCATTAATTTTGTACCCTGCTACATTGCTGAATTCATTTATTAAGTCAAATAATTTTTTTGATGGAGTCTTTAGGGTTTTCTAGGTACAGTATCATGTCATTTGCAAATAATGACAATTTTACTTATTCTTTTCCAAATTGGATGCCATTTATTTCTTCCTCTTGTCTGATTGTTATGGCTAGCACTTCCGGTACTATGTTGAACAGGAGTGGTGAAAGCAGGCATCCCTGTCTTGTTCCTCTTCTTAGGTGAAATGGTTTTAGTTTTTGCCCATTGAGTATGATGTTGGCTGTAGGTTTGTCACATAAGGCTCTTATTATGTTAAGGTACAATCCCTCTTTCCCACTTTACTGAGCCTTTTTATCAGAAAAGGGTGTTGGGCTTTGTCAAATGCCTTTTATGAATCAATTGATGTGATTATGTGATTTTTGTCTCTCACTTTGTTTATGTGATGTATCATGTTTATTGATTTGCAGATATTGTACCAGCCTTGCATCCCTGGAATAAATCCCACTTGGTCATGGTGTATAATCTTCCTAATGTAATGTTGGATCCGGTTTGCTAGAATTTTGTTGAGGAGTTTAGCATCTATGTTCATCAAGGATATTGGCCTGTAATTCTCTTTCTTTGTGGTGTGTTTATCTGGTTTGGGGATTAGGGTAATGCTGGCTTCATAGAAAGAGCTTGGAAGTGTGCCTTCCTCTTGAATTTTTTGGAATAGTCTGAGGAGGACTGATTTTAGTTCCTCTTTGAATGTTTGGCCTATTCAGGCTTTTTGAATCTTCCTTATTGAGTTTTGGAAGCTTGTATTTTTCTAGGAATGTGTCCATTTCATCAAGGTTGTCCATTTTCTTGGAGTAGAGTTGTTGGTAGCTTTTTTTTTTTTTTTTTTTAGCAATCCTTTTTATATCTGTGGGGTCAGTTGTTACTTCACCTCTTTCATTTCTGATTTTGTTTATTTGGGCCCTCTCTCTTTGCTTCTTGGTGAGCCTGGCTAGAGGTTCATCAATCTTGTTTATCCTTTCAAACAACCAGCTCTTTGTTTCATTGATCTTTTGTATTGTTTTTTTTTTGGTCTCTATGTCGTTTACTTCTGCTCTGATCTTTATTATCTCCTTCCTTCTGCTCACTCTGGGCTTTTCTTGTTGTACTCTTTCTAATTCTTTAAATTGCAAGGTTAAATAATTTATTACAATTTTCTCTTGTTTTTTTGAGGTAGGCCTGTAGAGCTATGAACTTCCCTCTCAGGACTTCTTTCATTGTGTCCCATAGATTTTGATTGTTGTGTTTTCATTTTCATTTGTTTCCAGGATGCTTTTTATTTCTTCTTTGATCTCTTTTGTAACACAATCATTGTTTCATAGTATGCTATTTAGCCTCCAAGTGTTTGACTTTTTTTTATTGTAGTTGATTTCTAATATTATGCCATTGTGATCTGAGAAGATGCTTGATATATTTCAATCTTCTTTAATTTGAAGAGACTTTGCCTGTGTCCTAATATGTGGTCTCTTTTTGAAAAAGACCCATGTGCACTTGAGAAGAATGTATATTCTGTAGCCTTGGGGTAAAATGTTCTGAAGATGTCAATTAAGTCCATCTGATCTAGTGAGTCATTTAGGATTGCTGTTTATTTGCTGTTTTTTTTGTTTGTTTTTTTTTAGAGGATTTATTCAGTGGTGTCATTGGGGCATTAAAGTCCTCTACTATGATTGTATTGCTATCAATCTCTTTCTTGATATCTTCAAGGAATTGTTTTATATATTTGGGTGCTCCTGTATTGGGTGCATATAAGTGTACCAGAGTTATATCCTCTTGTTGAATTTCTCCCTTTAGTATTATGTAGTGGCCTTCCTTATCTCTTGTTATGACCTTTACTTTGAGGTCTATTTTGTCAGATGTAAGTATTGCAACCCCAGTTTTTTTCTCATTTCCATTTGCCTGAAAATTTTTTTTCCATCACTTCACTATCAGTCTGTGTGAATCCTTTGTTCTGAGGTGGGTCTCTTGCAGACCGCAAATATATGGGTCATGTTTTCTTATCAATTCAGCTACCCTATGTTTTTTGATTGGATCATTTAATCCATTTATGTTTAATGTTATTATTGATAAGTACTTGTTTGTTGTCATTTTTATTCTTAATGTTTGTGTTTCTTCTTGTCTTTGTGTTTCTTATTTTTACAGCAGTCCCTTTAGCATTTCTTGAATTGCTGGCAATAAACTCTCTTAGCTCTTTTTTGTCTGTGAAGCTCCTGATTTCACCTTCAATTTTGAATGATAGCCTTGCTGGGTATAGTATTCTTAGATTCAGTCTCTTGCTTTGCATCACTTTATATATTTCATTCCTTTCCCTTCTGGCCTGGTGTGTTTCTGTTGAAAAATCAGTTGATATTCTAATAGGAGATCCCTTGTAGGTAACTTTCTGCCTCTCTCTGGCAGCCTTTAAGATTCTTGTTTTGTTGTTGATGTTTGGCAGTTTAATTATGATGTGTCTTGGTGTTGCTCTTTTTGGGTTCATCTTGTTTGGGACTTTCATGGTTTTTTTCTTGCCAATATCTGGGAAGTTTTCTGTCATTATTTCTTCAAACAGGTTTTCTATTCCTTGCTCCGCTTCCTTTCCGTCTGTTACCCCTATTATGCAGATGTTGTTTCATTTTGTGTTGTCCCAAAGCTCCCTTAGGCTCTCCTCTTGCTTTTTAAGTTTTCTTTCCAGTTGCTGCTGTGTTTGTGTTTTTTTTTTTTTTCCTACCTTGTCTTCTAATTCACTGATGTGGTCCTCAGCCTCTTCTAGTCTACTGTTTAAGCCTTTCATTGTTTTCTGTATTACAGCTATGCCATTCTTCATTTCCTCTTGGTTCTTTTTCATGTTGGTGACATTCTCATTCAGTTCCTTATAATTCTCATTGAGTTGTGTGTATTTGTCATCCAGCCATTTGAACATCCTCATAACCATTACTCTGCTCTGAATTCTTTCTCTGACATGTTACTTGCTTCCATTTCATTTAATTCCCTTTCTGGTGATTCCTCTTTTTCTTTCCTTTGGGGATTTTTTTTTTTGTGTCTCCCCATTTTTTGCTGTAATATTTTAATTGTTTCTGTGTCTTAGATCCAACTGCTTTGCTACCCATGTTCTTTTGGGGGTGGTGCCCAGAGGTGCAGTCTCTCAGGTCTTCTGGGCTTGGTGATCTAGCAGAGCACCCTACTTGAGCTATTTGAGTTGTCTTGATGTAGTTGGATCTTGAATATCTTGACTGTTAGTTTCTTATTCGTGGATGAAGTCTTGTCATGGGTTGGCAATGTGACTCACCCCTGGCTTTGTTGTGCAAGCTGTTTTGGATGTGATTGTGGTTCCGGCTCTTATGAAAAAGGTTGTCTGAGGTCTCACTGGTATGTGCTCACTGTGGGTTCCCAGAGTCCATGGCCTGGAAGGAAAAAGTCTCAGGGACTGAGGTTCAGGTACTGGTACTTTGGCCAGTGTGGTATGACTCTTGCTGGATTAGCATCACTCTGCAACTCACTATGAGTGGCCTGAAGCCCATAACAGTTGGGGGGCGGGTGTCTCATAATCTGTGATTGAGGCAGTGGGACTCTGGCCAAAATGATTTCCCTCTCTGAATCACGAGGTGGTTCAGGATCCAGCAGCTGGGGATGTGGCAATCTTGGGGTCTGTGGCTGAAACAATGTGACCTTGGCCAGGGATGCAAGTCCTCAGTAACTCACTAAGCTGTGCAGAGGTAGGTAGCTGGGAGGAAGATTTCGTGGATCCTGCTGAGGGAGCCATTCACCCTTGGTTGGAGAGGCACACATCCAGTAGCAGCACACAGAGGGGCCCAGGAGCCATCTGCAAAGGGTGTGTGCTTGTGAGGCCCACACAGTGGATCGGAGTGATAGTGGTGAGCCTCCGGCTCCATGGAGGGAGAAGTCCCAGTTTCTGCTTCAGAGGATGTGCACCCTTGGTTGGATATGCATGCCCAATGGCTGCTTACAGAGGTGCCCAAGAGACGTCTGCTGGAACAGTGGGCTCAGGGGACCCTTGTGCTGGAGTGGTGCTACCGAGGGACTAGATGCCAGCAGCCAGGGTTGTGCCTTGTGTCAGCTCAGAGAAGCACCCAGGGGCTGCCTGCTGGGGCAGTGGGCTCAGGGGCCTTGCACACTGGATTGGTGTGACTGCAGTGATTGGAGGTCAGCAGCTGAGGAGGGGGATGTCTGAGTTTCTCCTGCTGGGGCCTTGAGCCCTTGGTTGGATATGAGTGCACCTAGTGACAGCTCACAGAGGCACCTGGGAGTCACCTGCTGGGGCAGTGGCCTCAGGGAGCCTGCGTGCTGAAACCATACAACCACAGTGTCTGTGGGTAGGCAGCCGGGAAGGGGGAAGTCCAAATTTCTACTGCTGGGGCTGTGCGCCCTTGTTTGGATATGAGCGTGCCTAAGTGGGGCTCAAGGAGGCACCTAGTAGCCACCTATATGGGGCAGTGGGGATCAGTAGGCCTGCGTGCTGGAAAAGTGCAACTGTGGTATCCAAAGGTCAGCATCCAGGGAGGGGGATGTCCCAGTTTTTGCTGCTTTGTGTCCTTTGTTGAAATTGCTCGTGCCCAGTGGGGGTTCACAGAGGCACCCAGGAGCCATCTGTCTGGGTGGTGGGGCTCAGGAGGCCTGGGCTCTGGAAAGGATCAACTGCAGTGTCCGGAGGTTGGCAGCTATGGAGTGGGGCAAGTCTGCCATTTGCCAGGTGGTGTACTCAGAGAGGTCCTTGCGCTGAAGCCGCATGACCGAGGTGTCTGTGGGCAGGCAGCCTGGAGTGGGATAAGTCCGAATTTGTACTGCCAGGGCCTTGTGCCCTTGGTTGGATTCACACGTACCCAGTGGCAGCTCATAGAGGTACCTGCGGTCTGTTTGCCAGGGCGGTGCACTCACACACTCAGAGGGGCCCTGGCTCTGAAGTCACGTGACCGAGGTGTCTGTGGGCAGGTATCCAGGAAGGGGGAATTCAGAATTTCTACTGCCAGGGCAGTGCTCCCTTGTTTGTATAAGAGTATGCCTAGCAGGGGTTCACAGTGACACCCCAGAGCGGCCTGTGGAGCGGTGTGCTCAGGAGGCCTATGCGCTGAAAAAGCACAACTGTGGTGTCTGGAGGTCTGCAGCTGGGGAGTCGGGAAGTCGCACTTACTGCTGCGGGAGCCGTGCACCCTTGGAGGTGGAAGTCCTAGGGTCTGTAGGTCTGGGGTGGGGCAGAAGGATTTTGGCTGGAGTGGCTGCAGGGTTGTGGGTAGTGTCCAAGGCCTGTCTGGGTGATGGTGCTGATGAGTTCCTAGAAGAGGCCGCTCTCCCCTTTAAGATGGCGTGGGCTCTGTGCCCGAGCCCCACAGCCTGGGGAGTGTCCGCAGCAGTGGTAGATGCTCCCTGTCCAGGAGAGTCTCGTCTGCCAGCCCCTGCTACTCCTGCCAGATTTAACTGTCCCTCACTCACTCACACACACACCACACACATCCACACACTCTCCTTTCACCCCCTCACTCACTCACACCCTCTCCCTCACCTCTGTCCTGCCAGCCGCCATCTTCCTCTTCTCTCTGTATTTCTTTATGTGCATCCAAATTACATCTGGTACTATTTTCTTTCATCCTGGAAAACTTCCTTTAGTATGTTTTATGAGGCTCCTTCCAGCAATGGATTTTCTTCATCTGAGTTTATACGGAAATGACATATTTTACCTGCTGAAGGGAACACTTTTCTAAGCAGCTTCCAGTTTAAGCAAAGGATTAATGAGAACAAAAGATGTGTCAGTTAGAGTGAAGACCATCACAGACACTGAGATACGGATGGACAGCATGACTGAGTGGTAGGGAAGCAGGCAAGTTCTACTATCTTAGATGGCACCTATTGGAACGGTGTATGGCTTGGCTAGGGTTGCTGGGACAAAGCACCACAAACTGGGTGGCTTGAAAAACAGAAATCAGTTGTTTCATAGTCCAGGTTAGAAGTCCATAACCAAGTTGTCAGCACGGTTACAGTCAAACCTTGGTTCTTGAAAGTCTCCTATCTCAAACAATTCAGTTCTCAACCAAGTTGTTCAAGGGGTGAGGTGGGGGGTGGGGGTGGGGGATGTCTCTGTCGACAAACAGAAATTTCATGCTGTTACCTGTATGATCATGCATGTGTATCTCAGGCAACAAAGTCCGTTTACTGCTAAACTTTGCACTGTCAACATCTTAGGAAATTGTGCTGTGAATATTTTTGTGTTTTTTAGCTTTTGTTGCTGCTTATTATTACTAAATACTACAGTAAGTCACCATAGGTCCTAAGATGGTTAGCAATAGCAGCGGAGTGAAAGGAAAGTTGTGAGAACAATGATAGAACTTAAAAAAAGAAATTATTGCAAAGTATGATAAAGGTGTTTGGGTGCCTGATCTGGCTTCCAAGTATGGCATGACGAAATCAACAATTAGCACAATTGTAAAACATAAAGAGGATATCAAGAGTGCTGATGTTGCTAAGGGTGTGAAAATGCTCAGGAAACAACAATCACAGGGAACTGAAGAAGTACAAAAACTGTTGTTGATTTGGATAAATGAAAACCAGTTCGCTGGTGTTAGCATTTGGGAGGCAAGAATAAGTGAAAAAGTGAAGATGCCACATGCTGACCTCCTGAAAGACACTACTGGAACAAGTGCTGAAAGTGATTCTCTAAGTCTGGTAGGGGCTCTGGAGCAGATTAATTCAATTTACATCCTTTCTAATGGGGAAAAAAATGGTTCAGTTTTCAAACAAATCACTTCTTGAACAGTCTTCCAGAATGAATTAAGTTTGAGCACTGAGATTTCACAGTATTTCTTTCTGAGCCTGGTGCGTAAAGGATCTATTTGTTCCAGGCCTCTCATTGGGCTTGTAGATGCCTTACTCCGATCTCTGCCTTCATGTTCACATGGTCTCCTGTGTGTGTGTGAGTGTGTGTGTGTGTGTGTGTGTGTGTGTGTGTGGTCAAATATAAGGGGTCCCAAAAAATGTATACACACACTTGGAATAATTATAAAAGTAGTGTCTATTAAAATACATTTCATTTTCAAAATTGAGCTATCAGCTGTCAAAGTGTGTATACAATTTTTGGGGATATCCTGTATTCCCTTTTTATAAAGATACAAGTCTTATTGGATTAAGTTTCACCATGATGATCTGATTTTATCTTGATTATCTTATAACGACCCTGTTTCCTAAAATGGTCCCATTGTAAAGTACCTGGGGACTACTATGAGACATGCAACATAAGAATTTGTGTGTGCACGTGGGTGGTGGTGACACAATTAAATCCATAACAAACAGTAATTTTTTTTAGAAATTGATGAGATGGTTACTCTTTGATTTAAAAAAATTTTTAAGTTCTATAGTTAAAATGCAGAATGTGGGAGCCTATCATTTTGATCAATAGTCTGTCTCACCTTGTGAAATATCTAAACCCTAGCAGAGCTCCCAAGTCCATCCCTCAGACTGACTACATGAATATCTTTGAATAGAAGAAAATGTAGGAATTTAGATTTATCAACTTGGAATGGGAAGGCTTATGTCTGACAGTATAAAAATAAAAACATTTCTAATAACAGTTGAATAAACAAATTTAAAAGATACAACATATTTGGATAAAGTAAGTATACAGTATATAATAGGCAAAGTGGTACTCATATTATTAGAATAATTTTTTTAAATAAACAAGAAAAAGACAATCTGTTAAAGTGACAGCACAACACACAAGTTGGTCAGAGCCCTAGTAGTCAGGAAAATGTAAATGAAATATTGACAAAATACTTTTGAGTTATTAAAATATAAAAAAGATTGATAATGATGTTAACCAAGATGCAAGGAAATAGGTTCCCCATACCCTGATGTTGGCAGTATAAATTAATTGAGCCATTTTGGAAAACAATTTTTTAAAATCTATCTATAAAAATATAAAATAGGCATATCCTTTGACCCAGCAACTTCACTTCAGAGAATAAGAAATATATGTGTATATATTCTTTATGTATATATGTTGATTTGTGATTTTGATTATGATAAACTAGGATATGTAAAAATTTAAATATTATTGATAGGTGAGCAAGTTGAATTATACAAGCATACTATAAAGTTCATGTATATGTGTTTATGTGTGAGCACACGTCAAAAACAGTTTTTAAATAAAAAAACAAATTTCAAATATATACACAGATATGATCCAATTTATGTAAGAAAATTGGGTAATGTTTAAATGAGTATCCTTGTAAAAGAAAAGAAATATAATTGTCAGGATACTCCAAACTGTCAAAATGGGTCATTACAGGTTGAAGAGGAAATGGAATGGAGGTAGGCAGAGTCAGTTTTAAGCTTTTGCTCTATAAACTCATATAATATTTGAGATGTGAATTAAATAGCCATTGATTCTGGGACACAAGGATGGGATTGTAATAAAATGAGATGGGGGGAAAAACTCACATAACGTCTTGAGTTTTTTACAACAAGAAAGGATGTCTGTTGTATTTTTGCATAATATTAGAAATGTTACAACATAAATTTAAGATTAAATTAATATCTAGATATTAATTTATTATTTATTAATTAATCTGTCTTTTTTCTATTCTGTTCACCAAATCATCTGTGTCCTAAGTGTGTATGCTACAGATAAGCAGCAAAGAAATTCCAAATTTTTTTCAAAGACAAATATCTCAGTTTCTGAAATTCTTTCAATTTGTGAAAAGTTGGAGGAAGGCCTAACATGATGCAGTACCCAGAGCCTGGGCACTTCCCTGGGTCCAAAGGAAGAAAGTCTTTAGGACAACCAAATGGTTGTTCGCTGTTTTAGTGAGACCTACATAGAAAGCAACATTTGATTAAAACAAAGAGTCGTGGCAAATTCTCATTTCCTTTCCCCTCCATTGCAGGTTCACAACTATGAATTTCAGTTTCCTTGAAAGCTTTTTGCCTTTTCAAAGTAAGCGCTTCTTCCTCATCTTCTTGGCTCCTTTCAATTCTTTCCTCCTTGATTTTCTCAGTCTTCTCTTTACTTCTTTTCCTTTTTTTCTCCTTTTTCTTCTCCTTCCATTGGGTTTGTGCTCTTTCTTGTGCAGTGGCTTTTTAGATGCTGCTGCTGCTTTCCTTCCGCCAGGGAGATATTGCACAGGTGCGGCCCCACGCGTGCCACTGTGGATCTCTCACGATGCAGTAGTACACAGCGGAGTCTCTCAGGCTAACGTGGGGCAGGACCAAGGTACTGGATTTTCTATCTGTTGCGATGATCAGAGAGGACGTTCCTTTGGTCTCAGTGCCTTTTAAACCATGAATCACATACTCTGGACCCTGGTGGGGAATCTGTCGATACCAATATATGTACTCATTTCCACTGATTGTGGAGTGGTTACAGGGCAGATGCACAGCTTCTTCCGCAGTACTCTCCATTGCACCTGGCTGTGTGGACTTAGCATCACCCATAATACCTGAGGGGTTGAGAAACAATGGATTAGCTCTGGAATGTCCAATTTGGGTGCATCTAAGGTCAGATTCATGAACACCCCTGAACTCTCCTCTCTGGCCACACCCCCTACATGAGCATTTGTGTGTGTGTCACACAGGACAAGATAAAATGTTACTGGTTTTTATTATTGAGCTATCCAGAGCCACTGGCCAAAGATCAATTGTTGTATTCTAGATCCGTAGGCTTAATGAACCCTAAACTCCTTACAGTCTCAGAGCTGTGAGACTCAGGGGATCTTCTGTGAGTAGTGGCTATGAGAAATTCCTCACAGTGACGCCCAGGAGTGGGGGACATCTGGCCTGCAGGCCATATAAGGCCAAGAAATCATTTGGCCTGGCCCTGTCAAGGCATTAGGGGTGAGTAAAATAAAATGTTTGACCAAATATAGCAGGCTCATTTTTAGGTTGATAATTTTGTATGGCCCACAAATGATGTTATAAATATCCAAATGGCCCTTGGCAGAAAGAAAGCTCCCCACTCTTGCTCTAGAGAAATACACAGACACATGGAAACACATAGATGCATTTCCCTCTCAGCAGTTTGGTAAAGGGCAGTGGGAGAAGTCAAAGCAGCAGATACCTCACCTTTGTCTTTAGCCACGAAAGCCATCCTTTTTCAGTCCCAGATCACTTACCCAAAGTTAGGAGAATAGTTATTCCTGTCACTGATCTCATAGTTAAAGCGAAAATTGGGGTTCCAGGCCTCTGAACTCAGCATCTGAGTGTGATGCTAGGTTTGGGGAGGTCCCAACAACAACACAGCAGCACTAGCACAGCCTCAACCAGGAAGCTTTCAAATGGGCGTTCCCCAGTCAGGCATCAGTGAAAGACAGAGCAATCTCTTAGTGGCCTTCACCCCCACCCTCAGGATTAAGCATGAATTTAGAAGGAGGACAAGAATATTTTCCCAACGTTTAGTCCTAATTCAGAGGGTTTGCACTGAGATCACTTTCAAGTTTCAAACTCAAACAGTCTATGTCTGAGTGAGTCTGACTAAGTAGCATCACCCACACAGAGATGAACGATCCCTCATTTGTGGTGCATGGCAAAACCCACCATTGAGCTGGTATGAAATATCCTTTAATGCAAGTTACCTATGTTGAGCCTTGGGCTGTAAGAGAAGAGAATTCCTATCCATATTCTGAGCCAGAGCAAGTGAGTCTCAGGAGTAGTAATACATAATCTAACTTCCAAAGTTAGAAAATTTTCTGATAAACAACAACAAAAACCAAACAAACCACCATAAGCTCAGATAGAAATCCAATGACACTGTGGAAGGCAATATTTGCAACATATATGACAAAAATAATTTCATAGTTGTCTAATACTGCTGTGCTTAGTCTGACAGGATAAGATACAATCAGAACCCAGTCTAAGAGCTAGGAGTCTGGTAGTCAGATCTCCCACATTGGCTCCTGGAACAATGTCTTAAGCATCTTCCTGATGGACAGTTTTGGATGCCTCTGGTTTTGATACAGAAACCAATCACTTGAATGGTACTTATTTCTATTCCACTTATCTCCTCTTTAACTGGCATTTTCTCATCTTCACGCTCATGCCTAGGGTAGCATGCATTGAGGACACTAAGGAGAAAAGCATAGAAGGAAGAGAAGATTTAGAAAGGGAAATGAAGTGAAGACTTTTGACAAGAGAGGTGGAAATAAATATAAAGGAATTCTTCTGGCTATTCTCAAAAGTGGTTATTATTAACAAAATGGGATAGAATAAAATTAAAAGTATTCATCCTTCTGTGCTCCAATAACTAAGCTTCTTATTTTGCTATAGGAACAAATATTTGACCCTTTAACATTAAACTATTAACCACCTCTCTCTTCTCTTCACATGAGGGGTCCGCTCTTTGCTCTGCATTTGGGAAAGGGCTCATTCATGTCCTTGGGGCTTGGCTTGCACGCACTCAATGTGAGATTATGAAGGACAAGGAAGGAAAGGGGGTGAAAGCAAGTTCTTTCACAACCCAGTGAATACCTGTAACTCACGCTGCTGTAACAGTTTGCTGCTCTAATAGCCCCCTCTTGTGACTATACATATGAACTCCTTTACTTAGAACTGGGAACCAAGTCAGTCCACAATCTTTCAAGGTGTTTTCCTGTCTAAGGATAGGTATCTCCTATATGCTACCACCCTCTAGTGGCAAGGCTCAGTGAAGAGCTTAGTACCACAATAACTACTCTAAAGAATGTTGAATCTCAGAGGGAAGGTAGGGGTGGGTGGATGGGTGGGAAGAAATTAACCAAATAATTTGTATGCATGTATGCATAACCCATGGACACAGACAATAGTGTGGTGAAGGCCTGAGGGGGGGCAAGGATGGGGGCGGAGGAGAGGCTAGAAGGGGTCAATGGGAGCAAAAGAGAGGACATATGTAATTCTTTCAACAATAAAGATTAAAACAAAAAAAGACTGAATTATTTCAGTCACTTGGGGATTTTAGAATTATTTTTGTGACCTTTTCCTCACAGAAACTATTCTAAAATCCGCCCTCAATCAAATTTCTTTTCTTTCCTTAGTGTCTTCTTTTTCCATGCTTGACAGCTGTTCTGAGGGCCACATTATTTATTGGTTAGCATAGGATTTGGCAGAGACTAAGCACTTACTAATACTTTGTTGGGTGAATGTATTAATTATTTATTGGGAGGAGTTATATGGAATGACTCTCAAAATTATTCTAAATAAAAACTTTCAATATTCTGGAAAACAAATGGAACAAAAGTATGCAGTATTGAAGATAAATGCAAAATTAGACCTGTGGACAAAATTCAAATAGACAGCATTCCTCACTCCCCATCCTTCAAAAAAAAAAAAGAAAAATTTACAAATCCAGGACAGGGAAAGCCTGGTATAAGAATATGGCGGCCTGTGGCATTGTGGTCATGCCAGCTTAAAGTAATAACAACAATTGAAGGCTGGTGTAAATATATACATAAAAGAAATACTAGGATTGCTAAAAGAAATATGAAAGCTAAGAGTCATTATGTCATCTATTTGTGTAATGTAAATGTCAGACCAACATTACAAGTTTTTATCTAGTGCTCATTACTACAGGATTCAGATGATATGAACAATCAAGACAGTCCAAATAACAATAAGCATTGTGGAAATTTTTGGTTTTGTTTGTTTTCATGCAATAGCTTCATTGGGATATAATTCACATACCAAATAATACATCTACTTAAAGCAGTGGTTCTCAACCTTGTTAATGCTGTGGCCCTTTAATACAGTTCCTCATGTTGTGGTGACCCCCAACCATAAAATTATTTTTGTTGCTACTTCATAACTGTAATTTTGCTACTGGTATAAATCGTAATGTAAATATCTGTGTTTTATTAGATAGGAGGATTAGATAGGATAGAGGCCTGGTGCACGAGTGGGGGCTGGCTGGTTTGCCCTGAAGGGTGTCCCAGATCAGGGTGGGGGTTCCCTTGGGGTATGGGGCCGCCTGGGTGAGGGGCCTGTGCTGGTTTGCAGGCTGGCCATGCCCCCCGGTGACCCAAGTGGAGGCCCTGGTATCTGGGATTTATTTATCTTCTATAATTGAAACTTTGTAGCCTTGAGCGGGCCTAAATGGGCAGTCAGACATCCCTCGAGGGGTTCCTGATTGGAGAGGCTGCAGGCTGGGCTGAGGGACACCCACCCCCAATGCATGACTTCGTGCACCTGCAGGCTGGGCTGAGGGACACCCACCCCCAATGCATGACTTCGGGCACCGGACCTCTAGTACCTAATAATAGACAAACATGTAAATTGATCACACCTCTGCTACGCCCACAGCCAATCAGAGTGAGTATGCAAATTAACCCAAAAAAAAGATGGAGGTTAATTTGCATATGTAGGCGCCCAGCAGCCCGGGTCCCAGGAACTTTCTCAGCACCCAGGTCACTCTGATGTAGGCCCCCCATGGGTCCTGAGCAACCTGGGAAGGGTGTGAACCAGGGGATGCCTGGGCAGGGACAGAGCCCGGCGATCGGAGGGAGCTGGGGGTCCCCTGCCCAGGCCTCAAGCCCTGGCCAGAGGCTTGGGGCCTGGGCAGGGGTGGAGCCGGGCGATCGGAGGGAGCTGGGGGGCCCCTGCCCAGGTCCAGAGGCTTTAGGCCTTGGCAGGAGTGGAGCCGGTGACCGCAGGGAGCTGGGGGGCCCCTGCCCAGTCCCTGAAGCTTTAGGGCTTGGAAGGGATGGAGCCAGAGATCGGAGGCGATCGGTGTGAACTACAGAGGAAATACCTTTTCTGACGGCTCATTGGCTCAGCTCCCTGTATGCCACTGGTAATATTCTTAGTAACTTGGGTATAAGAATCCAAAAGGTGATCTAGGGTTTTTCCACCATACTCCTGGAGAAAAAAACGAAGGTCCACTGCTAGAGGGCTAAGAAATGTCATATCCTGCCCTAGCCAGTTTGGCTCAGTGAATAATGCCTAGGCTTGCCAACCGCAGGGTCTGGTTTGATTCTGATCAAGGGCATGTACCTCGGTTGCAGGCTCCTCCCTGGCTGGGGCCCAGATCAGGGCTCATGCAGGAGGCAACCAGTCAAAGTGTTCCTCTCACATTGATGTTTCTCTCTGTCTTTCCCTTTCTCTTACACATTCTCTAAAAATCAATGGAAACATATCCTCAGGTGAGGATAAAAAGGAAAATAAAGAAAGAAATGTCATATCCTATGAAAGGCACATCTTGAAAATGCTTAAAGAAAGTTGTCATTTTTTCATGGTGAAGGGACTGGAGTCCGTGTTGATGAAAACACCTTGGTGGCTGTGGTGACTGGCAGTGGCTGCAGCAGCGGGGTGATGGGGCTGGTGCCTTCCCCTGATCAGCCCGGTCACCTCAGTAGGACATCCCCTGAGGGCTCCCAGTATGTGAGAAGGGGTAGGCTGGGCTGAGGGACCGCCCCCAACCGAGTGCACGAATTTCGTGCACCGGGCCCCTAGTTTAATATACAATTATAAATTTATGTAATTATTGAGATGATTAAATGATGTTTTTTTTATGTGGATTACTTTGATTTAAAATGTTAAGTAAACATTACATTAAAGCCATGGTTATAATATATAATATATTACCTTTTATATATTCTGCCATTTTGGGGGGCTAATATTTTGTTTAGAAGTTTTGAATTTCTGTTTATTGAGAGAGATTATCCTATATTTAAAAAATTTCTCTGTTCAGGTTTTAACATAAAAATTTTTCCGCCCTTGTAAAATGTTATTTTCTTTTTTTTTTTTTTTGTATTTATTAAGTTTGGTGCCTCAGTCAAGTTATGTATGACAGATGATGCTGTCATAATTACTTTAAAATCTCAGTGGTTAAAAGAAACAGTTGTTTATTTCTTACACATACATAGTAGTTAATTTTGAATCAAGGTGACCCTCCAGGTCAGATAGATTATATGTGCTGACTAACAATTGAACCTTCATATCAATACACAATTCAACAATCACCAGAACCTGAAAAAGCAGAGATTGAAAGGTAAGTGAAATGACACATGCCATTTCTACCCACATTTCCTTTTGTTGTTGTTGTTAATCCTTACCCGAGGATGTATTTTTTTTTCCCCATTGATTTTTTTAGAGAGAGTGGAAGGGAGTGGGGGAGACAGAGAGAAAAACATCAATGTGAGACACATGCATTGGTTGCCTCGCACTGCAATCAGGGCCAGAGACTGAACCTGCAACCAAGGTAGGTGCCCTGACCCTTCAGTCTGAGGGCTGATGCTCTAACCACTGAGAAAAATTGGCTAGGTCATAGTTTTTTATCCCATGCAAGTCCTGTGGCCACGTCAATCTTCAGAAGGCTTGCAATCCTCCTGGGTTGCTGGAAGGAGAGGGAACTGGATACTAGTGAACAGTCATTGTGCACTCCATAGTCAGCCTTCAGACTCACAGCTGAGAATTTATTTCCTCCCTTCCTCCCATGCAGGAAGCAGGTACTTCTCTGAGAGAGATACATTAGGATCACCTTCCAGTGACTCCTTCTGATCGATATCCTATAGTCTTCTTCAGGTCTTGATGTGACTCCTTTGAAGCACTACGAAGAAACAAATAAACAGAAAACAAACAAAAACGAGTAAACTGTTTCCTCCACACACTCAACATACAATTATGAAACAGTTACTGGATTATGTTGTATGACGTTTCCCTGCAAAGGAGAATTAAGAGAAACACACAACTTTGGTCTGAAGCAAGTCTGTGACTCTAGGAGGCACTCCTAATCACATTCCTTACCCTGTTTTGATGAGACTGCTTTCTGCAGGGAGTTTTCTGCTCACTGCTTTTCACCTTCCCTGGCTCAGCAGGCCGCGAGAGTCTTCTTCCATTATCTTCTTGAGCCACATGTTAAGGGCTATGCCTTTCCTAGGGAATAGTCTTCTCAGCCCGTTCTCTTCCTGGGTTTGTTAAGAGGAAGAATTATTTTGAATCTCTAATGATCATAGTCTGTTTTAGTCAAAGCTGCTTTTGGCCTTATAGAACTTTGAAAAGGTGAGTAACCTTCTTATCTATTTGATTCCAGTAAGAGTCATATATTTGTGTATTAAACATGTATCGAAGCCAGTCTGCCCATGACCACATTGATCACAATAGAAGGCTGACCAAGAGGACCTGACCTTCTTGCTGAGATCAGTGCTGTTGGACTAATGTTCATCTCACTCCTTCAGCAGCACCACTGTACCTGACCTTTCTCCTTCAGAACAAACAGGTCTCAGGCAGTATTGAGAACCCTCTTCTCTTACTGAAACTGGGGGCTTTATGAACTGGTCAAGATGTGCTGGGAACTGAATAGCACTTAAAGTTGTCAAACCTTTCAGCCCTGGCAGACACTGGCCACAAGTCATTGTGGTTCCTAGAGTTTCCCAATGAGCAGAGTCAACATTTTATTTTGAATGTGGAAACAAATCTCAGATTAGAATATGAAAATAACATAAAATAAATGTACATATTTATAAATTTTGTTTTTATTCAATTTATGTGTATATATCTATATATGTAAATATATAACATAATGGGATGGTTTCTAGTGCTATTCAAATCTGAAAGTCGATAATTCAAGATGAGAATTAGTAAACTACTGATTTTCCTGAAATAAATGACTTCATTCATCTGTTTAGGGACAATTTGAAAAGCACTTTGTGATTTATTTCAACCCAAGTTACAAATGTAATACCTGGGAATCCCAGGGAACAATACTGTTTCATACACTGAGCTCATTATGGGGCTTTTTTTTTTTTAGAAGGGAAATTTACTTTAGAAGATCTCAGCTGTGCTACCACACACAGTGCTTGCCTTCTTCCTTCCTGTGGTTCATGTTTTTTTCCTAGTTTCTGAGCAGGTGGATGCCTTTATGGAGCTCAAAGTTTTTTGCTAACCTTCCACTGTCATTTCTATTACTGTGGGATCCCGAGAGCACAAAAGTACTTCGCTGAGTCTGCCAGTTGTAAGGAAGAGAGTGTGGCTGATGGAATTTTTTTCCCTTTGAAAGTTTACAAAGTAGCGATCCTGTTTTGCCTTTGGTCAGAATAGTCCTGATAAATAAGGAAAACCATCTCTCCACTAGGAGGCTGTTTGTACCAATACAACGTATAAAATCTCCAACTGGTTTCATATGTGCAGTCCATGGTCACTGCTTCTCCTTCCTGCACTGTCAATGTAGTCTGAGCTTGAGTGACTTTCTGAGTCATGATGAATCCTATAGAAAAAAAAAAAAAAAGAAAGGAGAAAACAGGATTGCTCCCCTGAAATGGCTCAGATGGGTTATTGAAGAATATATTACTTTACAACACAAAAACAAAGGGAAAAAAATCACATAGTGTTTCATTTTCTTGCCTCTATCCCTTTTAATGTTCCCACCAGTTACCACTTCCATAGCCCCATCCTAGTCTCTAAGATGAAGCTGAGGCTCCATGTTTGGGGCCACATGTACTGAAGCTAAAGAAGTACATGAATGCCCACAGCAGGCCTGGACAGAGCATGAAAGAAAGTCTTCTGGTTGAAATTTCTCTTGTTCTCATTTTAGCCCAGGGACCAGCCCTTCTCTGAGTGCCTCAGTGCTGAGTGCCTGTTAGATGTTTCTGCCGCTGAACAGGAAGTAAAGTTCATAAGTAGAACATTACATTTGCTCTATTCAGAGAAGGAAACACCTACCCCACCCCAATCCTCTGTATTGCTTAGATGATTTTCTGTAGCAATACATTTGAAAATGGCTATTTTATCTGACAAGATATATGAAGTTTAATTATCTCTTTTGTTATTGAATTTTTGATTGAGACTATTACGATCAAAGACTATATTTTGAGTGATTTAAATCCTTTAAAATTGCCTAAGTCTTGTTTTAATTGATTAAGGCTTCTCATAGAGAAGAGAGTAAACTTTGATACATATTCCATGTGCATTTGAAAAGAGTATGTATTCTATTTTATTGGGGGGAGGTGAAATGTTATATATATGAAAATTTGATAAAATATTAATTGTGTTAGTCATATTTTCTCTACATTTCTACTGAGAAAGTGTGTTAATGCCTACTACTCTGATTGTATATTTGTTTATTGATTTTTATATAAATTAACAAATTCTATTGATTAACTCTACTGATTTATCTTTGATATAATTTGAAGCTATGTTATTAGGTGCATATAGAAATAGTATTGGCCTAGCTTCCTGGTAGATTGTATATGTAATCATTTTGAAATATTGCTCTATATCTCTAGTCATAATTCCTGGTTTAATGCCTACTTTATCTGATATTAGTATAATTATTAAGCTTTCTTTTGGTTAAGGACTTCAAATGTCTTATTATCCATATGCAAAAGAATGAAATCATATCCCTACTCCTATCATATTTAAAAATTAAGTTGAAATGTATTAATGTTCTTAATATACAAACTAAAACTCCAAGAAGAAAACATAGATATAAATCTTTAAATCTTGGTTAGACAATGGTTTTAAAAAAATAAAATCAGGACACAAGACACTGTGCGGGGGGTAGGACAGGTGAGGGCATGTGCCGGGGGGAGGTCAATAGGGAAAAAAAGGAGACATATGTACTACTATTTGTAATACTTTAAACAATAAAATAAAATTTAAAAAATAAAAATAAATAAATAAATAAAATCAGCCCAGCTAGTGTGGCTCAGTAGTTGAGAGTCAACCTAGGAACCAGAGGGTCACGGTTTGATTCCCCGTCAGGGCACATGCCCCGGTTGCAGGCTTGATGCCCAGTAGTGGACATGCAGGAAGCAACCAATCAATGACTCTCTCTCATCATTGATGTTTCTATCTTGCTCCCTCTCCCGTCTTCTCTCTGAAATCAATAAAAACATATTTAAAAAATAAAATAAAATAAAAGCACAAATAACTAAAGAGAAAATAGATAAATGAGACCATCAAAATAAAAAACTCTTCTGCTTCAAAAGATACTATCAGGACACTGAAGAAGACAAGCCAGAGGAGAGAACAAAGATGGCCACATAAGTAAATGCCAGTATTTGCTGCTTCCTGCAACCACATAAAAATTTCATCTAAAATACAGAACAATCAACATTCAGAACTGTCTGAAATCTGGCTAAATGGAACTCCTACAACTAGAGAAGTAAAGAAGAAAGCACGTTGAGACTGGTAGGAGGGGTAGAGGTGCAGAACGGGCTGGCCCAACATCCATGTGTGGCGTTTTTGTGTGTGTGTGTTTTTTCTTAATTGGGAGGGATATCTTGGCTGTGGGGACCTCCCATGAAGAGCAAGTGGTCCCAGCCCACACCAGACCCGCAGCCCAGGGTTCCGGAGCTGGGAAGAGAACTCCTCACTATGTTGAGCTGTAAAAACCATCGGGGATTGTTGCTGAGTGACACAGAGGCTGCTAAAGACCCAGGCAGTCCTTCTTAAAGCACTGGTGCACAGACTTACTTGGACTCACTCACTCTGAGCTCCAGTGCTAGGGCAGTGGCTTCAGGGGGATCCAGAGATATTTGGGAAGGAACTGGATTGTCTGGCATTGGAGCAAGAACTTGGGGGCAGCTTTTTCCCTGACAAGGGTGCTCCCAGGGGCAATTGTTCCTATGCTGAGACCTTCCCCATTGCAGAGCTGACTGGTAGCCATATCTGAGTTTCCATCAGTATGGCTCACACTAATTGCTCCACCTGGATCTCTCTGTAGCTCCCGCCAAGTGGCCTCAGGTCATGGCTGACTTTGCACCTCCCAGGAGGCCCCAGAGCCAGTGTACCTGCTTGACAGCTCCAGACCATACCAGATTACAACTCTACACATCCACCAACAACACGTCAAGGGGCAGACTCAATGAGCACCAAAGCCCCACTGAGGCAAGTCCTGCTCCACAAGGGTGTCTTCTGCACAGCAGCTCTTCCACTATAGTCACAGCTGGTCCTCATAGCCAATTGGCCTGGAGGTCAATTCCCCCCATAATTCCAACAGTAATCAAGGCTCAACTACAATAAGACTGTGCACACAGCTTACACAGGGGCACATATAGAGTGCCCAGATCAGGTGAACGAGGAGGCTGAGCCACTGGGCCCTGCAGAACTCACTACACAAGGCCACTCTACCAATTCCAGGAGACACAGCAGCTCTACCTAATACATAGAAACAAACACAAGGAAGCAGCCAAAATGCAGAGACAGAGAAACATGTCACAAATGAAAGAACAGAAGAAATCTCCAAAAAAAGTACTAAATGAAGCAAACAGACTACTAGAAACAGAGTTCAAAACAATGGTTATAAGGATGCTCAAGGATCTTAATGAGAGCTAAAGGGACTTAGTGAGAATTTCCAGGATCTTTGTGAGACTTTCAAGAACCTTAGTGAGAACACCAAAGACATGAAAAAGGACCAGTCAGAAATTAAGCACACACTAAGTAAAATAAAGAATAATTAACAGGGATTCACAGTAGAGTAGAGGATTCCAAGAATCAAATCAACAGTTTGGACTATGAGGAGGCAAAAAATACCCAATCAGAAGAGTAAAAAGAAAAAAAGAATCTAAAAATATGAAGATAGGGGAAACCAAGATGGCGGCATAGGTAAACACCTAAACTGCTGCCTCGCACAACAATTTCAAAACTACAACTAAAAGACAGAACGGACACCATCCAGAACCACAGGAAAGCAGGCTGAGTGAAAATTCTACAACTAGAAGGAAGGAGAAAAGCTCACAGAGAATTGGAGGTACGGCAAAGGGGCTTTGTGCGCGCAGAGAGGAAGGGCGGCTGAGAGCTTGGCTGACTTCCTCTGGCGGAAGGGGGTTAGGAAGCCTCGGACCGCGAGCTGGGAAAGGCAGAAGTCTGAAGGCGCACACGGGCCAGTGCGCACAAAGGCTGCGGAGGTAGCCATAGGCTTTCCCTAGTGAAAGGGAGTCAGAGGATCCTGACTGAGCCCCAGTTCTGACTGCAGTGAACGCCGGTTCCAGGCGAGCCCCTGGGGACCCACGCTCTTGTAGGGGGAGTCTGGACTCTCGGGCGGAGACTCAGGAGCCGGGGAAGGCGGAGGACTGAAAGTGCGCACACGCGCCGCGCCGGTGCGCACAAAGGCTGCGGGGGTTGCCACAGGCTTTCCCTAGTGGAGGGGAGTCAGAGGATTCTGACTGCACCGAGCCCCAGTTCTGACTGCAGTGAACCCTAGTTCCAGGCGAGCCCCTGGGGACCCACGCTCTTGTGGGGGGAGTCTGGACTCTCAGGCGGAGACTCGAGCTGGGGAAGGCGGAGGACTGAAAGCGCACATGCGCGCAGGGGCGGGGCTGACAGGAAGCCAAGACTGAGACTCCACCCCATCCAAGCTGAGCACAGAGGCTATTGCAATTTGGCAAGTCTAATCCTATAAGGCTGTCTCCAGCACCGGGCTTCTCCCAGCATAGACACAGCTGATCCTTACAGCCAACTGGCCCGGAGGTCAATTCTTCCCAGTGATAACAACAACAATAAAGACTTAATTACAACAAGGCTGTACACACAGTCCACAAAGGGGTGCACCAAGAGTGTCCACCTCAGGTTAACTGGGGAAGCAGACCCACTGGGCCATATTGGAAACCTAGCACAAATATCTACCTTACCAACTCAGGGATCCAGTGAAAATGCGGGGTCAAAGAATCAGATCACAAACGAAAGAAATGGAGGAAAACAAACGACTGGATATAGAATTCAAAACCACCGTTATAAGACTTTTTAAGAATATCCTAGAAAAGGCCGATAAATATAACGAGACCCTCGAAGATATGAAAAAGGACCAACTAGAAATTAAACATACACTGACTGAAATAAAAAATATTATACAGAGACCCAGAAACAGAATAGAGGAACACAAGAATCAAGTCAAAGAATTGAAATACAAAGAAGCAAAAAACACTCAACCGAAAAAGCAAAAAGCAAAAAAAAAAATCCAAAAAGTTGAAGATAATGTAAGAAGACTCTGGGACAACTTCAAGCGTACCAACATCAGAATTATGGGGGTGCCAGAAGAAGAGAGAGAGCAAGATACTGAAAACCTATTTAAAGAAATAATGACCGAAAACTTCCCCCACCTGGTGAAAGAAATAGACTTACAAGTCCAGGAAGCCCACAGAACCCCAAACAAAAGGAATCCAAAGAGGACCACACCAAGACACATCATAATTAAAATGCCAAGAGCAAAAGACAAAGAGAGAATATTAAAAGCAGCAAGAGAAAAACAGTTAATTACCTACAAGGGAGCACCCATACGACTGTCAGCTGACTTCTCAACAGAAACTATGCAGGCCAGACGGGAGTGGCAAGAAATTTTCAATGTGATGAATAGCAAGAACCTACAACCAAGATTACTCTACCCAGCAAAGCTATCATTCAGAATTGAAGGGCAGATAAAGAGCTTCACAGATAAGAAAAAGCTGAAGGAGTTCATCACCACCAAACCAGTACTATATGAAATGCTGAAAGGTATTCTTAAAGAAGAGGAAGAAGAAAAAAGTAAAGAGAAAAAATTATGAACAACAAATACATATCTATCAACAAGCCAACCTAAAAATCAAGGGAATTAAAAACCTGAGGAGCAGAATAATCTGGTGAATATAATAGAATCAGGGGCATAGAAAGGGAGTGGGCTGATAATTCTCAGGGGGAAAGGGGTATGGGGGGGGTTCATGAAGAGAATGGACAAAAATCATACACCTATGGATGAGGACAGTGGGGGGGAGGTAAGGGCAGAAGGTGGGGTGGGAAAGGGGTGGAGGGGAGCTATGGGGGGAAAAAGGAGAAATAATTGTAATAATCTGAATAAAGATTTATTTAAAAAAAAATAAAATAAAAATAAAAATATGAAGATAGTGTAAGGAGCCTCTGGGCCAACTTCAAGTGTACCAACATCTGCATTATGGGGGTGCCAGAAAGAGAAGAGAGAGCGCAAAATATTGAAAACCTATTTGAAGAAATAATGACAAAAAACTCCCCTTACTTGGTGAAAGAAATAGACTTACAAGTCCAGAAGCTCAGAGAATCCCAAACAGGAAGAACCCAAAGAGGCCCACACTAAGAAACATCATAATTAAAATGCCAAGAGTTAAAGACAAAGAGAGGATCTTAAAATCAGTTAGAGAAAAGCAGTTACTTACCTACAAAGGAGTGCTCATACAACTGTCTGCTAATTTCTCAACAGAAACTTTGTGGGCCAGAAGGGAGTGGCAAGAAATATTCAAAGTGATGCCAAAACCGGTTTGGCTCAGTGGATAGAGCGTCAGCCTGCGAACTGAAAGGTCCCAGGTTCGATTCCGGTCAAGGGCATGTAACTTGGTTGCGGGCACATCCCCAGTGGGAGGTGTGCAAGAGGCAACTGATCGATGTTTCTCTCTCATCGATGTTTCTGACTATCTATCCCTCTTCCTTCCTCTCTGTAAAAAATCAATAAAAATATATTTAAAAAAAAAAGAAAGAAATATTCAAAGTGATGAATAGCAAGTACCTACAACCAAGATTACTCTACCCAGCAAAACTATCATTTAGAATTGAAGGTCAGATAAAGAGCTTCACAGACAAGAAAAAGCTAAAGGAGGTCATCACCACTAAACCAGTATTACATGAAATGTTGAAGGGTATTCTTTAAGAAGAACAGGAGGAGGAGGAGGAGGAGAAGGAGGAGGAGGAGGAGGAGGAGGAGGAGGAGGAGGAGGAGGAGGAAGAAGAAGAAAAAACAATAAAATGGCAATAAATACATATCTATCAACAATTGAATTTAAAAATCAAAATAAATGAACAAGGAACAAAATAAACTGATGAATAAAATAAGGAGACAAGCCACAGAATGGGAGGAACTAATAGCAAACTGTATATCTTTTCAGGATTGAGTACCTAAAATATGTAAAGAACTCTTCTACCTCAATAAAAAAAACTTATATCCCAAGGAAATTTTTAATTTTAATAGTGGTTTCACTAGGCTGCTGGGGGCAGTGGGATAAAGGTGAGAAGCCTATCTCTCATTGGAATCCAGCCTTCTTATTTGGCCTGTGACCTCAGGTCTCCATTAGGTTAAAGCAAAGTTATGAGTTTGCTGCTTTTCTACATTTACATATTAAAGTGTAAGAAAACAATGCTCTTTAATGTTTTATCTATCCAAGTAGGATTGAAGCTGTGTTCATCTTTCATTTTACCTAAAGTTGAGGTACTAATGTCAGGAATGCAGGTTTTTGTCAGCATTCTCTCTGAACCATAGAGTCATAGCAAAACACAATATTATTGTAAATCACACTTCATAATTGAAATACCTTATTCCTATTCAGCCACAGGGAGGGCACTCTTTTATCTTCTACTGGCTGTATTTTGATTTCTATTGGGCACTAAGCCTTCATTTTTCAAACAATTGATTAAATCTAAGGAGGGGTTCATGGAACCTCTCATTTATAGCCAGTAGGTCAGAAGTTCAAGTAACCACCTGGACATAGCGATTGGCATCCTGAGTTGAAGGGCACTGTTGCAACCTCCACTTTGTAGCTGGTGGGTCAGAAGCACAGGTAACAATGTAGGCTTGGGACTAGCATCTGAGGTGAGATGGGAGGCAGTATTGTAGGACTGAGCCCCAAACCAGTGGGATGTGATGCTATCTCCAGGTAGATAATGTCAGAATGGAGCTGAATTGTAGGACACCAATTGTTGTCTGAAGAATTACTTGGTGTATGTGGGAAAACCTCTGCCCTATTCCTTCACACACATGTTGAAATTGGGTCCAGTAACCCCAAAAGAACTCTTTCCCAAAAGATTGAGTTGAGCAGTTATAAAATCTAGAATAATCAAGTATATTATTCAAATACTGTGTTTCATATGTTGTTGTTTTTATTACATACTCCATTGGAAAAATTATGATGTTATCTGAAGAGTATGGCTTTTACATGTGGTCCTATATGGTCTCTGAGTCAGCTGTGAGGGAGTTCTTCCTAGAATAAATTCAACAGCTTCCTTTCTAGATCTTATTTTACACATTTCATCCAGTAGTTGCTAACAAACATCTAGGTAAGGTTTGTAATGCTTCCTTTAGAATATGGGAATAGGCAATTGCCTCAGGTTGAGTTCTATTTGTTTGTGAGGCTCATCTAACTTTTTTTTTTTTTTCAAGTGGACTCTCTGAGACAACAGAAATATGTTGTAGAGTCTTCTAGCTGTGATGGTGATATGATGAACTTGATAAATTCAGTTGCTTTCTGGAAGTTCACAGAATATTGACCCTGTGTTGCATTGATTTCTGCACTTTTGTGCTAAGAAATGAGGAGAATCATTTCACCACTGGTAGGCCTTTGTACCAATACAATACATAATATACAACCCTGGTGTCATATAAACAGTCTGGTTCTACAGTCTAACCCTCCTGCCTAGATACTGTTGGATGGGATTGAGTGGCCTTCTGGGATATGCCAGATCTTGTAGACATAAGAAATAACCAGAGAGAATCAAGATGGCAGAATAGGTAAACACCTATACTTGCTGCCTTTCACAACCACATCAAAATTACAACTAAAAAACAGATCTACTATTATTCAGAACTGCGGGAAAGCTAGCTGAGTGAAATTTCCACAACTAGAGAGGTGAAGAAAGTGCATTGAGACTGGTAGGAGGTGCAGAAGCACAGAAAGTGCTGGCACCCAGGTGTGCTGCTTTTTTAATAGGGAGGGAGATACAAGCTTCAGCTTGCTCTGAACTCCAGTTCCAGGCGAGACTCTGGGGACCCAGACACATTCAGGGAGAAATTGGACTGTCTGACATCGGGGCAGGACCGCGAGGGCAGCTTTATTTCAGAGGTGCTCCCAGCAATCATTGTTCCTGTGCGGGGACATGGGGACCTCTCTGGTGCAGGGCTGACTGGCAGACATTGCTGTTTGCTCTGCCCTGGTGATTCCCTGAGACCTTGCCCCCACCCGCTTTACAACCCCACCCAAGCTATGCAGCAGCTTTTGCATATGAATGGCCTGTCCTTTCTCAGCCTAAAACCTGTTAAATAGGCAGCAGCAGCAGCAGCAGCAGCAGCCTGTCTTGCTACACAGCTGGGCCTCATCTGGGTACTTCCAAACCCGAAACAAAGAGGAGGAATCTGCAGATTTCTTTGTAGCTCCTGCTGGGTGGCCCCAGGCAGTGGTTGACTTTGCACCTCCTTGGAGATCCAAGAGCCAGTGTACCCAGTGCTCAGTGTGAGACCATACTGGATTACAACTCTTCACATCCATAAGAAACACACTCAAGGGGCAGAATCAGTGAGCACCAAAGCCCCACTGAAGCAAGTCCTGCTCCATAAGGGTGTCTCATGCACAGCAGCTCTTCCATTGTAGACACAGCTGCTCCTCACAGCCAATTGGCCTGGAGGTCAATTCCTCCCAGTGATACCAACAACAATCAAGGCTTAACTACAACAAGACTGTGAACATAGCCCACAAAGGGTTGCACCAAGAGTGTCCACCTCAGGTGACTGGGGAGGCTGAGCCGCTGGGCCCTATAGAACACCTACCACACAAGGCCACTCTATCAACTCAAGGAGACTTAGCAGGTACCCAATACATAGAAACAAACACAGGGAAGCAGCCAAAATGCGGAGACAAAGAAACATGTCACAAATGAAAGAAATGGATGAAAGCAAAATACTGGATATAGAGTTCAAAACCACAGTTATAAGGTTACTCAAGAATCTTCTAGAAACCTCTGAAGAACTTAGTGAGACCTTCAAGGATCTTAGTGAGAATGCCAAAAAAAAAAAAAAAAAAAAAAAAAAAGGAAAAGGACCAGTCAGAAATTAAGCATACACTGACTGAATTAAAGAATAACATACAGAGATTCAACAGCAGACTAGAGGATCCCAAGAATCAAGTCAAAGATTTGAAATATGAGGAAGCAAAAAACACCCAATCAGAAAAGCAAAAAGAAAAAGAATCCAAAAATATGAAGACAGTGCAAGGAGCCTCTGGGAAAACTTCAAGCTTACCAACATCCGAAGTATGGGGGTGCCAGAAGAAGAGAGAGAGCAAGATACTGAAAACCTATTTGAAGAAATAATGACAGAAAACTTCCCCCACCTGGCGAAAGAAATAGACTTACAAGTCCAGGAAGTGCAGAGAACCCCAAACAAGAGGAATCCAAAAAGGACCACACCAAGACACATCATAATTAAAATGCCAAGGGCAAAGGACAAAGAGAGAATATTAAAAGCAGCAAGAGAAAAACAGTTAGTTACCTACAAGGGAGTACCCATACGACTGTCAGCTGATTTCTCAACAGAAACTATGCAGGCCAGATGGGAGTGGCAAGAAATATTCAAAGTGATGAATAACAAGAACCTACAACCAAGATTACTCTACCCAGCAAAGCTATCATTCAGAATTGAAGGTCAGATAAAGAGCTTCACAGACAAGAAAAAGCTAAAGGAGTTCAACACCACCAAACCAGTATTATATGAAATGCTGAAAGGTATTCTTTAAGAAGAGGAAGAAAGAAAAAAAGGTAAAGATAAAAAATTATAAACAACAAAGTGACAACAAATACATATCTATCAACAAGTGACTCTAAAAATCAAATGAATAAAAAATCTGATGAACAGAACAAACTGGTGAATGTAATAGAAACAGGGGCATAGAAAGGAAGCGGACTGACAATTCTTGGGGAGAAGGGGTTGTGGGGAGTGTGGGAAGAGATTGAACAAAGAGCTTACACCTATGGATGAGGACAGTGGGGGCAGGGTGAAGGCCTGGGGTCGGGTGGGGACTGGGTGGAGGGGAGCTATTGCGGGCTGGGGAGAGGAACATCTGTAATAATCTGAATAAGGATTAAAAAAAAAAAAAAAGAAAGAACCAGATTGATCCCCAGAGCTCACTTTAAGGAAGTTGCCAAGAATTTCTTGTCAAGTTACAGTTAAATTTTAAGTCAAGGAAGAAAGACTCAAAATCTGGTTCCTTTCTACTTTCTTATTTTCCTGGCATATTTGTTACAGTTGGCCATTGTGCATCCCCTGTGTCCCTCCTCACCATCTCTCCTCAATCCTAGAGTGTCCTGAGTCTCATTATCAGCAACTGTTCTTGTCAAGGAAAACAGAGGTCATCAATGCCCATAATATGCTGAAAAGAGTTATTTTAGCACCTCCATCTCTAAAGAAAACAGTGCCTGCTCTGGGCTTGGGACTAGTCTTATTCAATTTTGTGTAAAGCTCCACTTAGAATTGTTGGAGATGGGCAATGCAGCTATCTCCGAACAGAAAATTGGTTTGGTGGGGATCGGTGGGATAAGTCATTAGATCATGACATTGAACAGAATGAAAATTTTAGACTATGTTGAACCACTAGATGTGTTTACGATAACCTTTCCTCCTAATAAGGGTTGCTCAATTATTCTCCAGAAATGTTGCCCATGTCAATTTATTCTCAGATTCAGATTTGCATTAAAAGAACAATTCCTATGTTTTCCTTCCCAAATGAAGAAAAGATACTTTAAATAAAATGCAGGTAAGGCTCTGTATCCTTGTATGGGAAAGAGATAAATTCCTACACACTACGTTTCATGGTAATACTAGAATCCACACATTCTTTTTTTTTTTTCTCTCTTTTCCCTCTGAATACATGTTTTCAAACACTCTCCTTTAAAGTGTACTCTCTTTTCTGATTTATTTACGCTTCTTGTTATGATCTAGGTAACATTTCACTAGGACAAAATAAAATTTTCATTCTGTTCAATGTTATTTGCACTGGACTTAGCTATAATAAAAGACCACCTCTATGATGAGATATTATGTCCCATAATTTCAGGTCATTAGCCAGTCTGTTAGATTAGGAGAAAAAGATCCCTTTTCTCTACTCTCACCTCCAGTCCATCATGCTGCCCAACTAAAAAAAGAAATTCTGGAGCCACCATACCAGGTTGATCACTCCCACAACTTTATTTAGAGAACTTAGGCACTCTTGAATTGAACACTTATGATCCTATATAATAAAAGAGTAATATGCAAATTAACCATCACTCCGCTACACCGACAAGCCACGCCCACAAGCCACGCTCACCAGCAAAACAGGAGCAAATATGCAAATAAACCCAACCAAGATGTCTACGGCCACAGAGAGCAGGAGGGAGGCTTGGGTTTCCCCAGCAATGGAGAAAGCCAAGCTTTCTGCACACCCTGGCCAGCCCAGGCCTCCGCTTAAGGCTACAAAGTTTCAATTATAGAAGATACATAAATCCCCCCAAAAATGGCTGCTGCCTCGGAGAAAGCAGAAGGCTTGGCTCCGCTCCAGGCTACAAAGTTTCAATTGTAGAAGATAAATAAACCCCAGATACCAGGGCCTCCGCTTGGGTCGCCAGGGGGCATGGCTGGCCTGCAAACCACCACAGGCCCCTCGCCCAGGCCACCTCACGCCACAAGGGAACCCCCACCCTGATCCTGGACACCCTTCAGGGCAAACCAGCTGGCCCCCACCCATGCACCAGGCCTCTATCCTATCTAATAAAAGAGTAATATGCAGATTGACCATCACTTCAACACACAAGATGGCTGCCTCCATGTGGTCAAAGATCCTGCCCCTATGTGGACACAAGATGGCCACCACAAGATGGCCAGCAAGGGAGGGCAGTTAGGAGGGACCAGGCCTGCAAGGGAGGGCAGTTGAGGGCGATCAAGCCTGCAGGGGAGGGCAATTAGGGGTGACCAAGCCGGCAGAGGAGGGAAGTTGGGGGTGACCAGGCCTGCAGGGAAAGGCAGTTGGGAGGGACCCAGGCCTGCAGAGGAGAGCAGTTGGGGGGGACCAGGCCTGCAGGGGAGGGCAGTTAGGGGTGACCAGGCCTGCAGGGGAGGGCAGTTGGGGGCAAACAGGCTGGCAGGGGAGCAGTTAGGCATCAATCAGGCTGGGAGGGGAGTGGTTAGGGGGTGATCAGATTGGCAGGCAGAAGCGGTTAGGGGCAATCAGGAAGGCAGGCAGGCAAGCAGTTGGGAGCCAGCAGTCCTGGATTGTGAGAGGATCGGGCCTAAACGGGCAGTCGGACATCCCTCGAGGGGTCAAAGATTGGAGAGGGTGCAGGCTGGGCTGAGGGACACCCCCCTCCCCCGTGCACGAATTTCGTGTACCGGGCCTCTAGTTAATAATAAAAATATTACCAACAATTCATTGAGCACTTAACGTGTTCTAGGAACTTCATAGACATAATCTTACTTAATTTTCCTCTTGTGGAAAAGGTGAACCTTGAGAGAAATTGTTACCCCCTCCCTTCCTATTTCATAGAGGGGAGATAGAAATAGAGGCTCAGAACCTCCTTAAGATTATAGAGCTAGTAAATGGCAGACATAGGATATAATAGCTTTCTAATTTAGGAGAATGAACTTTGATCACCACATACTACTTCTTGTTATCTTTCCTAACCTTCTGCTTCTCCTTCTTTTATTTTTTCATTCCAAATTAAAATAAAAGAATTACTAAACTATGATGTTAAGAGAAGTGTTACAGATTATCATGAGGTCTAGAACCTAAACATTTTTATCCACCTTATTTTTATGTAGATTTTATTGAACATAAGTTCCATAACATGTAAAATGTTTGACAAATTCATATACCTGTGTAACCACCACACAGATTAATATGTAATTTTATTGCCTTATAAGTTTCCTAGTAATTAACACCTGGCAACCATAACCTGATTTTTGTTGCCATAGATTAGATTTGCCTTTTTCTAAAATCTCATCTATATAAATTATTTAGTAGGCCCTCTTTTGTGTCTAGTTTCTTTCAGGATAATGTTTGGAAATTTGCCCATATTGATAGAGAAACAAGCAGTTTATTTTTATTGCTGAGAAGTATTAAATATTATGATTATAACAGTTCCTTAATTCATTTACAGACTTTTCTGCCATACTCAATCTGCTGTTGAGCACATGAATGAATTTTTCCATCATTATACTCTTCAGTTCTAAGATTTCCACTTTTTATTTATGTTTTAATTTCTTTGCTGAGATTTTATTTCTGTTCACTTATTAAGAAAATATTTTCCTAAATTTTAAAATATATTTTATTTAGGTTTTTGCACATATTTATTATAGGTGCTTTAAAATATTTGTCTGATAAATTCAATAAGTTGAGCCATCCCAGAGTCAGTTTCTATTTGCTTTTTTCTTGACTATGAATCATAGTTTTCTAATAATTTTTGGTTGTGTAATGAAGATCAATGACTATAATTCTGTTTGTGAATTTTAACTTCTCTAATAAAGAAGGAACATATTTTTCTCTTTGTCATTCTAAATTCTTAAAAACAAACAAACAAACACTTGTTGAGCATTTACTATACATGCCAATGTTGTGCTGGGTTTGACATAGGGGTAGAACTGAGGAGTGTTATTGACCACAGTGTATCTGGGCAAACTGGTAAGAAAAGGTATTGTGTAGATAACTCAGAGTACCCCAGACAGAACTGAAAATCAATCAGAATAAAGTACAGTGAGAAGGAAAGTAAAAGTCAGTCTAAAAATGCAAGTACTTTTCAATTACATTTCTATAAAACAGATATTGAAGATCATGGAAAAAAATATTACTAGAGAGCCCTCCAGGTAAGTGACATTATCCATGTACCAAGTTCAATCCTGATACCCAAAAACATCCAACACAAAAACCTTATCTTTATTGTTGTTGGTTTTTTTTTCATTACCTCCCTAACCACAAACTGTGGATACCTAGCAGAAGAAATAGAAGTTATTTTCATTTTTAGACAGGAATACATCCACAAAAGTAGTTCACATATGTAGCTTAAGTCATATCATAATTCACTTTGGTATTTGAAACTGAAATTTATTTGATTCAATTACATAAATACCTACCCAGCAATTATATAATTATTTTTAAAAAGTTAAATTAGATCTGAACTTAAAAGATGGTCCACTTCTTGCATTTTATATTAAAGCAATTGAATTTCCCTCAGATTTCTCTTTTTTCACAGGTGAGCCTTCTGGTAAGTGCCCTGAGGGTGCCCTGTGCTAAGAAAACATCTGTGGCCCAGCTTCAGGTTTGAGTACAGCCTTCGGAGGCCTGAGTATCACTGTGTTTCTCCTGCACAGAAGTAGGTGCCTGAGTGACTGGGCTGGGAGGCTGTGATGTATAGGGAGCTGTGCTGCTTTTTTTCATCCAATGTGGCAGTTATTTTGTCAAGGCTCTCTTTTCCACTTTTCCTTAATATTATCAAGATGATGGGACCTTCACCATGCTTCTGCCAGAACCACTGCAAGGAATATGAAGGCTGTGTGGAATTACACTCGATGGTAACTTCTTCCCCCTCTTGAATGATCAAGGACTGAGGACTCTGCTGCATTTCTTGGCTTCTCACACCTGATCAGAAAAACAATTCAAGGACACAGAAAACCCACATGAGATGCTCAGTCTCATAAAAGGAAGGGCAATTTTCTTCCTTCCTTCCTTACTCAAAACATAAACATCGCCACATAATTATAGAATATGTATGGTTTTCATAAGAGCCCTCCCCAGGTCAGAAAGACAACCCAATTTCTGCCCTCAGGCTGCTGTCACCATTATAAGCCTCTCCTAGACTGACCGGGTACTTACAAGCCAATCGCCACAACAGAGTGCCTAAAAGCACTTTCAGGAGCGTACCCATCCCTTGGCTCCCCAGCAAATCCAATAGACCCCGTCAGATTCTGAATGGGCGTCCTCAGCAAGAACTACTTTGAGCTCAGAGCGAGGTCTGTTGCAGTTGTGTCTAGAATACTGAAATTTAGGGGGACAGCCAATCAGAGACATCACAGCACTTTCACCCTTTACAGAGAACCATGTACATCTAGAATACTTTTAAAACAGTGCCCTCCTCTGGCCAGGCTAAGAAATGATTAAAATTTGGGTTTTCTTGAATAAGTTTCCATCTAATATATGTCTTTGTTTTTTGTTTTTGTGTAAGGAAAGGCCTATCAATATACTGTATTAGAGTACAGAATTACTCCAGGATTCAAAGAAAAAGAAAAATCAAGGGAAAAATAGTAACATTTTATTATACCATTTACTTCTTCAGATCACTTTCAGTGCACATCAGTGCCTTCAAGATAATGTATAAGCATCTTTGTTATTTTTACAAAGTGATGTCTGCATATTGTTCTAGTTTTGTGTTTTCTGTTGCCCATTTTGAATTGTATGCTCCAGCCATTTTGAATTAGTTTAATGTCATTCTCTTACACTAAATCTTGACTATACCTTTGCGCATTCTATTTCTGTTTTCCTATAATGTTTTTCCCTGACTCTATTTTTCACTAACTCTATTATGAGTCTTAACTTAGATATCACCTTTTTTAGGTAGCCTTCCCTTTTATTCTGTTTTCAATTTAGATGTTTCTATTAGATGGTCATAGTTCACTTTTCTCTTCTGATAGCTTTGATTATAATATTTTGTTATATATCCACAGTATTACATGTTTCCTGAGTGCAGGCACAATGTCTGTTTGCTTATAGTTGCATCTCCTGTATTTGAGCCCAAGTCACATATTAGGTGTCAAATAAAAAAATTATTAGAAGAATCTCATTTGTAACTTCACAAAAAATTATTATAGCTCATTTGTAAAATTGATATCATGGCTATGTTGCATTATTGGTTTGAGAAATATCTCTATATATAAAAGGCTAATATGCTAAGTGGCCCTCTGCCCATCCGACCTGTTGCTATGACCCTCACTGACCACCAGGGGGCAGATGCTCAATGCAAGAGCTGCCGTGATGCGCACTGGCCATTTACAGAGAAACAGCACCACGGACCTGGCACCGACAAAGCAACGCTCGGCTTCCCCCAAGTGGGACACAGGCCCCGCCACCACCCCAGAGCGACAGCCCACCAAATCGCAGCCAATGCTGCCAATACTCCATGGCGCAAAATGCGGCCCACAGCCCAGCCCAGCCTGGAAAAGGTGTCTGTGGGCACTGGGTAATGATGTCACGTAACAATGCCTGGCTTCCTCTCCCTAGAGATGGCTAGCCTCCTTGTAGTTTCTTCAGCCCAGAAACACAACTTGCTTTACAGCCAGGTGGACTCATTTCACACTTTAACCAAGTGTCTGTGAAGCATTTTCCCATGCCTCATCTCATTTGACATTCACAGAAAGTCCTGGAGTAGGTAGATAGGAGACTCAGTGTAATCCTATTTTCTTTTCATCAGCTGGAAAATGGAGATTTAGAAACTTGACCCAACTGAAAAGAAGTAAGAAATGGTGGATCTTGAAAATGACTTCCAGTTTTCTCACTGCACAGAATGTAGTCAAACACTGCTGCAGTTAAATATTTCACCCTTTTTTCTCCGTATGATCTACAATAATAATCTGCTTCGTGTTGATATTTCCTGCTGTGTTGCTGACAATTACCTGAAAGAGGGGTGCTTCACTGGGCTGGAAAAAGTTTAGCTAAATTAGAAAGCAGGTCTAATTAAGCAAGTTTATTCTATATACATAAAATGCTAAGTTGACTCCTGCATGTGCGATACATATAAAGCTCTCACTGGTGCCAATAGCACATGTGTGTTTCGATCTGTCATTGTTGATCGTGAATTTGGTCGACACTTCTATTATAGACAAAATGGGAATAGCGATATTAAAATATTTCTTCTAATTAATTTCCTTTTAATGTGGACAAATCCTTGTACCGGGCCACTAGTATATATATTTTAACTTTGACTTTCAGTCCTGAAATTCACTATGATCTCTATTGCCTTGTATGTGTTTGTACTCCTAACATCCCTTCCCCTATTGCTTCTATCCTTCAACCCGATTAACTCCTACTAAACCTTCAGGTTTCAGCTTAGACATCACAGACTCCAGCTGTCTCTTACTCACTACTAAGGCTAGGACTGGAGTGGGACTCTGTATGCCTTCATCTCACCATTTGCTTTCCTAAATTTTGTCTTTGTCTCACTTTACTTTTTCTAATCATCTACCTGTGTAACTTACTAGACTATAAATACAACAAGAGTATATACTATACATTTTCTCATAGCTCTTTTTCCTCTGGCATGTAACATTTATGTAGAACTTAGCAGTTACTCCATAAATAATTGTTAATTGATTGAATGAATAAAACGTGAGAAAATATTGGCTAGAAATTATTGTCCTTGCCTTACACCTGAAGTCTTGATATAAGATGGTAGGCCTGTTGTAGAAAGTAGCTGCTTTCCAAGGCTGTCTCCCAAATATATCAAATAAGAAAAGGATATAGATTGATAACTGGGAATGAATGAAATGTGAGTATTGCAGTTTGAAGAGCTTGATCAAAAACAATAAGAATGAGGAGATATATAGCAGTCCCTTTTCTGGCATGACTTTTTGTGTAGCTTTAGGAATGTAGAGAAGGCATGGCTGTATTTCCATACTATGGCTTCCCTTCATACACAGACATAAAATTGGGTAAATATAATGGCAATCAGAGTGAAAAATGTCTCTTGTAACAGAACTTTATAACTGGAATAATTTATAAATCATTTAAAATATATCTGAGGTTAAGGAAATCTCTTTAATTTGTTGAATTATGATGTTTGAAATAGTTTTGTTATAAACAGGGATGTATAATAACTAGACTGATTATTCATTCATATTTCATCTTTTTTAAAATTGAAATGAACTTCATGGTATCATTTATATGTGGAACCTTTAAAAAAAGCTGAACTCAGAGAAACAGAATAAAAAAGTACTTGCAAGAAACTGGGGGTGGGCAGAAGAAATAGAAAAAGGTTGAAAAATACATAAACAGTAATTTAAAATTAAATTTATTTTATATAGTATAATAAATATATAAAATACACATGTAGATAATAAACTATATATATATTGCGAGTGTCCCCCCCACGATCTGTGTGGTTCAGGGTTCAGGTTCAGGGTTTGGGTTCTGGAGGAGGCTGCACACAAATGAAAGAGACTAGAAAATATTAATTTGGAAATATTGGGGGCCAGGCGGAAGCCCAACTCAAGGGGAAGGACTTCGCTTTGCTCTGGCCTTGCTATCCCTTTTATTAAGACTTTGGGATCCACCCATAGCTCTAGGCAGGCAATTCCAATAATAGCCAATCAGCAAGGATTTACATAAGATTAAAAGATGGAGGTTGCTTTAGCTACCATTGTCTCAACTAGACAGTGGGTGGTTGGCTCTGACCTTTCAGAGCTTCAAGGTTGACCAGCCTTCCGGGTTCCTTGTCCACACCTCTCTGCTAGTGAAGACAATGGGCGACTTCCAACAATATATATATAAAGAGGTAATATGCAAATTAGGCCAGGATGCCATAATGGTCATGACCAGCTCAGGAAGAGGGGCCTGGCGTGGGCCCAGAGCCTGAGAAAACAACAGACAAGGCAGCCCTGGAGCCGGAGAGAACAACATGCAGGGAGGCTGGCCCCCAGCCCCAGCCCTGCGGCTGCGGCTGCGGCTCTGGGCTGCTGGGGCTGGAGTGGAGACACAATCCTGCACGGGGTTCGGGTTCAATTCTGATCAAGGGAATGCACCTAGGTTGCAGGCTTCTCCCTAGCCGGGGCCCAGGTCAGGGCTCATGCAGGAGGCAACCAATTGAAGTGTGCCTCTCGCATTGATGTTTCTCTCTGTCTTTCCCTCTCTCTTCCATGCTCTCTAAAAATCAATGGGAAAATATCCTCATGTGAAGATAAAAAAAAGAAAGAAAGAAAGAAATGTCATATCTTATGAAAGAGACATCTTGAAAATGCCTAAAGAAAGTTGTCATTGTTTTCGTGGTGAAGGGACTGGAGTCCGTGTTGATGAAAACACCTTGGTGGCTGCGGCAGCCGGCAGTGGCAGCAGCAGCAGGGTGATGGGGGTGGCACCTTCCCCTGATCAGCCCAGTTGCCTCTCACAGAGGGAGGCCAGACTGAGGCTTAGGCCCGGGGAGTGGGCCTAAGTCGTCAGTAGGACATCTCCTGAGGGGTCCTGGACTGTGAGAGGGGGCAGGCTTGGCTGAGGGACCCCCCCCTCCCCAGTGCACGAATTTCATGCACCGGGCCTCTAGTGTTATATAATAAAATATATAATATGTCATGTTATATTATTTTTCTTAGTCAGCCCCTGTTATTGTAGGATATACATATATTGTGTGTATATGTGTGTGTGTGTGTATGTATATATATATATATATATATATATATATATATATATATATATATTTTACATATATAATTCATATATAATACATATATACAAATACATACACACATAACATGTGTAATATATTGTGATATAATATGGTAGGAAACTGACACTTACTTTGGCCAATTTGCTATTGCAAGGTATGATGGAAGCAGAGATTGATAAGATGCTTTCTTGTTTCAACTCTTACTCTTGTTTCTCCTTGATTGCCACAAGAGTAGGCCTGACCTCGGCTGCTGGAGGAGTTTTAGTTATCCTAAATAAAGGATAGCCAGCCAACTGCCAGTTGCTCTTCAGACATGACAGTGAGCTCAGCCAAACCCAGAAATACTGTTTTGCTGAGCCCAGTCTAAATAGTCAATTCACACAATTGTAAGTTAAATTATTCATTGTTTTAAGCCTTTGAGTTTTGAAGTAATTGCAGCAACGGCTAACACATTATTGCAACAATGGCTAACACATACAACAGGAGATATGGGTGTTTAATTAAGCAGCCCATGGTGTGGCTTCAAGAAGATAAGAACACCCTGCATTATGGTAGCACATGTAGGCAATGAGCTCTGTGTTGACTCCATGATTGGATGTCTCATAGTTCCAGGGATTTGGGATTTCTGAGCCCAACCAAAATGAAATGACTACTAAAACAGTCTCCTGTGAAATATATGTAGTTTCCATACTCAGGGACCACTTTGGAAGGCTACATGATTTATTTTTTTGTAAGAAGATGTTTCAGGAATACCATTAGCTTTTAGGTGAAAAATAATTTTAGAAAGTTCCTTCACGTATATTACACAATGCATACACACAGAGAGACACTAAACTATGCAAACATTATGTACACAAGCAGTCTCATCCTATTTATCTTTTTTCCCTCTGGTAATTGGGAATCTTTTCTTTTCAGCTTGAAATTTTATATTTAATGTACTAAGAACAATTCTGACATGAAGAAAAAAAAGTTTCCATAGAAATTCAGGTTGACTAATTTCCTTCTATTCATCACATAATTGAAAAGCCCAGCTAGTGTGGCCTAGTAGTTGAGCATCAAGTCATGAACCAGGAGGTCATGGTTTGATTCCCAAACAAGGCACATGCCTGGGTTGTGGGCTCAATCCCCAATAGGGGGTGTGCAGAGGCAGCTGATGGATGTTCCTCTCCCATCAATGTTTCTATATTCTCCTTTCTTCTCTCTGTAAAAAAAATTCATAAAAAATAAAACAAAAAGCATAAAACCAGTGGTAGGTATATTGAAATCATATAGCCATTGGACTACAAGGAAACAGATTTCACCTAGTTCTAACCTGTATTTCATGAATGAAGAAATCTGACTGATTAATAGAATTTCCAAAGGGAATACAAATTGATAGTGGAAGTTATAATATAAAATATCAAGACATTTTTATTAGTTAACACGCTCATTACATTACTACTCATTGGTATTAAATGGGAATCTCAAGTAGGTAACATAGCTCACTTATGTTTGAAGCTAGAAACTGCCAACCTACTGGACATCTCTGAATTAATCAGTATTTGGGCTATTTCCCACATCATCCAAGTTCTTGTGGTCCTACAATGACGTTGGTCTATTTTTCACTCTCAACTTTGAGCTGCATTCTAAATGCTTAGTGCCACATACCCATGTCAGCTGAGAATCAGGATGTTTACCAAGAACAAGATCTTTGCAGCTGACAAACTCCATGACATGCTTGTGTTTATTATTATGATCCACAGGGCAACACCCCTTACTAATGGACAGTGGGTCAAAGAGTTCAGTGTCTTCCTGGGAAGAGAGTATACAGTAAGTGACTTACTGAAGCAATAACTAGAAGTAATTTATGAGTGAAAACACACACACAAATAAATGCATGTAGGTACAGTTATCCAGAAATAATAACCAGGGATTACTTTGTCCATTTTACACACGAAAAATGAAGCCCATGATTGCTGGTACTCAAAGGCACACAAGCATTCACTGAGACAACTTGGATTAGGACCCTGATATCCCTATCCTAAATATATATTTTCCTCTGAGATAGAGGGGAAACAGGCTGTCCTCATTCCAGGGGCTAGCAGGAACAAGGCATCACCAGCTATTGGTATCTTGGCTCCACCAGGAACCTCTCTCTGAAAGTGAACAATGAGAATGGTTAGACTCTTGAACAACCTGAGGCACAGAGAACATTCTTAACTCATTTGTAGGACTTGCTATGTATTGTTTTTCCTTACAGCTCAGCTTGCTCACTAAAGTACACCCTCTCTTACTGCTATGTGTAAATGGACCAATTCTGTGTACTTTCCAGTCAGAGACTCCAAAGTGGGGGTTAGCTTGGTCACAGCTGCAGGTTTGAGAACAGGCTGCAGGTATCTGGAGAGCACTGTGTACTTGCTGTGCATAGGTACAAGGCTGAGTCTCCAGGCTGCAAGGCCGCAATGTGCAGAGAGAGGTGTTTGGCACTTATGTTGAGGAGGACTGTGAATCTTCCATCTTCTTTTTTATCCAAAACTGAAGGTATTGATATTAGGAATGCAGGACCTTTAGTGGGGTATTTTTTGTACCATGCAAAATATTTAAACATATTATTATTGTAGTCACAGTTCAGAATAGAAATTCCTCCTTCTTGCACACTTAGGGATGGAGAATTTTGCTTAACCTGTTGCTGGTCACCATTCTCCTGTTGACTATTCACTCCTGTTTGGAAAGAGTAATAGATTTTAAATTTTATTCTTAAAGTTCCCACAGAAAACCAACATAGGCCAGAAAACAAAACAAAACTCCCCAACTATCTCATTTCTCAGCCTTGCAGTATTCCCTGGAGTTTCTCTACTATATTCAAACCTCCCACCCCAAACTCACAGTCTGGCTGAAGACACAAAATCAATAATAATGACCCTAGGAGCTTGTCCATTTCTCCTGGTTAGACTGGTTGTCTTCTATCCTGCCCAGGCAACTGTCAATCTGTCTTCAACTTCCTACACTTCATTCAGATCCTTCCAAAGAGCCTTCTATTTCACATATGAACAGCCCTGTTTTAAGCTAAAGTTATTTTTCTTTATGAAAGGAAGCACTGCACCCTTTAGTCCACATGTAGCAAATTTCCGAAAATGTATTTCTTAATTTCCTAAAGATCAATTTGTAATTCCTTCCCCAAGTTAAATTAAAATAAGAGACTTTAAGAAAGTGAAGGTTTCAGAGATCACATAATTCAAATATATGTATATACTTCTTTATTGCAAGTAGAAAATGATAACTGAGAATATAAGAATTATGCCAAGGCAAATGATTGACACTTTCTCAACTGGCTTGCTTAGGCAGACACCTTATTTTAAAATATTAATAAGAATTGGTGTTGGGGGGGACACATAGGATTTGATGTTATATTTTATACAGTGGTTACAAATATAGAACACAGGGAGCTTACCTTGAATGTAATTGCATTCTAATGTGGTCTTCAGTGGTGTCCATATTTCCTTTTGTTAGATAAATGCCACAAGGTAATTAAATCTGATATAAATCTGGACACCTCTCTTAAAAACATGGAGTCACCACAGAGCTCATGGAGGGCCTACCTACGCTACTGTAATGCAGTGTATTCTATCTTCGCACAACAAAATGTATCCTCTGTACTAGAGTGTCCTCTGTAATAGATCACCTTCTGAACTAGAAGATCTCTCCCAGGACCTAGATGAATAATTTAGTGTGTCTATATTCTCAAATGAGAAAAAATTGCATAATCCTATGAAGTCTATAGACATCATGAGACCATAATCTTTAAAGGTACCAAAAAGAAAAAAATGCCCAAAAAGCAACTATTTTCTTGCCTTCATTCTTGTTTCATATCTACTATTTGTCTCCACAGTTTAATCCAATGGAAGATACAAGAAAAATTTATTTTGCTTTCAATGCTAAGTAATGATTGCGTAACTAATGGTTACAGTTAAGGTTAAGCACCAATATAACTTTTTGGAATTTATTTGAGCAAAGATACAGAACACAGAATAAAATAATTGATTTCTGGTACATATTTTATATGGGAAGAAATAGTTCTACTTTTTATTTGAGTAATAATGAAACATTCTGGGTAGTCACAGTATTATCAAGTCCAGGACAAGTTGATAAGTTGTCCATGTTTTATATTACATATATATGTGCTTTATATTACATACATATGTATTAGTTCTCCACCCTTTTTGTCCTTCAGCCTGAATAACTCATATTAACCTGCTAGGTTTCAAGCTGGGACATCACATATTCCAGGAAGCTATCCCTGACTGACATCTGTTTGATTTCATAACAGCCTTTGCTCTCTCAATTTAGTTCTTCGCTTACTTTACAGAAATTGTATGACTTAAAAGAGTTACTTAAAAGAAAGTGTTCCATACTAGACTATATATTCAACAAGTGAAGGAACTCTTTATTTATTATTCAAAGCTCCCTATCCAGTATCTAATAGACTAAACATTTGTTACATGATTGAATGTATGAAACTTGTGAATAAAGGTGGATGGAAAATATTGTCCTCACATAGTTGAGGATTCTGAGATGAGGAGCAAAGAGCATGGTTTGCTCATGATGGTATAGCATACCCATGACTGGAGATTAGCTTTTTTCCAATGGTCTTTCTAAACATAACAAAGAGGGGAGTAATATAAATGCATACATTTGAGTGTAAACAAAATGAACCATCAAGTGCACTGTAAGAAGTTGGAATAAAATAGTAAGCGAAGAATTGTTCTTTCTTTGACACTTTAAGGTTTGATTTCCCTACATACATGAGCATAATATAGGGTAAGAAGAAAATAACATTCAGGGTAAAAATATCCACTTTAACACAGAGCCTTATGATGGGTTTGAGGGATCGTCTAGGTGGAATTGCTGACTCACTGACTACCTGACTGGGGGATTAAAGTGTTAAGCATGGTTTTGTTTGGGACAGGAATAGTTAGTATATTGATTATTCATCAGCATTTCCAGTTGTTTTTAAAGAGACATCGTTTTGATTTATCAAGTGCGCACGTCTCACCACGACATTATAAGTGAGTAAAACATGCAGACATCTCTACTTGTTTGTTAAGTTTGGGGACTGCAGCCCCATGTCTGGGTTCAGGCTTCAGGTGCCGGGGAAGCACCCTGCCTCCATAATACAGAGGTCGGTAGCTGAATCTCTGGTCTGGTATAAAGAAAGTTCTTTCTATCATTCATACTGATGGTGGCCTTTTTTTCTCCTCCTTTCTTCCACATTTACCTATACTAGAAAAAAAATGGAGCTTTTCCCAGATTTCTGTCTGTACTGATATAAGCTATAAAGATGCAGAAAATATAGGTAAGATGGGTAGTTTCTTGCTCTTAGAGATGAAGGGATAGAGAACTCTGCTTTACATTGAGTTGGCTGTTCACTCCTTTCCAGAAAGATACAACCAGATATGGAAGAGTTGATCAATCTCTAGATTTTATCCAATAACACTATCCCCACAGAGATTCCCCAGATGAGCCACATATGTGCTTATACTGTAGTGTCAAGTTGTAGTTCATTTAGAAATGCTTTCTGCATGAATCAGGAGATGCAAGGCAATAGGAATGTAATTCTAATCACATTGGGCCCCTCTTCCCACTCAGGGGGTTGGGTTTTGTCTTCAGCTATAGTTTTGGGTACAGGCTGCAGGTGTCTGGAGTGAGCTATGCCTGCACAGCACAGAAGTAAGGGCTGAGTCCCCAGGCTGAGAGTCCCTGATGTAGAGGTGGCTATAATGTTCCTTGATATTTACTATGGATTTTAGTCTTCTTTTTGCTGTATTTCAAAAGCTGTGATATGAGGAGCCCTCCAGGATTTTGTTGGAACCACTGCACATTGGTTTGGGGATAGAAAAAAGTGCATGTCAGAGAGAAATTTCTCCTTTGTTGGAGGATCAGGATCCCAGAACTCTGCTTCACCTTCATCTGAGATCTTATCCTGATAGAAAGAAAAATAGCACAGGTGAGGGTCACTGCAAAATGACTGTACCTGTTTCCAAGTGTAAGAAAATTTTCTCTAATTTCCATCCTCATGGAAAGGACACAGTCCAGGAAACTTGTGTTCTCTTTCTTTCTCCACCTTCCTTTCCTTCCTTGCTTCTTTCCAAATTCACTTGTGATATTCTTGCAGGATCCCTCTGGAATGTTCTTAACTCACAGCAAATCTGTATCCACAAGAAGCTCAGCAAGACTCCCATTTGTTCCTTCATGATTCATTACACTTTTGCTATAGGGATACTCCTTGATGTCAAGTCCCTTTAAATATTAGTGTGGATGATATCTTGAAGTTTGGAGATAATCTTGTTCCTCAGGCCCATCCATTTCATGAGGTAGATTCAGCAACAGCCACTACTAAACTTTGTTGCTCAGCTTTGTAGTGGGCAGCTCCACCTCCCTGTGGCTTAGTTCACCTTCTACACATGGTGTGTGTGTGAGTATTGTGTTGGGGGTAATGGAGGGATTATTTTTAGGGTTTAAGAAACTCTGTGTATATGTAGAATAATTTGGATGAAAAATGAGGAGATAGTAGCTTAGAGAGAGAATGAAGAACATATATATATATATATATATATATATATATATATATATATATATCTATTAAGAACCATAGGTAAGATATATTGACCAAGCTAAAGCCTGGGACAATAATATGCAACAAATATATTTATACCTACTTATGTAATACAACTATATAGTATACATGCATTATATATATAATACAAATATATATATATATATGTATATATATATATATATATGTAAGACTTATATAAGCAATTTCCATTTTTATATTCCATCTATCATTTTTGTTGAATTTATTAAAGTCAAATGAAATAATAATAGTCCAGGAAATATGAACACTATAGAAATAAGAACTATGTCATAATAGTACACAATACTAGAAAAAAGTATTTCCTTCCTCAGTCCTTTTCATATATATAAATATGCAAGATATATATGAAAATGACCAAGAAAATTAATCTTAAGTGGTCTATATGTTAAATCAATAGAGTAGAAACATTTAGGATATATATATATATATATAATGAACTTTATCTATCTAACCTTAAGAGTTTCTACTCTATCAATTTAACATATAGACAAATCAGTTTTCAAAGAGAAGAATAGAAGGTTTTGTCCCTTAGGGGACTTTTGTCAGAGTCTGGAGACATTTTTTGTTGTCACACTGGGGAAAAGAGGAATTCTACTGGCATCCAGTGAGTAAGAAGCCAGGGATGTTGTTAAATATCTTATGATACACAGGAAATCTCTTCCCCCTCCCACCCCAGAGGAATTACCTGGCCCCAGTTTTTAATGCTGCAGTTGAGAAATTCATATAGACAACTAGAGGCCCGATGCATGAAGATTCATGCAAGAATGGGCCTTCCTGCCCTAACCGGTTTGGCTCAGTGGATAGAGCGTCGGCCTGCGGACTGAAAGGTCCCAGGTTCGATTCTGGTCAAGGGCATGTACCTTGGTTGCGGGCACATCCCCAGTAAGGGGTGTGCAGGAGGCAGCTGATCGATGTTTCTCTCTCATCGATGTTTCTAACTCTCTCTCCCTCTCCCTTCCTCTCTGTAAAAAATCAATAAAATATATTAAAAAAAAAAAAAAAAAAGAATGGGCCTTCCTTACCCTGGCTGCCGGCACCACCTTTGCTCCCACCAGAGCCGTCTTTTTGCCTTCCCATGCTGCTCAGAGGTCCCGCCCCACCCCCGGCCACTTGGCGCCTGCGTATGCAAATTAACCCACCATCTTTGTGGGGTTAATTTGCATACTCACTCCTGATTGGCTGGTGGGCGTCACAGAGGTACAGTCAATTTGCATCTTACTCTTTCATTAGTGTAGATGATTTTCATTTCAAACAACCCTCTGCCATTTTCTTTTAACCATTATTTATCCACCCTATTCTTCTCATATGTAGTTTACTTTTTATTTGCCTTTTTCTTTGCTTTCAGTTTTCTTATCCTTGAGTTTCTGATCTTATAGGAGGTACTAGAGGCCCAGTGCATGAAATTCACCTGGCCTGTACCCTTTCCAATCCAGGACTGCTTGCCTGGCTGCCTGCCTGCCTGATCGCCCCTAACCCCTCTGCCTGTCTGCCTGATAACTCTTATCCACCTCTGCCTGCCTGATCACCCCTAACCTCCTCTACCTGCCTGCCTGATTGCCCCTAACTGCTCCCCTGCTGGCCTGATAGCCCCTAACCGCCTCTGCCTTGGCCCCGCACCAGGGATCCAGGATTCTCTCCTCTGACCAGCCGCAGGTGCCCAGGAACATGGGGCAGGTGGCTTCTTCCTCTCCTGGGCTGCAGCCGCAGCCACTGGTACCCAGGACCATGGGGTGGGGACTTTGCCCTCTGGCAGGCTGTAGCCACAGCTGCTGGTGCCTGGGACCGTGGGGCGGGAGGCTTGGCCCAGGCCCAGCTTTGTCAGGAAGGCCATCCAGAAGGTCATCTGGAAGATGTCCAGTCTAATTAGCATATTACCCTTTTATTAGTATAGATTGGCATGATTTAGAGAAGAACAACAATCAGAGGTTGGAAAGAATTTCTGGATGAATAAATAAAAGCTCATATTAGTTCCTAATACTAAGAAATATAAATTCATGAAACTACAAAATTACAGAAATATAAAACAAACTGTTTTGTTTTAATCTCAGGTTTCATTTTGACTCTTGGAGATAAGGAAAGAGAATTGGTTATCAGGATCGTGTGTTTATTAACAATGTTCTGGATCACAAATTCTCTTGCTCCCCCTCCTCTGTCCTGGCCTAAATTATTAGCCTTCTTTCTGTTTCAGAGATTTTTGTTCTTCATCCAGCAATTAATCCTGAAAGTCTAAAGAAGTTTTTCTCAGGTTAGAGTGATGTCTGGTGAACTAACACGTAGTGCTGACAACACTTGATATACAGCAATGCAACTGCCCAGGGTTTCAGAGTGTGGCCTTGGCTCCAACAGTGTGTTTTCATTCATTTTAGAATGCTTCAGGAGCATGGATGCTCCAAGTAGCTCGGAGATATTATTACTCTGAATGGAGATTATAGGTCAGAGGATTCTTCAAGTTATGGGCCCTGGAGAATGACAGCTGTGGGAATGAGTAGACAGCCCTCCATCACAATGAGAATGAGTTCCTCCAAAGCAGAAAACACGTTATTTCCATATTCCCTGTGCAGAAAACACATCAGGATACAAATGAAGGTTTAAGTATACCTTATCAAAGCTGTGTTTCCTATTTTCAAGCTTTTTATTTTTCAATCCATTGAAATAGACAATTCACAAAACATTGCTATTTCTCACAGTGATGCTGTGAAGTAGGTACTTGACTTATTTACAAAGTAATTATAAGAAAAATGATGCTCACAGAGTTAATATAAAATGCCCAAAGTTAGACACCCAATAAGTGGCAGAGTCATCAGAAACTCTCGCTCTTTTCACAGTGTCATGCCACTTTCAGTGATAGAGATGAATAAGAACGGTGATTATGGAAAGACACTGGGTGATCTCCTGGGGAAATAAAAACAAAATCTCCTGCCAATCAGAACACCTCTCCACAAAGAAAGAAAAGGAAAAAAGAAAAACAGAATTATTCTTGAATAAGCATTAAACTAGAATGTAATGTGCCTCACAGATAAACTGTTAAAAAGATTGCAAAGAGAGAAAGAAATTTTACTCCTTTACATAGACAAAAAGATGCAACCCAGTATATACATTACATCAAGATAAACTTACAATCAGTCCTCAAATAAGAGGCCTGGACAGCACCATTTGTTATATAGTTCTTTTCAATCTACCTGGTAATTGGGGTCGCTACCTGTGTGTCCTGATTGCCTTTATCCAATGGCAACATTCCTCATATCTTTATGACAGAAGGCAAGTTTGCAAGGTGCCAGGAGAATTTAGATTCCTACAACCCACAGAAACTTGGATATAACCTTGATTACATTTAAAAGAGATGCTTCTAGGTGCTTGAGAAAAATCTCCTGGATTGTAAAACTGGAAAGAAGCTTCTTTACCTTTTAAAAAGATTTACACACATCTCAAAGGGACAAAGAAAGAATTCACAACCACAAGTTTTCCAACATAAATACTCTAAGAAAAGGGAGAGGAAAAGTGTCTTTTCCTTTTTATACTGGGGAGAATTAAAATTTATTTTTTCTTATTTTTAATCTATACTTGCCCTTATAATCTTTAAAATGAAGGTGTTCCATGTGCTAAAATTTCCAGGGGATGCTTTTGGAGTGGGTTACTGGAGAAATATGAGGTTAAACTACAAGAAAAAAATAAATTCCTTTTGAAATCTAAAAATGAAAAAAAAGTTAGACCACAGTTATTAATTATTTGCATGGAAATTGATATTGTCTATGGTTAAAAGACTTAGGATAAAAACCTGCATTCCACAGTCTCCCATGAGTGTAAGAAATTGCTGAAAGTTTAGAGATGAGGCCTCTCTGAATGGAAAAATGAAAGTTTTTTATTAATAAATAATTACAGGAAAATTGATATTTTAAGAATACATATGATCAATGGAAATGCAGGTCCTTCTTTGCATAAAGACAGCACTTTGTTCATATCTTTTTTCCTGCAGTTAGACATGGCACAGAAAAACGCAAAGCCATTTTATGTTATTCCTACTGCAGGTAAGATTGTATTTAGCTGCAAATAACAAAAACTCAAACCAAATAATGATTTACTAATTTTTTTCATGCAAAAATAAATTTGGGGGAGGGATTTGACTTGGCATGGGATTGGGGAGGGCTTATGCTTGTGCTTTCCTTTATGGTAAAGTTACCACTTCCGTGTATTGGGAAGAAAAAAGTTGGAAATAGGGACAGGATAATGTGGTGCCTGTGCCAGGAAAGCAAAAACATTACAGGAAATTCCCAGCAGGTTTCTGATTATGTCTCATTGGTCAGAAATGTGCTATTGTAAGAAAGGATGTGAAATGTGTGGGATTTTAAAAAAATCTGGGCATACTATTGCCCAAATAAAAGTGGAGAGCTCTGTTGATATGGAAGAAGAAAATGGTGATGAGTTGGCAACTCTCAAAGTCTGCCTTCCTGACTACCAAGGTGGGGGTTCAGAATATTAGGTAGAGATTAACTCATTCCTCCTTGAGGAGTGAGTAAAAATTTCATTATAAGCGTCACATTTATTTAGAGGCATTATTAATATTATTAGCAGGGGCATTTACTGAGTATGTATGCTATACCTGAGACTTCATATAATTTTGTATATTATATCTCATTTAATTGATAGCAAGTTAACCAGATAGATGTTCTTATTTAGGAATCTTAGATGAATATAACTAACCAGTGTCCTGGTGCATGAGTTTGTGCACATTGAAAGGAAATTAATTAGAAGAAATATTTTAATATCGCTATTTGTCCTTTCTCTATAATAGAAGTGTCAACCAAATTCACAATTGACAATGACAGATCGAAACACACGTGTGAGATTGGCACCAGCAAGAGCTTTATATGTATCATGCATGTGTGAGTCAACATAGTCTTTTATAGATATAGAATAAAGTTGCTTCATTAGATCTGCATTTTAATATAGCTAAACTTTTTCCAGCCCACTGAAGCACCCCAACTTCTCTTTCAGGTAATTGTCAGAAACACAGCAGTAAATGTCAACAAGGAGCAGATTATTATTGTAGATCACTCAGGAAGAACAAAGGGTAAAATATTTAACTGTAGCAGAGTATGACTATATTCTGTGCAGTGAGAAAACCAGAAGCCATTTTTAAGGTCCATCATTTCTTACTTCTTTTCAGTTGGGGCAAGTTTCTAAGCTTTCTAAATCTCCATTTTCCAGCTAATGAAAAGAAAATAGGATTCCACCGAGTCTCCTACCTACCTACTCCAGGACTTCTGTGAGGATCAAATGAGATGAGGCATGGGAAAACGCTCCACGGACATTTGGTTAAAGTGTGAAACTTTTCCACCTGGCTATAAAGCAAGTCATGTTCCTGGGCTGAAGAAACTGCAAGGAGGCTAGTCGTTGCTGGGGAGAGGAAGCCAGGTGTTGGTACATGAAGTCATTACCCAGACAGATACTTAGCATATTATCCTTACACTAGAGGCCCGGTGTACGAAATTCATGCACGGTGGCGGGGTGTCCCTCAGCCCAGCCTGCAACCTCTCCAATCTGGGACCCCTTGAGGGATGTCCGACTGCCCGTTTAGCCCCAATCCTGGTGGGATCGGGGCTAAACGGGCAGTCGGACATCCCTCTCACAATCCAGGACTGCTGGCTCCCAACTGCTCGCCTGCCTGCCTTCCTGATTGCCCCTAACCGCTTCTGCCTGCCAGCCTGATCACCCCCTAACCACTCCCCTGCCAGCCTGATTGATGTCTAACTGCTCCCTTGCCAGCCTGTTTGCCCCTAACTGCCTCCCCTGCAGGCCTGATCACCCTTAACTGCCCTCCCCTGAGGGCCGGGGTCTCCCCCAACTGCTCTCCCCTGCAGGCCTGGTCCCCCCCAACTGCCCTTCCCTGCAGGCCTGGTCATCCCCAACTTCCCTCCTCTGCCGGCCTGGTCACCCCTAACTGCCCTCCCCTGCAGGCCTGGTCACCCCCAACTGCTCTCCCCTGCAGGCTTGATCACCCCCAACTGCCCTCCCTTGCAGGCCTGGTCCCTCCCAACTGCCTTCCCCTGCTGGCCATCTTTTGGTCGCCATCTTGTGTCCACATGGGGGCAGGATCTTTTACCACATGGGGCAGCCATCTTGTGTGTTGGAGTGATGGTCAATCTGCATATTACTCTTTTATTAGATAGGATAGAGGCCTGGTGCATGGGTGGGGGCCAGCTGGTTTGCCCTGAAGTGAGTCTCAGATCAGGGTGGGGGTTACTTTGGGGCATGGGGCGGCCTGGGCAAGGGGCCTGTGGTGGATTGCAGGCCAACCACGCCCCCGAGTGATCCAAGCGTAGGCCCTGGTATCTGGGATTTATTTATCTTCTACAATTGAAACTTTGTAGCCTGGAGCTGAGCCAAGCCTCCTGCTCGCTCTGTGGTGGCAGCCATTCCTGTTGGGATTTATTTATCTTCTATAATTGAAACTTTGTAGCCTTAAGTGGAGGCCAAGCTAGTCCAGGGCTGCAGAAGCTTGGCTTCCTCCATTGCTGGGGGCAACCCTAGCCTCCTGCTCTTTCCAGCTCCGTGGCTGCTGCCATTTTTGTTGGGATTTATTTATCTTCTACTAGAGGCCCGGTGCACAAAATTCGTGCACTGGGGGGGGGGGTGTCCCTCAGCCCAGCCTGCACCCTCTCCAATCTGGGACCCCTCAGGGGATGTCTGACTGCCTGTTTAGGCCCAATCTAGGCAGTCGGATATCCCTCTCACAATCCATGACTGCTGGCTCCCAACTGCTCGCCTGCCTGCCTTCCTGATTGCCCCTAACTGCTTCTGCCTGCCAGCCTGATCACCCCCTAACCACTCCCCTGCCAGCCTGATCAACGCCTAACTGCTCCCCTGCCAGCCTGATCGTCCCCAACTGCCCTCCCCTGACAACCTGGTCACCTCAAATGCCCTCCCTTGCATATTCCCTCTTTATTAGATAGGGTTTTTTCTTTAGTATATTGGACAGCCCTAACTGGTTTGGCTCAGTGGATGGAGCATCAGCCTGCAGACTCAAGGTCCCAGGTTCGATTCTGGTCAAGGGCATGTACCTTGGTTGGAGGCACATACCCAGTGAGGAGTGTGCAGGAGGCAGCTGATCGATGTTTCTCTCTCATAGATGTTTCTAGCTCTCTATCCCTTTCCCTTCCTCTCTGTAAAAAATCAATAAAATATTTATTTAAAAAAAGAAACATTTAAGATTCCTCCATATCTGCCTGGCTGGTGTGACTCAGTGGTTGAGACCCCAGGCTGCCACCGTTGGAAGGGGATCGCACCCTGGGCAGGCTGAGACCCCAGCCCAGGCTGCCATCTCAGCCTGGCTGGGGATGGCGCTGCGGGGGGTGTGCACCCCAACCAGGCTGAGACCCCAGCCCAGGCTGCTGTCTCAGCCTGGCCAGGGATGGCACCGTGGGGGGTGCATGCCCTGGCCAGGCTGAGACTCCAGCCCAGGCTTCTGCTGCTGGCCAGGGATCACAATGTGGGGGGCATGCACCCCGGCCAGGCTGAGACCCCACCCAGGCTTGCTGCCTCAGCCCGGCCAGGCTGAGACCCCAGCCCAGGCTGCCGCTGTGGCCTCAGCCCCAGCCAGGCTGAGAGGACTGGGCACCACCATCTTGTGGCTATGGGTGCCGCCATTTTTGTCATGGAGTGATGGTTAATTTGCATATTACTCTTTTATTAGATAGGATAATTGAAACTTTGTAGCCTTGAGTGGAGGCCTGGGGCCGCCAGGGTGTGTGGAAAGCTTGGCTTCCTCCATTGCTGGGGAAACCCAAGCCTCCCTCCTGCTCGCTCTGTGGCCCCAGCCATATTGGTTGGGGTTAATTTGCATACTCGCTCCTGATTGGCTTGTGGGTGTGGCTTGTGGGCGTGGCTTGTGGGTGTAGCAGAGTGATGGTTAATTTGCATATTACTCTTTTATTAAATAGGATATATATACTAGAGGCCCAGTGCATGAATTTGTGCACATGTGGGGTTCTCTAGGTGGCCTGCAGGGATTGGGCTGAAACCTGCAGTCCAACACTGCCTGCAGCTCCTACCTGCTGCTCCTGCTCATCCTGGCCCCACTGTGCCTACTGCTGGCTTGCGCCCAATCAGTCCCAATCGGGAGAGAGTTGCACTGCCACAGCAGTGCTCACCAACCACGAGCCCTGCATCTGGCACCCTCCCAAGGGGAGTGGTCTGCGGGATTGGGCTGTAACCAGCTCTCTGACATCCCCAAGTGGTCCCAGATTGTGAGAGGGCACAGGCCATGCTGTGGGGACTCCCTGGTGGTCAGTGTATGTCATAGCCAGTGGTTGAGCAGCCTTAGCATATCATTAGCATATTACACTTTGATTGGTTGTTTGGTTGTTCTGCCGTTCAGTCTATTTGTATATTATCCTTTTATTATATAGCATAGATTGCCATAGGATACGGAGCTAGAAAATTGCAAAAACAGAATTTGAACCAGGGTTATTGTGACTCTAAATCCCATGTTCTTTGTATTATATCATTTTGCTTTAGAGAACAAATAAGAATCCTATCTAATAAAAGAGTAATATGCAAATTAACCATCACTCCGCTACACCCACAAGCCACACCCACCAGCCAATCAGGAGCAAATATGCAAATAAACCCAACCAACATGGCTATGGCCACAGAGAGCAGGAGGGAGGCTTGGGTTTCCCCGGCAATGAAGGAAGCCAAGCTTTCCGCCTGCCCTTGCCGGCCTAGGCCTCCACTCAAGGCTACAAAATTTCAATGATAAAAGATACATAAAACCAAACAGAAATGGCGGCAGCCATGGAGCTGGAAAGAGCAGGAGGCTAGGGTTGCCTGCGGCGATGGAGGAAGCCAAGCTTTTCGCACACCCTGGCCTGCCCAGGCCTCCGCTTAAGGCTACAAAGTTTCAATTATAGAAGATACATATGTCCTAACAGAAATGGCTGCCGCCACGGAGCAAGCAGAAGGCTTGGCTCTGCTCCAGGCTACAAAGTTTCAATTGTAGAAGATAAATAAACCCCAGATACCAGGGCTTCTGCTTGCGTCACCAGGGGGCGTGGCCGGCCTGCAAACCACCACAGGCCCCTCGCCCAGGCCGCCTCATGCCCCAAGGGAACCCCCACCCTGATCCGGGACACCCTTCAGGGCAAACCAGTTGGCCCCCACCCATGCACCAGGCCTCTATCCTATCTAATAAAAGAGTAATATGCTGATTGACCATCACTCCAACACACAAGATGGCTGCCCCCATGTGGTCAAAGATGGCTGCCCCCATGTGGACACAAGATGGCCAGCAAGGGAGGGCAGTTGGGAGGGACCAGGCCTGCAAGGGAGGGCAGTTGGGGGCAATCAAGCCTGCAGGGGAGGGCAGTTAGGGGTGATCAAGCCAGCAGAGGAGGGAAGTTGGGGGCGACCAGGCCTGCAGGGAAAGGCAGTTGGGAGGGACCTAGCCCTGCAGGGAAGAGCAGTTGGGGGGGGAACCAGGCCTGCAGGGAAGGGCAGTTAAGGGTGACCAGGCCTGCAGGGGAGGGCAGTTGGGGGGGGACCAGGCCTGCAGGGGAGAGCAGTTGGGGGGGACCAGGCCTGCAGAGAAGGGCACTTAGGGGCAAACAGGCTGGCAGGGGAGCAGTTAGGCATCAATCAGGCTGGGAGGGGAGTGGTTAGGGGGTGATCAGGCTGGCAGGCAGAAGCAGTTAGGGGCAATCAGGAAGGTAGGCAGGCGAGCAGTTGGGAGCCAGCAGTCATGGATTGTGATAGGGATGTCCGACTGCCCGTGTAGGCCCAATCCCACCAGGATCGGGCCTAAACGGGCAGTCGTACATCTCTCAAGGGGTCCCAGATTGGAGAGGTTGCAGGCTGGGCTGAGGGACACCCCCGCCCCCCAGTGCACGAATTTCGTGCACTGGGCCTCTAGTTCAAGTATAAAAATGGGCCAGTGGAGGGCTTGCCAGGTGGAGGGAACTATCAACGTCTATCTTCTTCAGCCTTGAAAATGTGAAGGTATTGCTACCTGCCATTCAAATTCTAATTTCCAAGCAAATCCTATGCAAATACTAGCAGTTTCAGAACCACCAACTGGGGCTATTGCTTTGGAATCACAGTGGATTGTTATTGGAGTATACTTTGGGCATTTTTGTTAAAAAATAGCAACTTTATTCTAATTATTTAAAAAATCCTTATTAAAATATAGTTGGCATATAATATTGTATTACTTTCAGGTATATAAGATAGTAATTCTACATTTATATACCTTATGATGTGATCACCATGATATGTCTAGTAACCACATGTCTGTCACCATACAAAATTATAATAGCCCTGGCTGGTGTCGTTAAGTGGTTAGAACATCACCCTGCATGCTGAAGGGTGAAGGGTTTGACTCTGGTTAAGAGCATATGCCTGCATCATGGGTTTGCTCCCTGTCCCAGTTGGGGCACGTGTGGGAGGCAACTAGTGGATGTGCCTCTCTCACATTGATGTTTCTCTCCCCCTCCCCTTCAACTCTCTCTGAAAAACAATGGAAAAAATATCCTCAGGTATTGTTGAGTGTTACAACAACAGAAAAAGTTATCATGATATTATTGACTATATTCCCCATGCTGTACATTAATTATATCCCCATGACTTATTTATTCTGTAACTGAACATTTGTACCTCTTATTCCCCTTTGATTTTTTATCCCATCCTCCATTCCTCCTCCCCTCTGAAAACTATCAGTTTGTTCTCTGTATCTCTAATTATTTTTCACTATACTTCTGCCTTTTACTCCAGTTTAATAGATTAGGGATGTACCAGTTTTCATCAACTCCAGGATACTAGCATAAAAAGCTGCAAAATGATTCATTTCTGTGCCCTTGTACTAACCATTCCTGGTTGTGATCTTTAGGAAAACAGAATGACCAATCAGATCTATGATGCAATCTGTCTGATATCTTCCATTTGTCCCTCCATATCTTCCATTTGTCCCTCCACTGCCTACCATGGGGAACTGTAGATCCACATCTTTACTGGTTCAAATAGTGAGGTACATTCCAGGAAGTTTGTCTAACAATAGAGGACTCATTCTCCGATACATGTTGGAATGTTCTGGAAAGGTAGCAGAACTGGTTCCATGAAGGGTTGAGGTCTTCATCATTGTTCATGCCAAGAGGTATATGAGGAAGAGCTGGAGGAATGTGACAGCAGTGTGACTGGGGCCAGCTGCAGGGTTTGGGTGCAGGCAGCAGGTGCCCCATGAGCACTGTGCCCCGCGCAGAGGTAGATGCCTGCATCCCCAGGTTGGGCTGCAGTGATGAGCAAGGAGCTGTCCTTTCTTTCCTCACCAAACTGAACTGTTAGTCTTTTCTGCACCTTCTTTTCTCCGCCCTTAGTTAATGTCATCAAGAGGACAGGCCCTTCCCCAGGCTCCTGTCTGTACCATAGGAAGGTGGGGAAAACGCTTGAGGAGCTGCAGGACACAGTGCAATTCTCTCCCTCCTGGATGCTTAGAAACCGAGGAGTCTACTCCAGCTGCTGGGTGCTCTCCCCTGTTTAGAAACAAAGCAGAAGGCACTGGGTAAAGGAATTAGGGACTATTCCCAACCTGTAATGACTTTCCTTCTTCCTTCCTCCCTTTTCCATCTCTCCCTCTCTCCCTTTCTTCCTTCCTTCTTTAGTTCTTTCTTTCACTCTTTACCATAAAATAAGCTGCCCTCAAGGATTTTCCATCTCTTTAGGCTTTCCTGTTAATTTAAATTGGGAACTTCTCAAACTCACATGCCAGTTGAATCCAAAGGATCAACACTGAGAATTTCAGGAACATCTTTTCTTCCTATCACCTGGAGGCCTCTTCACTGACTTTAGCTGGTCTTGAAAGATCCCCCCTGGAAAGTGGCTCACCTGGGCTAGAGCAACACTTGCCACCCACTTTGATCTGAGTAAAAAGGCAGAGGCCTCTGTGTGGCAGTCAATCAAATCATTCCCCCTTCATCCTCCCCTTCCTCCACCCCAAAACTTCCCTTTGACTTGGGGAAGAATTTTGCCTTTTGAAATACTACCCCCCTGTGGAGAGATGAAAAATGAGTTCTTTTCAATAATGCTCCTCTTTGAGTCCTTTTCCAGTAGCCACCAGTGTCGATGGATGCCAGTTCTGTGTGAGCCTCTTCTCAGAGCCACGATGCTCTTCAAGAGAGCTCAGGACTCATGAGAGCAGATAGAATATTGGATATAAAGACAATTTAATGCAAAATCATTTGGTGGAGAACTACTAAATTCTGACTAAATGACTTGATTTTTGAGTCAGATATACTTAGATTAAAGCTGCATCATTGCCATTCACCAGCTAGGTCTCACAATTTATTTAATCCACTCATGTGGTTTCCTATTCAGTATAATAAAATTTATGTTACTTATTCCATGAGATTACATACATAAACTGGATTGTGTCTCAATCAACCTATTTAGATGATTCTCTAAAGCTCATTGCTACTCCTCTCACTCCTCCTCAACAGGCACCATAATTAACCACATTCCCATATTTCTAATTCCCATGTTAAGATCTGCCAGGAAAGACCCTGCTGCTCTTGAAGGTGGCAGAGATAAAGTCTTGAGGAACTGATGTTCACACAATAGATGAGATATTGGCAAGTAAACTTTCAGTTCCCACTTCACATATAAAATCTCACCCACTGAATAATGGGGGAAAAACTAACTATCTTCATTTCCTCTCTTACCAACTGCCTTACATTCAGTCTTGAGAATAAAGAGAAAATTTTGTAGATAGTTGGTGTAGTAGTAGAATAAAAAATAATGATCCCAGTAAGTAATCAGGACTGTGTCAGGACAAAAGAAAAAGATTTTCCATTTTCAGTAAAAGGAGAAGTAGCGGTAAAGAATACAGCATTTATAACCCTATAGAGAGATGTGGACCAGATCTAGGGCAACAAATCAATCAAAGGTTAGAGAGTGTTGTGTCAGGTTTTCTTGATCAAGTCTGCAGTCCCAGTATTCAACAGGCATCAGGGAGTATATCTTCTGTGTGATGGATATGTGTTCTGTTGTTTCAAAATATTTCTTCCTGCTTTCTCTCTTTCCCTATACCCTTCTTCTACTCTGCCTACCCTTTACTGCTGATAAATGTATATAAGAGAATACACTAGTGATATTGTAAGCTGAAAATAGTTGGCTTACTTTACAGCCAGGAACCTTTAGAACTCAGTTTACTTTCCATAATGCACAAGAATGTGTTGATCATGGACAAAATAATTTGTTTTCTGGGCACCTGTTTCTTTACCTATAAGAATTTATTAAGTATTTACACTGTGCTAGAATGAGTTAAACTCTTGAAAGATATATTCTTATTTGATCATTAAAATGATCTCTAAAGGGATTGCTGTTCAGAATGCTCTGGCCTATTTCCAATGGTTCCTCTTCCCCTCCAGCTGGAAACACCAGGGGATTTTTCTTCACTATTCACTGTGAGGACTTAGTTGAGGTCCTGGAAGTAAAACTCACAAAAGTGTACCCCATTTCAGTGCCATTGCTGGGTTCTGCTGAGGAGTTTTTAATTCAGAGTTGTTCATACGGAGCCTCCAGCAATTCATCAAGTACAATTCAGTTTTTCTCCCAAGGTACCAGTAATTTGGAGGTGTCTGCTCATGGGTTCTGTTCCTGTCATTTGTGATTTTCTGTATCCACTTGTCACTTTCTCTAGTTTTGGTGGCAGCAGTTTGCCCTGTGAATTTACTTTCCTGACATTTTAAGAAGGATAGTTTATTTTCAATTTGTTCATTTTTTTACTTGTTAGGAGGGAGTGGAGGCTCATAGCATACTTTTTTAACTAAAAATGTTTTAATATAATTAAAATAAATGTGATCATACAAGAAATAAAGGGATTGTTGTTGTCATTTTTCCTGCAAACAGATAATAAAACTGAGATTTAGAATGATTTAGAATAAAGGGAGCCAAATATATGGTGACGGGAGGAGACAACTTTGGGCGGTGAACACACAGTGCCATATACAGATGATGTATTGTAGAATTGTACACTTGAAATTATATGAAGTGTATAATTAAATTAAGCAATGTTACTGCAATAAATTTAATAACATATTTTAAATTTAATTAATTAAATTTTTAAAATTTTAAACATTAATTAATTAAACGTTTAACTTTTTACTATGGATTTCAAGATGGTGATGAAGTAGGTGAAAGCTATACTCATCTCCTTACAGGAGACTGTGCCACTGAGTCCCACAGGACAACTACTACATACGGCTACCCCACCAAGACTGGAGTCATAGAAGATCTATATAACACATAGAAAAATCACAAAGAGGCAGTCAAAATGGGTAGACAAAGAAACAGGCCCCAGCTATGACCACGGGGAGGAGGAGGTGTACCTCAACTTCATCGCCCCCTCAAAACAGGAGTTCCACCCGTACACAGATGGGCTGAGCACCCTGCTGGGCAGTGCCATGGGCAGTGAGCAGACATGGCTGGATTTGGAGCAGCTGCTGACCATGGAGACCAAGCTGCACTTGTTGGAGCTGGAGAACGTGCCCATCCCTGAGCACCACCATCTATGCCCCTGCCCCCACCAACTTCAACTTCTGTTATGACTGCAGCGTCACTGACCTCGACAGGTTGGCTAAGGGCCACAGCTGCTGCCACTGTGGTGGCCGTGAAGGGTGGAGTGTGCAGCAGTGCAGACACCGTGACCAACACTTGTTTGTTGATTTATTGATGATAGCCATTCTGAAAGAGTGAAGTCATATCTCTGTGTCTTTTCTTATGTCTATTGGCTACTTGTATGTCCTCTTTGGAGAAGTGTTTATTTAGGGCCTCTGTCCATTTTTAATTGGATTATTGGTTTGTTTTGGTGTTGAGTTGTATAAGTTCTTTAAAAATTTTGGATATTAAACCCTTATCAGATGTATTATTGGTGAATATGTTTTCCCATTGAGTGGGTTGTCTTTTAATTTTGTTGATAATTTGCTGTGAAAAATCTTTTTAGTTTGATGTAGTCTGATTTGTTTATTTTTTCTTTTGTTTCCCTTGCCTGAGGGGATATATCTGAAAAATATTGGTATCAGAAATGTCCTGAGATTTTACTATGTTTTCTCCTAGGATTTTTATGGTTTCAAGTCTAATATTTAAGTCTTTAACCCATTTTGAGTTTATTCTTTTTTAAAAAAATTATCTTTATCGTTGAGAGAATTACAGATGTCCCCTTTTTTTTATTGCAGTGACTCCCTCCATAACACTCTGTCCCCCTCCTCTGCCCCCTGTAGGCCTTCATTATACTATTGTCTGTGTCCATAGGTTATGCATATAATTGTTTGGTTAATCTCTTCCCACCCACCTTTACCCCCTTCCCTTTGAGATTTACCAGTCTGTTCTATGCTTTCATGTCTCTGGATCTATTTTGTTCCAGTTTATTTTGTTCATTAGATTCCACATATAAGTGAGATCATGTGATACTTGTCTTTCTCTGACTGGTTTATTTCACTTAGCATAATATTCTCCAAGTCCTTCCATGCTGTCTCAAAGGGTAAGAGATCCTTCTTTTTTACAGCTGCATAGTATTCCATTGTGTAAATGTACTGCAGCTTTTTGATCTACTCATCTACTGATGGGCACTTGGGCTGTTTCCAAATCTTAGCTATAGTAAATAGTGATGCTTTAAACTTAGGGGTGCATATGTTCTTTCTGATTAGTATTTCAGGATTCTTAGGATATATTTGTAGAAGTGGGATTACTGGGTCAAATGGCAGTTTAATTTTTTTTTTTCAGGAAACTCCATACTGTTTTCTATAGTGGCTGCATTAGTCTGCATTTCTACCAACAGTGTACTAGGGTTCCCTTTTCTCCACAAACTTGTCATTTGATTTATTGATGTTAGCCATTCTGGCAGGTATGAGGTGATATCTCATTGTGGTTTTAATTTGCATCTCTCTGATGATTAGTAACTTTGAGCATTTTCTCATATATATCTTGGCCATCTTTAGAGAAGTGTCTATTTAAGTCCTTTGCCCATTTTTTATTAGGTTGTTTGTCTTCCCTTTGTTAGATTGTATTAGTTCCTTATATATTGTGGAAATTAACCCCTTATCTGATGGACACTGAGTGGCCAGATTATTATGATCTCTGAACTCATAATAATCTGGCCACTCAGTGTATAATTGGCTATGTTCTCCCATATAGTGGGATCCCTTTTCATTTTGTTGGTGGTTTCTTTTGCTGTACAAAAGCTTTTTATTTTAATATAGTCCCATTTGTTTATGTTTTTCTTTGTTTCCCTTGCCTTAGGAGATGTATCAGCAAACATATTTCTATGATATATGTCTGAGATTCTGCTGCCTATGGTTTCTTCTAGGACTTTTATGGTTTCATGACTTAACATTTAAGTCCTTGATGCATTTTGAGTTTTTTTCTTGTGTATGGTGTAAGTTGGTGGTCTAATTTCATTTTTTTTTTTGCATGTACCTGTCCAATTTCCCCAACACCATTTATTGAAGAAACTGTCTTTACTCCATTATATGCTCTTGCCTACAGTGCTTTGTCAAATATTAATTGAGCATAAAGACTTGGTCAATTTCTAGGATCTCTCTTCTGTTCCGTTGATCTATATGCCTGTTCTTGTGCCAGAACCAGGCTGTTTTGATTACAATGGCATTGTAGTATATTTTGATATCCGGTACTGTGATCCCTCCTACTTTGTTGTTCTTTCTCAAGATTGCTACAACTATTCAGGGACTTTTTTGGTTCCATATAAATTTTCAGAGTACTTGTTCTAGGTCTGTGAAATATACTGTTGGCATTTCAATGGGGATTGCATTGAATCTATAGATTGCTTTGGGTAGGATGGACATTTTCATGATATTAATTCTTCCAAACCATAAACATGGTATATTCTTCCATTTGTTTGTATCTTCCTCTATTTCTTTTTTCAATGTCCTATAGTTCTCGGAATACAGGTCTATTACCTCCTTGGTTAAGTATTTTCCAAGGTATCTTATATTTTTTGTTGCAGTGGTAAATGGGATTTCTTTTTTTAGTTTCTCTTTCTGAGAGCTCATTATTGGTGTATAAAAATACCATCAATTTCTGAATGTTAATTCATATCCTGCTACTTTGATGAATTAATTTATTGTCTAGTAGTTTTTTGCTGGTCTTTAGGGTTTTCTATGTGCAATATCATGTCATCTGTGAATAATGACAATTTCACTTTCTCCTTTTCAATTTGGATGCCTTTTTTTTTTCTTCTCTGATTACTGTGGCTAAGACTTCCAGTACTCTGTTGAATAAAAGTGGTGAAAATGTACATACCTGTCTAATTCTTGTTCTTAAGGGAAATGTTTTTAGATTTTGCCAATTGAGTATGATGTTGGCTATAGGTTTGCCATATATGGCCTTTATTATGTTGAGGTATGATCCCTCTATTCCCACTTTGCTAAAAATTTTTATAAAAAATGGGTTTTGGATTTTGTCAAATGCTTTTTTGCATCTATTGATATGACCATGTGGTTTTTGTCTTTCAATTTATTTATGTGATGTGTCACATTTATTAATTTGTGAGTATTGTACCAGCCTTGCATTCCTGGAATAAATACCACTTGGTCATGGTGTATCTTTTTAATATATTGCTGGATGCGATTTGCTAACATTTTATTGAGGATTTTAGCATCTATGTTCATTAGGGATATTGGCTTATAATTCTCTTTCTTTGTAGTGTCTTTATCTGGTTTTGGAATTATGATAAAAAGAGCTTGTAAATGTTCCTACTTCTTAGATTTTTTGAAATAGTTTGCAGAGTATAGTTGTTAGCTCTTCTTTGTACATTTAGTAAAACTCCCCTGTGGAGCCACTGGACTCGGGTTTTTGTTTGTTGGGAGTTATTTATTTTTATTTTTTATTATTGCCTCTATTTCATCAGTTGCATTTCTTCCAGATTGTCCAATTTGTTGGCATATAGTTGTTCGTAATATTTTCTTATAATCCTTTGTGTTTGGTGTGGTGTCTGTCATTATTTCTCTTTCATTTCCGATTTTATTTATTTGTGTGCCCCCCCGCCCCTCTTTTTTATGAGCCTGGTTACAGTTTTGCCAATCTTATTTATCTTTTCAAAAAACCAGGTCTTAAAAATCATTGATTTTTTTTGTACCTTTTAGACTAATTTTTTAAAAACTTGTCCTCTGATCTTTTTTATTTCCTTTCTTATACTCACCTTGGATTTTGCTTATTGTTCAGACATTTTTTGAATGTAAATATTTACTGTCACTAATGTCCTTCTAAGCATTGCTTCATGTGCTTTTTGTTATTGTTTAGCAGAGTGTTCTATAATATGAATAAGTTCAAACTGGTTGATGGTGTTGTACAAGTCTGTTATATTCTTGCTGATTTCTGACTACTTATTTATTGTTTGTTGAGCACAAAGGGTTCAAATCTCCAAGTGTAACTGTAGACTTATCTATTTTTCTTCTCAGTTCTAATAATGTAGCTTCAAACATTTTGAAGCTCTCTCACATTAACATTATTATGTATTCTTTGCAAATTTACCCCTTTATACTTATGTAATATCCCCTTTATTTCTTAATATTTCTTTTTCTAAAGTCTAATTTGTCTGATATTTACATGCTTTTCAAGACTGGTGTTTGAATGAATATCTTTTCCATACTTTTAATTTGTTTTTATATTTAAAGTGGGTTCCATATAGACAATAGATACATAGTATTTTTTAAATCACAATAATAATCTGTATTTAAATTTATGTGTTTAGACCACTTATAATTAATGTACTTGTTGATATTATTATATTTAGGTCTGTCATTTTATTATTCATTTTCTGTTTGTGCCCCTGTTTTTCTTCCTCGATATTCTATTATAATTTATCTATTTACTATTTGACTACTTCTTTTTGTTTTATGTTTTCAGTGGATTTTTAAGGATTGCAACTTATACAATCTAAGGATTGCATATAAGGATGCCTACTACCTAAACATTCACAGTCTATTAGAGTTATTATTTTAGTGTTTCAAACACAATATACAAATCTTAACAATTGAATAGGTTATTTTATGCTCCCACTTTATGTTATAGGTGTCAAGTTTCTTTCATTTTTCAAACTTTGAAAACTGCACTAGATTTCTATAATAAAAAAGGGTAATATGCTAATTAGACCGCTCATCCTTCTAGACGATCTTCCAGATGAAGTCGGGGCTGTGAGGGAAGCCTGGGTCCTGGGTGCCAGAGGAAGGAAGACCTACTCTTGCATGAATTTTGTGCATCAGGCCTCTAGTATTTTAATAATTGATTTCAATAGTCATACCTATTTAAGTAAGAAGATAAAACTAGTCTCTTACATTTTACTATATAGTTACTATTTCTGTTGCTTGTATTTTATTCTTGAAGTCTCAAAGTTTTCTTTAGTATCATTTTCTTTCAGCACAAAGAACTTCCTTCAGGATTTATTTTCATTGATTTCAGAGAGAAAGGGAGGGAGAGAGAAAGATAAACATCAATTGGTTGCCTCCCATATGTACCCCCGGAATCAAACCCACAACCTAGGTATGGGCTCTGACAAGGAATTGAACTTGCAGCCTTTTGATGTATCAGATGACTCTCCAACCAACTTGGCCATCCAGTCAGGGCTAACCTATGTTTTAAAGGATCTCATTGGCTGCTTGTTTTAAATGGAATGTTTGTGTCAACTCCTAAATCCATATGTTGAAACCTTCCCACTCTCGTGTGATGGTATTAGGACAGGGGGTCTATGGATGTTAACTAGGATTAGATGAAGTCATGACAGTGGAGCCCACATTAATGGGATTAGTGCCCTCATATAAGTCCCAACAGAGCCTGCTTTTTTTTTTTTTTCTTCTGCTCTCAGCCATGTACGGATACATGAGAAATTGGGAGTTTGCAGCCTGAAAGCAGACTCTTACAAGAACCCAACCACGCTGACACCCTAATATCACACTTATTTTTAATTTTTTATTTTTATTGTTGACATTGTTATAGATGTCCCCGATACTCCTCCTTTGCCCCCCTCTGAATAGATCCCCAACCTTCCTTTCATCTAGCCCTCACACTTTCAACATCCAGAACTATGAGAAATAATTTTCTGGTATTTATAAGCCACCCAGTCAATGGTACTTGTTATAGCAGTCCAAACCGAGCACAACACTGCTGTATTAGGAAGGGAATATAGGGTCACATGCAGGGAGACCATTAGAAGGCTCTCAGAGTATTCATTTGAGAGATGAGGGTGGCTTGACCAAAGAATTAGCAGTAGAGATGGCAGTAGTGGTCAGATTATGGTTTAATATCTAAGATAGGGTTGACTAAATTCCTGATGGATTAGATATAAGTTGAGAGAGAAAAATAAGTCAAAGATAACTCTGGGGTTATAACAAGAGATACTGAAAGAATGGAGTTGCTATCAATTAAAAAGAAAAGTATGTTGCTATCAATTAAAAGGAGAAGTATGTTGAAAGTAAGTTTAGAGTGATGTGAGAGGAATGGTGGCCTGAGAGCACATCTTTTCCTCTCCCCCTGAAATTTCAACAAGTTAACCAACTATAAATCAACACAGAATTGGAAACCTAGCACAAATATCTACCTTACCAACTCAGGGAATCAGTGAAAATGCGGGGTCAAAGAATCAGATCACAAACGAAAGAAATGGAGGAAAACAAACGACTGGATATAGAATTCAAAACCACCGTTATAAGACTTTTTAAGAATATCCTAGAAAAGGCCGATAAATATAATGAGACCCTCGAAGATATGAAAAAGGACCAACTAGAAATTAAACATACACTGACTGAAATAAAAAAATATTATACAGAGACCCAGAAACAGAATAGAGGAACACAAGAATCAAGTCAAAGAATTGAAATACAAAGAAGCAAAAAACACTCAACCGAAAAAGCAAAAAGCAAAAAAAAAAATCCAAAAAGTTGAAGATAATGTAAGAAGACTCTGGGACAACTTCAAGCGTACCAACATCAGAATTATGGGGGTGCCAGAAGAAGAGAGAGAGCAAGATACTGAAAACCTATTTGAAGAAATAATGACCGAAAACTTCCCCCACCTGGTGAAAGAAATAGACTTACAAGTCCAGGAAGCCCACAGAACCCCAAACAAAAGGAATCCAAAGAGGACCACACCAAGACACATCATAATTAAAATGCCAAGAGCAAAAGACAAAGAGAGAATATTAAAAGCAGCAAGAGAAAAACAGTTAATTACCTACAAGGGAGCACCCATACGACTATCAGCTGACTTCTCAACAGAAACTATGCAGGCCAGACGGGAGTGGCAAGAAATTTTCAATGTGATGAATAGCAAGAACCTACAACCAAGATTACTCTACCCAGCAAAGCTATCATTCAGAATTGAAGGGCAGATAAAGAGCTTCACAGATAAGAAAAAGCTGAAGGAGTTCATCACCACCAAACCAGTATTATATGAAATGCTGAAAGGTATTCTTAAAGAAGAGGAAGAAAAAAGTAAAGAGAAAAATTATGAACAACAAATACATATCTATCAACAAGCGAACCTAAAAATCAAGTGAATTAAAAACCTGAGGAGCAGAATAATCTGGTGAATATAGAATCAGGGGCATAGAAAGGGAGTGGACTGATAATTCACAGGGGGAAAGGGGTATGGGGGGTTCATGAAGAGAATGGACAAAAATCATACACCTATGGATGAGGACAGTGGGGGGGAGGTAAGGGCAGAAGGTGGGGTGGGAAAGGGGTGGAGGGGAGCTATGGGGGGAAAAAGGAGAAATAATTGTAATAATCTGAATAAAGATTTATTTAAAAAAAAAATCAACACAGAAATTCCTGCTCAACACAGACACACGCCTGAGAGACCTGTGCACTGAAACAGGATGGACCTTGTGAACACTATGCTTGGCGAAAAAAGTTAGTCAGAAAAAGCTAAGAACTATATGATTTTACTCATATGTGGGATATAAAATTGAAATTCGTGAACCCAAATAGCAGTGCTGTGATTGACAGAAAGAAGGAAGTTGGGATGAAGGGGTCTTAATATAAATGACAGGAGAAGATTTGCCTTTGGGTGGTGGGCACATGGAGCAATATACAGATCTTATAACATAGAAACCCAGATCTGAAACCTATATGTTCATGTTGACCAATGTCACCCCAATCAATGTAATAAATAAATATTTTTTAAAAGAAAGTAAGTTCAGAAGGTGAAAGATTATAAATTCTGCATTGGTCACATTAAATTAGAATCCTGAACCTCCAGACTACAGTACCTCCAAGGAGAATATCTATACAAGTCTTTCTGTTCTGCATTTTGTCTAACATGACCCAGTAGTAAAAGAAGAAAATGTTGACGTTCCAGTTTCTTCGCAGGAGCCAAGCACTCCCAGGGCTCTGCTCTTCCATCCTCTTCAGTTTCATCAAGTGAGAGAGTTGCTAAAAACAGGTCAGCCTGTGTCCTTCAGTCTCTGAAAACTCCAGTGTCTCAGGAGGTTTGTGCTCAGCTCCACCTGCAGCATCAGGCACTGTGCCACTTATAGCACAGAAGTACACTGCCGAGTCACTCCAATGGGCTGATAGTTTTCTCAGGTGGAAGGAGGTTTCATTCTTCCTAAATTCAGCCTTGAAACCTTTGATGCCTGTAACCAGGGTGGACCCTGTTACGTACTTGAGGAGAAACTGGAGACCTTGGTTGGGATATTGGACATACCAGAAGAGAGAAAAAGCTCCACCATAGGAATAGCTGCACCTCAGTTCCAGAGGGGCTCCTTCAGAGACAGTGATGTGGCCATCAGGTTGGGTCACTGACTGGGCTCTGGTTTCCCCTGCAACATCAATGTTGAGTCCATGAGACCGGGACAGACAATGTCTCTAGTCATAATTCATTGAGAACAATGTTCCTTCTATGGAGACAGAATCACGGAATATAATGTTACTTACTCATCGTGAAGAGCATTCCAAACAGCAGAAGGATCCTTGAGAACATGGCTAGGCAGTGAGAAAGTTGAGTTGTATTCTGGAAGATCTCTCTTAAGGAGCAGGAAGAAATGTGACAGAGTATGCTAAGTCCTTTTAACTGAAGAAATCTGAGATTCAAAAAATCCTGTTTAGGCAAATTCTAGAGATTATTAGTAAGAGATGTTTTCTTCACAGTGACTGCTCCTGGTGCTGAGCCTCCTCAGAATGTGCACCTCAGGGAGCTGTAATGTAAAGAAGCTCATAGAAGTCAGGTAGAACTTTTAGAGGAGTCGTTTCCAGCTTAGCAACATTGCCCTCTGGAGGTCAAATATAGAAACAAATAAAGTCTTAGGCTTTTTGTGTCCTATCTCTGTCCTGCTCCTATCAAGGCTTGATTTTCTTAGCATTATAGTTTAACTAGAGGCCCAATGCATGAAATTTGTGTAAGGGGCTTGGCCCTCACAGCCCTGGCTGCCTCGGCCGGCTTTGTCCGGAAAGTCCTTGGACAGTCGTTCTGCTGTTTGGTCTAATTAGCATATTAGCTCTTTATTATATAGGATGAGTGTTTTCAGAGATCTTCTTCTTAAGAAGCTATTTTAATCTTGTGCATTAAATAACATTATTATATCCTATGAAGTAAATTTTATTATCATCCTCATTTTATAAATGAGGAAACTGAGGGTAGAAGGAAATATGTAATTTATCCAAGATCACAGGAAGTAACAACTGGAATTTGTCCCATTAGTATGATTCAAGAATTCATGTTATTAAACATTTATAATTTAGCACTATAGTCCTTTAGAGTAGTTATCCTCATTTCATAGAAGGAAAATCAAGTCTTTATGAAGTTAATTAATTTTTCCAAGGACACACAAGGATTAGAATAAAATTATCTTAGATTCCAAACCCAGTTCCTCACCCACTATGTTATCTATGATATTGTACTAATCTTTAAGAGTGATGTACTTTCACTGAAACAATACTCATGGGCAGCAGAAAGGCTGTCAAGGGAACCTCGAAAATAATTCAGATAGATAAGTGACAAATCAGAAGTGATTGGTGTCCTAAAAGAGAAGGGAAAGTAGTTTTAAGAAGAAAAGGAATGTCCAACAGAGCAAATGCTAAAGAAATGTTTAGTAAGATGATGACTGAAAAGTGTCAATTGATTTTTAACAGCACAAGGTCATGATCTAGGTCTTTTTAGCAGAAGCTAAACTACAGTATGATGAAGCTAGAGATGAGACAAGGAATAAGAAAATTTGAATATAGAAATCTCTTTCCAGAGATTGAACTCTGAAGAGGAGAAAAGAGACATCCTGTTACGTAGGCAGGATGGTGAAGTGGTAATAGCAGGGTTTTTAAAGATTGGAATATATTTACATGCTTTTGGAGAAAATCTATGACAATGGGAGATGACTATAGATAAAAAGAATACTTTCCTGGCAACACCATTGTTCTACTTAGTGTTAAAGATGACAACAGGTTTCAGTGACACCAGTCTGCACAGCTGTGTGATTATCTTGAACTCTGTTTATCAGACAAGGTATACATTATAAGAAGGCAGATATTGAGTCACAACTGGGAGTGAATAAAATCACTGATATGAGACAGAACTGGGGCAAGAACAATGATATTAATTATTAGGGATTGATTGAAGCAATGGACCATGGAGTTTGTATTATAGATAAGAAAAATAAAAAGCCTATCTATAATAATAAAAACATAATATGCAAATTGACCAAATGGTTGTCCAGATGTCCTTCTGGATGACCTTCCAGACAACCTTTTGGATGAAGCTGGGGCTGCAGCCCAGGGATCCAGGCAGCCACTGCGGCTGCCAGGGAGGGATTGAGGCTGTCGCCGCAGTTACAAAGGCCTACTCTTACACAAATTTCGTTCATCAGGCCTCTAGTGAGATATAAGATGACAATAAAAAGTCAGGGGGCTAAATGATCATATATAGTGAAAGAATGAGCTCAGCAGAAGGAACTGAGTATGGGAATCTAAGGATGAGAGGTTTTAGACAGGATGTAAGTTGGAGAGCATCTAACTGGAGAATTATCATCAGATCTTTCTAGAGTGTGGTCACGGGACTTAATGGCTAAAGTGGGCTCTAATTAATAGTTCCTGAAGTTGATGAGTCCAGACTACTCTCTGAATTTTTCATATGGACATTTAAGTAATGTGGCATTTAAGGTTATAGTGGGATCCTCTGAACTGTGTTAAACTTTTCAATAGATAAGAGAGAGTGTTTATTGGTTTTTATAAAGATAATAGTGACAAAAGGGGCAGGGAGAAGTAGTGGTGAAAGGCATGGGCCTCAAAGCTGCAAAAACAATATTCTGAGGTGAGGTGTTGTAGATGAGGGCGATTAAGGAACAACTACAAGAGAAAGAAATTGTGTTCCAAGCCGAGTCAGATACTAGTTAGGGCATGTGGGAGGAATTTTCAGAGGCTATTGAATATTTACTTTGAATAGAATGGGGATTTAGAGAAAAAAGTGGAAAGATTTTCATGGGAAGATAAGAAGCAGTGAGGTCAGATTACAGTCAAGTACCTTTGTGAACCATTCTTCTTTAGAAGGAGAAATCTCAGGTAAGACTGAATGTGCTTCTGAAGGTCTTATATTGAGGAACATGGCTACAGTAAAATTGGTACTCAAGTTTTTCAGTGGGTGCCATAAATCAGTAAATTCTGGCTATTTAGATGGATTCAGCTCTCATACATTACCTTACTGTTGCAGATTAGCTGCTAGCCGGTGCAGGAGAATTAATCAGCTGGGCACTCAGAGGATATTCAGAGAAGGAACCTTTATTTGCAGATGCACTAGTGCCGTGACTCAGGGGAGTCAGTCTCCAAATCCTGAGTGATGAATATGGACGAAGCTTTCCCTTTATACCCTGAGTTCCTTTGTCCCCCAAGTATGGATCAGGCTTCTGGACTTTTCGCGGGCTTTGCAGCCCCCCGTGAGTTGGGATGGGGGAAGTGAGATTACACCCAAAGGCCTGTCTGGCACCAGTGCTGCCAACCCCCTCAGGGGGTTGAATATGGTTCATGGTTTATGGCCTCTGTAAAATGGGAGTATTCCGGGAAACAGGTTCTGCAAGGCAGGACAGGCATCACAGATAAGAATGGAGTTTATCAGCAAGGAAGAGTGTGTGTCAGAATGCAGGTTACTGGCACAGATTCAGATAGCTAGCCCCCTCAAATGTCTTATTTTCCCTTTCATTACAACACATTACATTACAAGCTTCCCTGTGCTGTTTATAAATAGAAATATGTACACAAAAACGGGGTTTTACCAAAAGTAACCTCACATGGTGATCTGATCATAAATTCCTAGTTGGGAAGGTCATGGTGGGTAGACACATCCCAGGCATATAACTTCTTTAGTAAAAGGCTTATATTTGCCTTAAGCAAGCTCTGTCCATTGTTTTTGTTAACATCTAAGTTAACACGCTTGAAATAGGCATAACCACCCTCAGAAGAGTACATAGTATTGTTAACTATCCTGTAATCTGATCCTGGGCTTATCTCCTTACTCCTAAATGCACAAAAGAAACTGTAAATGGTTATTTCTTGGCCGTATTTACAGTGGCATCTCAGTTCTCAAACTTAATTTGTTCTGGAAGGCTGTTTGAGAAGCAATTTGTTTGAAAACCAAATCACTTTTTCCCCCATTAGAAATAATGTAAATTGAATGAATTTGTTCCAGACCCCCAAATGATTCCCTGTTTTAACCTTTTTTATATACAGTATATGTCTAATGTACTGTTCAATCTATAAACAAACACTTCTTTTCTTAAGTTTATCAAACCATCCCCTACTAGTCTTAAGCAAATGACTTTCAGTACTCATTCCAGGGGTATCTTTCAGGAAGTCAGTATGCAGCATCTTCGCTTTTTCACTTATCATTGCCTCAAAAATGCTTTTCATTTATCCAAACCAACTGTTTTGCTACCTCTTCCATTGCCCGTGATTATTGTTTCTTTCACACCCTTAGTAACATTAGCATTCTTGATGACCTCTCTATGTTTTAAAATTGTGCTAATTGTCCGTTTTGTCAACAACAAAAGCAAAACACACACACAAAATATTCACAACACAATTTCCTGAAGTGTTAACCACATGAGGCTTAGTGGAAAACTGACTGGAAGTCTCTCCTTTGTTTGTGGCTGAAGCTGCTTTTTGTCATGCTGATAAATCAGTATGAAAGGGTTGTTAGGTTGAGAACTGAAATTTTGTTTCAACATCTGAGATATTTTTTTCTGTGAACAACTTGTTTGAGAACTGAATTGTTCGAGATGGGAGATATTTGAGAACCAAGGTTTGACTGTATCTTAGTCTGTTGAGATCTTGCTTGTAGGCATATCCTCTGTTTGGATCAAATAAATTCTTATAAAAATTCTTTACAGGTTTGGACATTTCTTACATCAACAAGCTGTAGAAAAAAGTATCCCTATCTCACATTCAAAGTCCTGTGGCAGAGGGCACACCCAAAGCACCATCTCGGAAGCCCCAGATCACTGCACTCATTGCTCCTAAATAATTGCATAGGTCTCTGCAATGGAAGCTGGGAGACTTTTGAATGTTTATTTAGGTTGACTATGAATCTTATTTCTTGCTCTCCTATCTATTGATAATTTAGTATTTGATTTCTCTGCTTTATTTTTTTTGCTTTTTTTTTATTGTTTAAGGTATTACAAATAGTAGTACATGTGTCTCTTTTTTCCCCCCTGACGTCCCCTCAGCTTCCCCTACCCCCCCACCTGCACTTGCCCTTGTCCCCCACCCCGCCCCCAGTGTCTTGAGTCTTTTGATTGTGCTTATATGCATGCATACAAGTCCTTCTGTTGATCTCTTACCCCCTCCAACCCTCCCCTACCTTTCCGCTGTAGTTTGACAGTCTGATACTTCTTTGCCTCTGTCTATTTTTGTTCAACAGTTTGTAATGTTCTTTATTATCCAAAAATGAGTGAGATCATGTGGTATTTATCTTTCACTGACTGGCTTATTTCACTTAGCATAATGCTCTCCAGATCCATCCATGCTGTTGCAAATGGTAAGAATTCCTTCTTTTTTCTTTCTTTCTTTTTTTTTTTTTTTTTACAGCAGCATAGTATTCCATTGTGTAGATGTACCACAGTTTTCTAATCCATTCATCTGCTGATGGACATTTAGGCTGTTTCCAAATCTTAGCTATTGTAAATTGCACTATGAACATAGGGGTGCATATATCCTTTCTGATTGGTGTTTCTGTTTTCTTGGGATATATTCCTAGAAGTGGTATTACTGGGTCAAATGGCAGTTTCACTTTTAATTTTTTGAGGAAACTCCATACTGTTTTCTACAGTGGCTGCACCAGTCTGCATTCCCCCTAGCAGTGAAGAAGGGTTCCTTTTTCTCTGCATCCTCTCCAGCACTTGTCATTTGCTGATTTGTTGATGATAGCCATTCTGATAGGTGTGAGATGGTACTTCATTGTCATTTTGATTTGCATCTCTTGGATGATTAGTGACTTTGGGCATGTTTTCATATGTCTCTTGGCTTTCTGAATGTCCTCTTTTAAAAAGTGTCTATTTAGGTCCTTTGCCCATTTTTTTATTGGATTGCTTATCTTCCTTATGTTAAGTTGTATGAGTTCCTTGTAAATGTTGATTAAACCCTTATCAGAGATAACACTGGCAAATATGTTCTCCCATGCAGTGGGCTTTCTTGTCGTTTTGTTGATGGTTTCTTTTGCTGTGCAGAAGCTTTTTATTTTGATGTAGTCTCATTTGTTTATTTTCTCTTTAGTTTCCATTGCCCTAAGAGCTGTATCAGTAAAGATATTGCTACGACAAATGTCTGCTGTTTTGTTGCCTATGGCTTCTTCTAAGATTTTTATGTTTCCCATCTTACGTTTAAGTCCTTTATCCATTTTGAGTTTATTTTTGTATATGGTGTAAGTTGGTGGTCTAGTTTAATTTTTTTTTTTGCAAGTATCTGTCCAGTTTTCCCAACACCATTTATTGAAGAGACTGTCTTGTCTCCATTGTATGCTCTTGCCTCCTTTGTCAAATATTAATTGAGCATACTGGCTTGTGTCAATCTCTGGGTTCTCTGTTCTGTTCCACTCGTCTATATGTCTTTTCTTGTGCCATTGGCAGGCAGTTTTGAGAACAGATGCTTTGTAGTATAGTTTGATATCTGGTATTGTGATCCCTCCAACATTGTTCTTCTTTCTCAAGATTGCTGCAGCTATTCGGGGTCTTTTTTTATTCCAGATGAATTTTTGGATAATTTGTTCTAGGTCTTCGAAATATGTCATTGGCATTTTAATGGGGATTGCGTTGAATTTATAGATTGCTTTGAGTAGTATGGACATTTTAATGATGTTGATTCTACCAATCCATGAACATGGTATATTCTTCCATTTGTTCATGTCTTCCTCTATCTCTTTTTTTAGCATCCTGAAATTTTCTGAGTATAAGTCCTTTGTCTCCTTGGTTAAGTTTATTCCTAGGTATCTTAATTTTTTTGTTGCAATAGTAAATGGGATTGCTTTTTTAATTTCTCTTTCTGTGAGTTCATTATTGGTGTATAAAAAAGCCATTGACTTCTGGGTGTTACTTTTGTATCCTGCTACATTGCCAAATTCATTTATTAAGTCTAATAGTTTTTTGATGGAGTCTTTGGGGTTTTCTATGTACAATATCATGTCATCTGCAAATAAGGACAGTTTTACTTCCTCTTTTCCAATTTGAATGACTTTTATTTCTTCTTCTTGTCTGATCACAATGGCTAGTACTTCCAGTACTATGTCGAAGAGGAGTGGTGAGAGTGGGCATCCCTGTCTTGTTCCTGTTTGTAGGGGAAATGGTTTTAGTTTTGCCCATTGAGTATGATGTTGACTGGGTTTGTCGTATAAGGCTTTTATTATGTTGAGGTATGATCCTTCTATTCCCACCTTGCTGAGAATTTTTATCAAGAAAGGGTGTTGGAATTTTCAAATGCTTTCTCTGCATCAATGGATATGATTATATGGTTTTTATCTCTCAGTTTGTTTATGTCGTGTATCACATTTTTTGATTTGCGGATATTGTACCATCCTTGCATCCCTGGGATAAATCTCACTTGGTCATGGTGTATGATCTTTCTAATGTAATGCTGGATTTGATTTGCTAGAATTTTGTTGAGGATTTTGGCGTCTATGTTCATGAGGGATATTGGCCTGTAATTCTCTTTCTTTGTACTGTCTTTATCTGGTTTTGGAATTAGGGTAATGCTGGCTTCATAGAAAGAGCTTGGGAGTGCTCCTTCCTCTTGAATTTTTTTGAATAGTCTGAGGAAGATGGGTTTTATTTCTTCTTTGTATGTTTGATAAAACTCCCCTATGAAGCTGTCTGGTCCAGGGCTTTTGTTTGTTAGAAGTGTTTTTTTTTTGTTTTGTTTTGTTTTTATTACTGCTTCAATTTCCCCCATAGTTATCAGCCTATTCAGAATTTTTGATTCCTCTTGGTTGAGTTTTGGAAGGTCATATTTTTTTTAGGAATATGTCCATTTCTTCTAGGTTGACCAGTTTGTTGGAGTAGAATTGCTCATAATATTTTTTTATGATTCTTTGTATTTCTGTGGGGTCTGTTGTTATTTCACCTCTTTCATTTCTGATTTTGTTTATATGGGTCCTCTCTCTTTGCTTCTTGGTGAGCTTGGCTAGAGGTTCATCAATCTTGTTTATCCTTTCAAAGAAACAGATCTTGGTTTCACTGATCTTTGTATTGTTTTTTTAGTCTCTATGTCATTTATTTCTGCTCTGATCTTTATTATTTCCTTCCTTCTGATCACAATGGGATTTTCTTGTTGCTCTCTTTCTAATTCTTCAAGTTGCAGAGTTAGATGGTTTATTACCATTTTTTCTTGTTTTCTGAGGTAGGCCTGTAATGCTATGAACTTCCCTCTCAGGACTGCTTTCACTGTGTCCCAAAGATTTCAGATTGTTGTGTTTTCATTGTTGTTTGTTTCCAGGATGTGTTTTTTAAAAAAATATATTTTATTGATTTTTTTACAGAGAGGAAGGGAGAGGGATAGACAGTTAGAAACATCGATGAGAGAGAAACATGAGAGAGAAACGTCAATCAGCTGCCTCCTGCACATCCCCTACTAGGAATGTGCCTGCAACCAAGGTACATGCCCTTGACCAGAATCGACCCTGGGACACTTCAGTCTGCAGGCCGACACTCTATCCACTGAGCCAAACCAATTAGGGTTTTCCAGGATGTATTTTATTTCTTCTTTGATCTCTTTGGTAACCCACTCATTGTTTAATAGTGTGCTATTCAGCTCCAAGGTTTTGAATTTTTTATTGTTTTTAGTGTAATTGATTTCTAATTTTATGCCATTGTGATCTGAGAAAATGCTTGATATGATTTCAATCCTCTTGAATTTAGAGAGACTTTGCCTGTGTCCCAATATGTGGTCTATCTTTGAACATGTCCCATGTGCACTGCAGAAGATTTTTATTCTGTAGTTTTGGGGTGGAATGTTCTAAAGTTGTCAATTAAGTCCATCTGATCTAGTGAGTCATTTAAGATGGATGTTTCTTTGCAATTTTTTGTCTAGAGGATTTATCCAGTGATGTTAATGGAGTATTAAAGTCCCCTACTATGATTGTGTTTCTGTCAATCTCTCCCCTGATATCTTCCAGAAGTTTTTTTATGTATTTGAGAGCTCCTGCATTGGGTGCATAAATGTTTACCAGAGTTATATCATCTTGTTGTATCGATCCCTTTAGAATTATGAAGTGGCCTTTATTGTCTATTGTTATGGTCTTCACTTTGAGGACTATTTTGTCAGATATAAGTAGTGCTACCCCAGCTTTTTTTTTTTTTTTTTTCATTTCCATTTGCCTGATAGATATTTTTCCATCCATTCACTTCCTGTCTGTGTGAGTCCCTTGTTCTGAGGTGGGTCTCCTGTAGACAGCATATATATGGGTCATGTTTTCTTTTTTTATATATATATATATTTTTATTGATTTTTACAGAGAGGAAGGGAGAGGGATAGAGAGTTAGAAACATCGATGAGAGAGAAACATCGATCAGCTGCCTCCTGCACACTCTGGGTCATGTTTTCTTATCCATTCACTCACTTGATGTCTTTTGATTGGAGCATTTAATCCATTTACCTTTAATGTTATTATTGATAGGTACTTGTTTGTAGCCATTTCTGCACTTTATGCCCGTGTTCCTTCTTCCATTTCTATTTCTTCTTTTTACAGCATTCCCTTTAGCATTTCTTGCATTGCTGGCTTGGTAGTGATAAACTCCCTTAGCCTTTTTTGTCTGCAAAGCCCCTTCAATTTTGATTGATAGTCTTGCTGGATAGAGTATTCTTAGATTCAGTCCTTTGCTTTGCATCACTTTGTATACCTCCTTCCATTCCATTCTAGCTTGATGTGTTTTTGTTGAGAAATCATTTGATAATCTGATGGGGGTTACTCTGTAGGTAACGCTGTGTCTCTCTCTCACATCCTTTAAGATTCTCTCTTTGTCATTAACATTTGCCATTGTAATTATGACGTGTCTTGGTGTGGGTCTTTTGGGATTCATCTTGCTTGGGGCTCTCTGTACTTGTGTAACTTTTTTCTTCCCCATATCCGGGAAGTTTTCTGTCATTTCTTCAAACAGATTTTCTAATCCTTGCTGCTCTTCTTGTCTTTCTGGCAGCCCTATTATATGTATGTTACTTCGTTTCATGTTGTCCCAAAGCTCCCTTAGGCTCTCCTCCTGCTTTTTAATTTTTTTCTCCAGTTGTTGTTCAGATTGAGCTTGTTTCTCTACCTTACCTTCTAACTCACTAATTCGGTCCTCTGCTTCTTCTAGTCTACTGTTGAAACCTTCCATGGAGTTTTTGATTGTAGCTATATCACTTTTGACTTTTTCCTGATTTTTGCATAGATTGTTGATTTTCTCATCCATCCAGTATATGAACTGTATGACCATTACTCTGAATTCTTTTTGGTCATGTTGCATGCTTGCATTTCACTAATTTCTTTTCTTGACGACTCCTCAATTTCTTTCCTCTGGGGATTGTGTCGTCTCCCATTCTGAATATCACCAGAAGGTTCAAATGTCAAGTTGCATGGGCCTGGGCCATGTGCAGTGGGAGCCTCTCACCACCCGATTGTCACTGAAGAGCTCCGACACCAAGATGTGTGGCTCCACGCTTGCCCATGATCAGAGTCACTGGTGCTCAGTATGGCCTCCTGCACACACCTAGAATTAGGGACCCCACCTGCACCATGCTGAAACAGAGAGCCCTCTGGAATGTGCCGAAAATCAGAGTCCCCTAACACATGCCAGGAGTCAGAGTTCCCCTGTGCCCACACCAAGAATCAAGTATCAGAGTCTCTGTTGCATGGTGTGGCCTCGCACTGAGAATCAGGGTCCCTGTGTGTGCATGCGCCGAGAATTGGAGTCACTGGCTCTTAGTGTGAATGCACTGGGAATCAGGGATCCCAGGCGCATGCGATGAGAAACAGAGTCAAGTCACTGGTGCTCAGTGCTGCCTCTCACCTGGAGAATCAGGGTCCCAGTCAGCTTGGGGGACTGGTTTGCACAGTAGTACTGTGTAGGCAACAGGTCCACTCCTGTGCTGCGAAAACAGACTTCGGTGTGTGCTTGCCCAGAATCGAAGTCAGGTGGCATTGCCGCCCTGCATGGGTGTGGGGTTTGGTCACCTAATAGCATTGCAGGGAGCAGATTCCCAGTGTCTGCATGCTCCCAGGCTCAAATTTCTGCAGCCCTGTGTGAGGGGTGTGTCTAGCAGTTCCTATGGTGCTGCAGCGAGCCTGCGGGGTGGGGGATGGGCTCTGTGACTCACAGAAATCTGCAGCTGGGATTTCTGGATTCTTTGTGTCTGTGAGTCTGCAGCTGTGGTCTCAGGTGTCTGTCCCCAGTGGCTGCAGGGTCCCGGTTTGCATCTGAGACCAGACTGGGTGGTGCTGAGGCCAGGATCTTAGTTTCAAGCAGCTCTGTTTTTCAAGATGGCATGGTCTCTGTGCCCACGCTGACCACCCCGGAGTGTCCGTGGTGGCAGTGGGCTCCGTTGTCTAAGACAGCCCGGTTTGGTAGCCCCTTGGAAAACCTGCAGGATCTAACTGTCCCTACCTCATACACAAACATACCACACACGTCCACACACTCCTCTATCACTCCCTCACTCTCACACTCTCTCCCTCCCTACCTTCCTGCCAGTCACCATCTAGTAGGTACCCCCTCTGCTTTTTTTGAACATCATTTCTCGCTTTTCTTCTCTTGCTTCCTTATCTAATATGGTGTCTAAAGACAACAATTCCAAAACCCTTTTATAAATGCCATCAATCAACACATTCCCCTCTCTCTTCCACTTAATTGCCCTGCCAAATCTAAAGACTGGATGAACCCCTTACACTTTTACAGCAAACTTGAACCATGCATTCAATTCTGGGGTAATGTTAATTATGGCGAAGCTATTGGCTAGCAATTCTTATTGACCACATAATATGACACAATGCAATGGGACTCTTTAATGTTTAAAGTTATGACAAGTACTACTCATCACCTACAAATAGTGAATTTACTTCTGACTTATAGAATCCTGATATTCTTTTAGTTGTCAAAGTTCTTAGATAAAAATACATACCTTTTCCAGACTTTTGCAGGTTTGGGGTCACCATGTACTTGGGTGATCGATATCATCAGTGTAGACATGCTTACCTACCACTCATCCCCTGTGGGGTGGGGATGATTCATTAGGGGGCTGCACTTCATATAGGATCCTGTTCTCTTTTCTGAACTCAGAGGACCAGAAGGAGCTAATCCACCAATAAACTCACCTACAATGGCTGGAGGATTATTTTTCATGAATAGAAATTATTTCCTAAATTATTACATCTTCATACATTCAGTGAAGATGTAAGTGTCCTAAGCAATTTATCCTCCTTTCCTATTCAATAGACTTTTCCACTTTTTCTAATAATCCAAAATGTTAACAGATAGGCTCCTTTTGTTTGTTTGTTTTCACTACATAATGATTTTTCAATTGAATTTATTAGGGTTACATTGCAGAATAAAATTATATGTGTTTCAAGAGTACAATAGCCAGGCTTCTCGATACTACATATCAAGGGTCAAAAGTCCTACATTTGTATCCCAGACAGAGGAAAAAAGACATTTCTCATGTATGGTATTTTAATAAAGAGTCAGATTTAGTCATGGTCTAAAGTCATGTTTATTTAACAAATGTGTACTTACTTATATTTTTTTAGGTATAAAAGAGAAAAATTAAAACACCTGAAATTTTATTTTAAGCTCACACATCACCTGGTAATTAATGAGGCCATTGTAGCATATTAAACTTTTTATTGAAGTATAAGATACATTAAAAAAAGTATAAATATATTATTCATGTGCAGCTTGATAAATTTTCAAAATATTGACACCCTTATAATCAGCATCCAGATTAAGAAACAGAATATCACCAACACTTCAGAGTTCCATTTATGAACTTTATGATTCTGTTCCATAGTTAACACGATTCTGACTTCTAACAATATAGATTACTTATGTCTGCTTTTTTTACTTTAAAGAAATGGCATGTTTATTTTACATTTGAATATCTTCTTTTGTAAAGTACCTGCTTAAGATTTTTACATTTTTCTGTCAGTTTGCTTGTTTTATTATTTGAAAATCTTTTTGTTTTTAATCAATATGTACACATCCTATGTACTAGGACAAGTTTCTCAGCATTTTTGAAGATCCAAGAATATCTTGAATGCCATTCACTCCAAGGATCAGAACTCCTATTTTCTCTGCCGTGTGTACTAATTTTTTCTATATCAGTTCGGTTTCAGAAAATGTATAGCTAAAAAGGAGCTAAGGATGCTTCAAAATCTCTTTATAATTAAGAACATTTATTTATGCTGCTATTTGAATATTTAGGAGGCTAGCACTACCTTTTTTAATTTCTTTATTGATTAAGGATGCATATGTAATAACTAGCACTATCTTTTAATAGGATAAGGAACCATTGCTTTTCTCAACTCGTAACTCAGGATTCCTACTCAAATATTTTGACATTTTGCTTTAAAATATATGTCACCTTCTGGGATGGGGTACTATGATCCATTCCACTGACTTTCTACTTGGTTCATTATTCCAAAAGGCTTCTTCATACTATTGCTTCAAGTAAGGCAAGATTAAACAACATATGTTCAGATTTTGAAGATTGACAATCTCATGTTTAAAAATAAAGAAAAAAGTTGATGATAACACTTATTAAGACTGTGATGTTGGCAAGTTTTTTAATCTCTTTGAGCCTTGGATTTCTAATAAGCAACACAGATCTCAAAGTAATTCTTAACTCATTAAATGGTAATGAAGATGAAAATATATAATACATTTAGGGCTTTCCTAAAATGACACTGACCTTGGAAGACAAAAAGAAATACTTGATAGATTAGATGATGTGAAAATTAAAGACAACCACATTTAACAATAAACAAAATAGAAACTAGCATGTTAGAATAAGATAATCAAACCAAGTACCCTCCAAGATATAGAAATAATTCCTACAAAGAAAAAGAAACCAATAGAAAAATGTAGGTATAAGCATTGGCCAAGAGCAAATGATAGAGTGCCAATATATGGAGAGAAAAAAAAATTCAAAAAGCACTAGGAATCAGGAAAACGCAAATAGATAAAGTATATTTGGGTTGTTAAAATAAAAAAATACTTGTAATTCCCAATTTGTAAAAAGAGCCTTCATACTCACTGAAAGTTGGAGTATAATTGTTTATACTATATGGAGGACAAATTGTAACTTTCTCCAAAAATTTAAATGTGCCTTTCTTTGACTTAGCAATTTCAATTTCAGAAATCTCATTAAAATAGATAATTCCACATACATACAAAAATTAATCTACAAAGATGTATGAGAACTTTCTTTCTGACAGCAAAGAAATAGAAACAAATATCCATAAATAAGAAAGTAATTAATAAAATGATGGAATTTTAAAAATATTATAGAACCATAAAAAAGAAGAAAATGCACTTCTACACGTTTTTTTTCTACTTTAGAAAAATTTCCAGGACACTATTAAAAAAAGCCACAGAAGATAAGTTGCAAAAAATTCAAATAAATCCAATTTAACTGATGAGTTGTATGTGTGTATAAGTATGTATGTAGTTGCATGAAATTATTTATTTGAAAGAAATCAGTCTGGCATGATACTTTACATAATCTTAAACTCTGAGAAGGACAGTGGAAGCTACAATGAAACGAAGGAGATATAACTATAGGCTTTTACTTTAGCTCTGCCTGAATCTTTTATGGAATATCAAAAAATTATGAAAACTCTTTTTTAGATGCAGGACTTCTAGACATTTAAAAATAAATTAATATTCATTTACTTGTTGTTTCTTTCCAAAAGAACTTCTTTATCACAAATACACATGCTCTAGACTAGCAACAACAAAAATAACACTTCAGATTTCTCTTAGAGAAAGAGTAATTTGTTTCTGGTAAGCGGAACAACTATAGTAGCATGCATTTCCAAACTTGGACTTACCTCTGCATCTAAATAAAAGACACCTTTGGGACAAGTAGAATTATTTTTATTTTCCTCCCTATTTTTTTAAGGCTAAAATACTGAAACCAACATTTTATTGACATGCAGAGGAGCCATGACAAATTCTTAATACCTCTTTACTTTATTGCTACGTTAACCTTATAATTCTTAGTTTCCTCATACTTCTCAGCCACATCAACAAATTAAGTGCTTATTCCTTGTCCTCTCTTTACCCTGTCTTTCTTTTTCTCCTTATTCATGTTCTCCTGTTTCCTTCCCTTCATTTTCCTCCTTTTCATATTGCTCTCTGACTCTCCTAGATGGCTCTAGATTTGCTCTGAATAGCTGCTGCCCCCCACACCTTCTTTTGCCAGGGAGATATTGCACAGGTGCAGCCCCATCTGTCCCACTGTGTCTCTCAGAGCACAGTAATACACAGCAGAGTCTCTCAAGGTAACCCGGGTCAGGATAAAGGTACTGGATTTTCTGTCTTCTGTGATGATGAGAGAGGCCATGTTGTTAGTCACGTTGTTTCGTACGCCATGAATTATATACTGTAGCCTTTGATTGGGATTTTGCCGATACCAATAAATATAGTCATTTCCACCGATGGTAGAGTGGTTACAAGGTAGGTTCACATCTTTTCCTTCAACATAATCCATGGAGTTGGGCTGGGTGATCTTAGCATCAATCACAGTCCCTAAAGGGTTAAGAAATTCAAATTAGCATCTATAGATCAAGGACACAACACTCCCATAACACTTTGGCTCTACCCCATACTACAGTGTTTTTATTTATGTCCTTCTAGAATGCAAAAAATTGTTATTAGTGTTTGTTATGAAGACCAAAGGTACATGCCAAAAATCAGAGACTCCATAGACTCTATTTCATGGGTCCTTGGCTCAATAAACCCAGAAATATCTTACACTCTGGATACTGCTAAGGGTTCTTCTGGGATCGTGGTTATGATTTAATCTGTCATGTAGAAGTTTGTTCTCCCTAGACAAATGCATAGATCACTTCTCAACTCCAACTCTAGCATGGGAGAGAACTAGAGAGCAAATGACCCTTCAAGGTCCCTTTTGTTAGGCACAGAACACTTACCCAAGGTCAGAAACATAGTTACTCCAGTCAGCAGCCTCATACTTCAGATTGCTTCAAGGAAAGACTGGGATCATGAACCCAGAGTTCAGTCTTTGTGTCTGAGCTTAGTCTTAAAGAGATTCCAGAGAACAGAAGCAACAGCTACTAGTAAAGACTTACAACTGCAGCTACCACTGTGTTGTTGCCAGGATCTTGTCAGCCAATGATAGAGCAGTTCCTTCTCTTGGTCTTCCTCCCCTGTTTTATCTATGTCCTCAAGAAGAAGGGGAGAATGTTAACCAGACATCCCCAACTCACAGGGTGCCCACTAATATTATTTGTTAAGTTTAAAGTTTGACTCTAGATAAGGAAAATAAATCACAAGGATGTATCTATCCATGACCTTTCTTCCATAATTTCTTCCTCAATGTACCAAAGACATTGGCTGATGCTCCAAGAAGCTTGTACAAAGTATCATTTAATCCCAGAAAACTGTACTGAGCTCTGTGCTATAAGAAGATGAAATTTCTATCCACATACCAGAAAATGCATGTGAGATTCAAAAGAAGTCAGTGATGTGTTCAAGGGGACAGGAAAAATTAACAGCATTGAAGCTAAAAGCTAAACCTTTGGGAGCTCAGGTTTCCTATAGAGTTTCCTGGAATCATGATATCTACTACTGTCTAGGTCCGTGGTCGGCAAACTGCAGCTCGCGAGCCACATGTGGCTCTTTGGCCCCTTGAGTGTGGCTCTTCCACAAAATACCACGGCCTGGGCGAGTCTATTTTGAAGAAGTGGTGTTAGAAGAAGTTTAAAAGTTTAAAAAATTTGGCTCTCAAAAGAAATTTCAATCATTGTACTGTTGATATTTGGCTCTGTTGACTAATGAGTTCGCTGACCACTGGGGTAGACACTTTTTAATGTATCTGTTCTTGATATAGTAACTGATTACATGAATTGTGTTCATCCTCATTCTCCTTGAAGAAATATCCTTAGTACTCATCTTCTCTATGGCAGGTTATGGGTGCTGTGTACCAGGGATGGTGAGGCAGAAAGAAAAGAGAATAGGAAAAGCAAAAATGGTGGAGGAGGTAGAGATTGTAGAAAGGTTAGTGGAGGAAAGAAAAACAGATATAAAGAATAGGGAAAGTAAGAGATAATCAAGGAGGGGAAATGAAGAGAAAGTTATTTATGGAGGTACATGTATAGGACTTAGGCTATTGGTCTAAGGGCCCCTGAATCTTTGACCACACATACTCAATAAGACAGTGGTCGGCAAACTCATTAGTCAACAGAGCCAAATATCAACAGTACAATGATTGAAATTTCTTTTGAGAGCCAAATTTTTTAAACTTAAACTTCTTCTAAGGCCACTTCTTCAAAATAGACTCTTCCAGGCCGTGGTATTTTGTGAAAGAGCCACACTCAAGGGGCCAAAGAGCCGCATGTGGCTAGCGAGCCGCAGTTTGCCGACCATGGCAATAAGAGATTATAAAGTACAAGTTGTCTGAAGAGGAAGAAAGCATGCCTTTTTTTCCCTATAAAATGTCAATGGAAAACATATTTATCTGCCCTTCTTCCAGAAAGAAATGTTTTTTGCAGATGAACCAACCCCCTCTTGTGACTGAATAAATGAACTGCATAACAAAAACCAGGCCAAAAGTTGGCCAGCAATCTTTTGAAAGATTCTTTCCTCACGTTTGAAGTTGAAAATCTTTGTTGTAATACCTCTGTACTCATTATTATTTTCTGGCCCTATAACACTCCCCCAAAATTTTAATTATACTTATTGCTTTATTTCAGTGATATTTCCATTATGATTCTCAGTTGTTGGCTTCTCTTTAATTTCCTTTTCTCTCTAATCTTCAAAAGCCCATATTCTTCAATGTTTACAAGAAGGTTGGTACAGATTAGGCACTCAAGAATTACTTATTTTCTAAATTTGTAGATGAATCATTATTTATGAATTTAGTGAGAGAAGTCATGCTGAGCAGCTCCTTAAATTATTCTAAATATAATCTTTCAACATTATGAAAACCATTGTGAACAAAAGGCTTCAACAGGATAAATATAGTGTTAGAGTTGTGGGAAAAATTCAATAGACAACAAATTTATCAAACATGGGGTGGGGAATATCAGACTATAAAGACATGTGAATAAATGTCCTAGTAATTATACATTATACTTCATTCATTTAACAAGTATTTATTGGGAGCCTATTCTGTGCCAGGTCTCTCTTCACCTCTCTCTATCTCTCTCTCTCTCTCTCTCACACACACACACACACACGTCAATAGCATGCTATTGCTGAAACTATAAGAACAAATGAAACTGAAATTAAGGGCAGTAGTACTTACATCAGGCAAAATAAACTTTTAAATAAGCCCATAATAGGAAACAAAGAAGGACCCAGAAATTCCACTTCTGAGTGTTATCCAAAGAAACCCTGAACACTGATTCAAAAAGACATATGCATCACTATGTTCACTGCAGCATTATTTACCATAGCCAAGATATGGAGGCAGCCTAAGTGTCCATTGATAGACAAACGGATAAAGCAGTGGTACATATAGGCAATGGAGTATTACTCGGCCATTAAAAGAAAGGTAATCTTGCCATTTGCAACAATATGGATGGGCCTAGCGGGTATAATGCTAAGCCAAACAGAGAAAGAAAAATTCCACATGATTTCACTTATACATGAAATATAAAGAACTAAGTAAACTCTGTGTGCTGGGTGTGCTGCTTCTGGTGTTGCTGGAGAGGGGGCTCTGAGCTGTTGGGTATGAAATGTAATAGAATAGACTTTACTACCTGAAACCACTGCTTCAAGTTTAGACCAAGCAAGGAACAAACTTTGAAACAACCAACAAGACCAAAGAAGAGTACACAACACTTGGTCTGAAATAAGAAGTCTGTGCCTACTCAAGAGCTTTGAACAAGCACTTCCAGCACTGCTAGCCAGTCATCTCTGTTGTTTTCAGTGCTGTACTGTGAGATTGCCCATTGCAACAGCAGTTGTATTCTTTATTAGCTTTAGGTCACTTTCTCTCACATTTTTTTTAATACTAGCAACTTTCACCCTTTGAAATGTGTTGAAAAAGAAGAATCAGTAATTACTACTGAAAGTGCAATATTTGGTTATCCCTGAGATATGAGCTTTGATCCAAATCTCCACAACAATGGACACAATTGGTACCCCAATGATACTTCAACAGCACTGTGTGAAAGTGGGGTTATTGAAAAACTGATAACCTAACGGGTCTATTCAGTCTCCAGAATGTCAAGCTACACTTTTCTTCCACTTTTCATAGTATAATGAAAACCTGCAGGACTTAAAAGTAGGAGATAATGTTGAATTTGAAGTATCATCTGGCCAGCGGAAACCCATTGCTGTTAAACTGATGAAGATAAAAGCAGAAATCCCCCCTGAAGAACGAATGAATGGACAAGAAGTGTTTCATCTGACTTAAGGTCCTGAAGAGTTGGAAGAAAATGTTCAGCTGGAAACTGGAGTTAAAATAAACTTTGTAATTGATCACAATAAACACACTGGTGCTATAAGTGCTCAAAACATGCGGTTGAAAAACAAACAAGCCCGCTGTCAGGGAGTAGTTTGTGCCATGAAGGAGGTGTTTGTCTTTAATGAAAAAGATGATGTTATTAAAGAAATACTCTTTCACTACAGTGAATTTAAGGGTGATTTAGGAGACTTACAACTTGGAGATGATGTGGAACTCATAACAAGGACAGTAATGGTAAAGAAGTTGAAATACATGTCAGACTATTGCCTCAAGGAACAGTCATTTTTGAAGATATTGGCATTGAACATTTTGAAGGAACTGTAACCAATGTTATGCCAAAAGCACTCAGGAAAAAACTGAATGACCCATTGACAGGACACATTGAAGTTCACTTTGTGATTCCTGAAGAACTCGAAGATACAAAATCCAAGGTGACCCTGTTGGAAGGTGACCATGCTACGCTTAATATTTCAACAGACCTAAGTGACACATTAGAATGAGCAATCAACATAGAACTTCTGTCAAGTACATCTTGGTTCACTGATGAATCCAGAAAAATGGGTGTAATTGCTATTATACAGGAATGTTTTTGGTTTCATCAAATGTATTGATTCGTCATCAAGTGCTCCTATGTTCTTCCACTATAGTGAAATTCTTCATGAAACTAGATGCATGTCGCAGAGGAAGTCGAGTTTACTATACTTCCCAATATGCTCTCTGCCCTAAGAAATCATGCTGTTAGGATTAAAAAGTATCCCAATGGCACAGTTTTATTCCACTTCTATTCAGATCATAGTTTTCTGGGCACTGTAGAAAAAGAAGTCACTTTTTTAAATCCTAAAACCACTAACTCAAATAAAGACAAAAAAAAAAAAAAAAGAGGCTAAGGATGTTTTTTTATGATGATTGTGGAATGAAATTGACTATTGCTTTCAAGGCACTGATCTACTTCTCCTCAAATAGGAAATAAGGCTGAAAGGCTCATTGCAACAATGAGCTATGTAGCAACTCTGAAGGATAATTTTGAATTTATTGAAACAGGGAATCACTATAAGAAAATCTTTTTTCCATTACAGTGAGTTCCCCCGTGATGTCAATAGCCTGGAACTGGGAGACGTGATTGAGTACAGGTTGCCCAAAGGCAAAGGCAGCAAAGTCAGTGCAGAAAAAGTCAACAAAACACTCTCAGTGAATGGCATTACTGAAGAAGCTGATCCTACCATGTACTCTGATAAAGTCATTAACCCCTTGAGGAGTGTTGATCCAACACAGACTGAATACCAAGAAATAATTGAGATCATGGAGGAAAGGAATATGAAAAGTAAGGTCTATCCATTTGGCATAGTTGGAATGGCCAACAAAGGGGATTGCCTGCAGTGTGTCCTAGGCCAAAATGCACAGACTGTGGCCTACAACATCACACCACTGAGTAGGGCCACTGTGGAGTGTGTGAGAGATCAGTTTGGCTTCATTAACTATAAGTGGGAAATAGCAAAAGCTCTTTTTCCCTGTGATCATGTGACTTTTCTTCTTTAGCCTATTAATATGGTAGATTCCATCAGTTGATTTTCAAATATTGAAGCAGCCTTGCATCCATGGAAAAAAAATGTTTGATGTATTATTTTTTTATTAGACAGAGGTGAGCAAAAGTCGGTTTACAGTTGTTAATATGGAAAATAACATAATATTTAATAATAAAAGAATAAATGTTGTATTTCTCATACTCTCAACTATAAACCTACTTTTGTTCATTCCTGTATTAATGAATTCTACTTGCTAATATTTTGTTAAGAAAGTTGTGTCCCTATTCATGAGGGAAATTTCTCTGTAGTTCCTCCCCCCCCCCCGCGCTTTTTATATGGTCTTTGATTTTGCTATCAAGGTAATACTAACTTCATAAACTGAGTTAGAAATTATTTTCTTTTTTTCTATTTTCTGGAAGCAATTGTGTAGAATTCAAATGAGCTCTTCAAATCTTTGGTAGAATTCTCCAATAAAAACTATTTGAGCCTAGAGATTTTTTTAATTAAGATTTTAATTTCTTCATAGACATTGTGACTTCAGCTTGCTTTGACTTCTGCTCCAAAGAGAAACAGGGAGGAGCTGCTCCTGGAGCCCCACAGCAAGGTTTGGGGACAGGCAGTCTGGGTGGCTGTGATGTGCAGGGAGCTGTCCTTTCTAGTCTCTCCTAACCGAGCTGTCAGTCCTTCCTGCTTCTTTACTTCTCCACCTTTGACTAACATTCCCACGAAAACACAATTCCCTCCAGGGCTTCGCTTATACCACTATAAGTTGTTCGAAGTGCTTGAGAAACTGCAGTATGTGGTGAAGTTCTCTCCTTGTAGGAGCAGGAATTGAGGAATTTGCTTTATCTGTTGCCCATTCACTTCTGTTCAGAAAAACAATAGAAGGCTTCACAGAAAGTCTGGTCAGGTATCTATTCTCTGAGCTACAATAGTCTCTCTCATCCTTCTTCTCTATTTTTCTTATTCTTTTTTTCCCTCCCCATCCCCTTCAATCTTCCTTCTTTTTCGTGGTTCTGTTTTGTTTTGTTTTAGGAATTCTTTGCTCTCAATCAGAAAATCTCATTCCTGCAAATGCATGCAGGTAATATTCCACAATGTCGAATTCTCTGGAAACAATCAGAGAAATCTCAAACTCACGCGATATGTGCATCCATAAGATCAACACTGGTACTATGAGTAGCATCTTCCTTTTCTTCTTCTTCAGAAAGAATTGTCGAATCTGACTACTCCTACATGGTTTCCTTTGAACTACTAGCTGCTTCCAGACCCAAAGAAATGTGATCTATCAGTGCTTTTTGGAAAGAAGGGAAAAGGAGTGACTGCAGTTTGAGACAGCCAATCAAACTTAGCACTGTTTTACTCACCCACCTTCAGACTGAGGTCAATGTTTGCAGATGCTGCTTCCCTGTGACTGTACTAAAAAAATGGCCAATTTATAACCCATTCCTTATAACTGCTTTCTAATTGAAGGAATATATTTATCAAGGTTTAGAAAGAGTTTACTAATTCTGATATTGTTTAGGGAGAGTATAATTTGCCTTTAAAAGTTGATTCTGAGTCCTGGTCAGGTGGGATCAGTTGGTTGGAACATTGTCCCATACACCAAAAGGTTGCAGGTTATTCCCTGTCAAGGCACATACCTAGGTTGTAGGTTTGATCTCTCTTTTTCCAAACAAACAAACAAACAAACAAACAAACAAACAAACAAACTAGTGGATTCTGTGATTTACAACACCAGAAGAAAATAAAACGTTTCACTTGTCATTTCCAGTTTCATCTAGAATCATGTAATGTGTGTTTGTGTATCTACTAATGGAACATACTAGGTCACAGACATTTTAAAAAATGTGGAAAAGACTCATCATTTATTGTTAGACCACCCATTATCTCAAAATGGAAGACAAAGAGTACCTATTTTTCTTGTCATACAAATTACCCTGGTTGTAAATTATCTAATTTAGAGCTCATCTATACTGTACAACTCTTACTTTTCCACATATCAGGGATTTTTTTTTACAAACATCAATATAATTTAAAAACAAATATCTTATCTATCAGATATGAATTTCTCTAAGAAGTCTTCCTTAACGCAAAATTCTTGAGTAGAATAGCTTTCTAGGGCTCCACAGAATTCCAGTCTTATTTGTCACCATGGATTATAAGAGTGACAACATGTGCCTTAAGGGCATGAACTCTATCATCCTCAAGAACTGTGCTGGCCCAGCCAGCATGGCTCAGTGGTTGAGTGTTGACCTCTGAACCAGGAAGTCATGGTTCAATTCCAGGTCAGGGCACATGTCCGGATTGTGGGCTCAATCCCCAGTATGGGATTTGCAGGAGGCAGCTGATCAATGATGCTCTCTTATCATTGATGTTTCTATCTCTCTCCTCTCCCTTCCTCTCTGAAATCAACAAATATATATTTCTTTTGAAATATGGTCTTAAACTCCTGTTCTGGCATGGAAGACGTGGTGGCAATCCTTAAATGCAGTGAGAGCCATGGGCCTCCATGACAGCAGGTGGTTGATTACTCATGTTGGGGCCCTACCATAAACAGGGAGATGTAAGTTTTTCTTTTTCACTGTGATTTTTATCTTTTGCTCATTTTCTCATTCCATCTGACTAAACTCTAAAAAAAGAAATAAGGGCTATTTACAAAGGCATGCCTGTAGCTCTATAAATAATTAAAAAATTAACAAATTATTTTAAATTTCAGATCAACTTGAGAACCCAAAGAGGCTGAGAATTTCAGTCTATATGTTCTTGGTTATGAATGACTTTATAAAGATATAGATTTTTTGTAAGGATTCTATACTCCAGATATACATTTTCCCCATGTTTGTAATAGTAGATTTTCCAAATTATATGCCACTCTATCCAATAATTGGTTACATGTGTGGGAAGAGCTTTTTCTCTCACATTCTAAGGAAAGCAAGGGCCCAAGGAAGATGGAGTTGAAGGCCAGTTTCAAGTACCATTCTGTATGGAAGTGTTGTATAAATGTAACCAATTGTGTATGTTCTATAGTAACTGCAGAACCAGCTCAAAATAGTCCTATCCTGTTTGACAAGATATTGAGTTATTTTTCCAGAAACAATAGACCAAAACCGCAAGTCATGCAGCCAACAAACACATGTGCAGAGGAGAGAAATTTGACCTCCAGCTACACCTGGAACCAATCTCATACCCCCACTCACTCATTCACAGAACCAAAGCACCAGGACACAAATGGGACTTAAACACTGGAACCCTTTCAGAAGCAGAGGGTCCATTGTTCAGGAAGATCTGGCATTGACACCCCTTTACCATAAAGGGCCGATTTCCAAGGTCCTCCAATTAAAACTTGCTGCATTAGCATTTCCAAATACCTGTTCCCCCTGTCCCTTAAAAACCAGCAAGATGGATTTGAGGCACCATTAGGTCTCCCATCTTCTCAGTTGGAGCCTTTTCATTCAATAAACCTTTTCGTACTCCAAACTCTGATGTTTTGAGTTTTGCCTTTCGAAGTGTCAGGCACACAAACTTGGGTTTTGGTTACACTATGACATGAAAAGGGCTGTGAAGCGTTGTGTTTCAGCAATGCACAAATTAGTCAAACTCTGTCCTTGCTTTTTTTTTTTTTTTTTTTTGTACCTTTTATTTCTACCTATTCAGCTAGCCAGTAATAAGATCATATTGAAAATACTAGAGGCCCAGGGCTCATGAAATCATGCACAGTTTGGGTCCCCAGGCCCACTACATGAAGCTCCCTGCCCTAGGAGGCTCCGTGATGCTCTTGGCCCCTCAACTGCTCCTCGAGGCTCCCCCTACCCAGCCATGCTCCAGGACCCAGGACTGACTTCTGCCATGGACAGCTGGGACCCAGGATAGCAGTTCAGCCCACTTGCCAGTCCCCGCCCACCAGAGCCTGCTATGCACACAGCCCTTTTGGTCGTCCCTCTGGTCATTTTGGATGTGACAGACCCTGGCTCTTTATATATATATAGATTAGTGTTAGGTCGCTGAAAGAGGAACACACGAGGCTAGAATGGTGAGGGATTATGAATTTATTGGATCATCCACACACCAGGTGGCTGAGCCCCAGATGGCTCCAGCACTCAGTGATGAGAGTCAGCGGTTTTTAAAGGACTTTTGGTGGGCTTTTTCTGGATGGAGAATTCTCTGTGCAGGTCTGGAGGGAAGAGATAATGGAATGTGGTCTCAGCAAGTAAAGTGTGGTCTTAGCAAAAGAGAATGTCCATCGTGAAATGGCCTGAAAAGTCAGTTCCTGGGGGAGGGGATTCTATTCAATTGCTTGATCAAACCTAACAATTAGAAATTCTTCTATTGATCTTTATTCCAATAATGATGGGACTGGTTTGGGAAGTTGATCAGCAGCAGGAACAGCGATGGCTCTTCTTTTGTTATGTTTCACTTCAACAACACTCGTGTACAGTGAACCATAGGTTCTCCTCACTCAGGCCTGTGCTATACTCTTCCAATTCTACACACATTCAAGTAACATAGATTCAATCATTCCCAGTCTGACAATCAAACAGATTCAATATCACCTTGTGAATGAATTTTTAATAAAAAAAAATTTCCATGTGTATGTCTCTTAAATGAGGGGCCCTACAATTTGGTTTTTGAAATATGCATTATTTTTTTCTAAATATGTGATGACTGTAATTAGATTTCTAAGGAGAAAGAGAGAGAGATATGACATGAGATGGGTAAGTAATTATTAATGTAGGTGTCAGGGGAAGCTGAAACTCAAGCTATTAGATGAAGAGGCCCAGAAGGTAGTTAAATCATGTTGATAAAACCCAGGAAGGCTCCAGAATTAGAAGCCTCAGTACCAGCGGGGTATTACACTCATAGATGGTTTGGAAACCTACAAAATGAGCACAGCACCAGATACTTGACCTGCCTCCTATACCTGGAAATTACAAACAGAGAAACTTAGGCCATAGAGTTCAATAACTTATTCAGTAGCACAATCACAGTACCAACTGGAGGATAGATCAAGTTTAGTGGTGAACTTCCCCTACCAATGCTTTTTTCAGTATCACATGTGATTTTTTTTTTAAATGTAATTAACCACATGTAAGAAGAAATGAAATACAGATGCTCATGCAGGGAGAAGGTTGAAGTAACCTAAACTAAAATCCCCAATGAGTTAAACGAGGTGGCATTGCCTATTCTGGTATGAAACATGTAGGTTTCCATGTCAGGTGTTTGATAAGACAGTTCCATTTCTGCATGTGAAGAAATATAATAGAAGGACTAGCTTTTAGGAAGGAGCAGCAATGTGGGGTAAATATCACACTAGTTTAACCAGATTGTTTTAGATAGACTGATAAACCATTTAATTCATTTAGAATCATGCCAAAAGTGAAGCAAAGGATTCATCTCAATGGTATAGTTAATATATTGGAGAAGGGGGATCGAGGTTGGTAGTGTTTAGTAACAGTCCTATTAGTTGAAGGAGCTACAATGACTAGAATGTTTGTTTACCTATGCTTACACTTCCCCTGATTATTGAAAACACTGTACTCCATTGAATTTGCCTTTTTCATCCCACACATGGCTCTTCATCAATTCTGGTACCAGAGTAGCACCAGACCCGGGTTTGAGTATGGGCTGCAGGTGCCTTAAAAGCACTGTGCCAAATGCACAGAGGTATGTGGCTGAGTCTTCGGGTTGGGATCCTTTGATGTACAAGTAGCTGTAACCCTCTGTAGTATTAAGAGTAGCTGTAACTCGACCTTCCTTCTTTACATCCCCATTTACACTAATTACAAGTAGGATCCTGGGGCTTTTTGCAGGTTCCCACCTGTACCAGTGTAAAGCATAAAAAGAGCTGGTAGGGAAGCGACAGGTGAAGTTGGTGCTCTTTCCTTCCTGAACATGCAGTGACTGAGGACTCTGTTCCACATTCAGTTCGCTGCTCACTCCTGTTCAGAAAGAAAGACAAGGTGAGTCTTAGAAACTGGTCTCGCTATAGAGTTTTTATGTTCTTCACATAGTCTCAAATAAAACCTAGAGGTGTCTGTCTGCATCGTCCTCCCTCCCCTTCACCACCCCAGACGGTTAGGAATGTCTTCAGCAACCCAAGGACTTACGGACAAGATGAAGCCATAGGATTAACAACAAGGCTGGCAAAAGATGATTCTCCATTTATTCTACCCAAGTATCCTCAGCAAAGTAACATCCTGCAGCCTAGATCTGTGGGACATTCTGCCTCAGAAAGCAGGATTCTGCATTTGTTTGCCGAACCAATCAGAGACAAGCTCTTGTAAATGTACTAGAAACACACCAACCAATTCTGCCCCCTAGATTCAGCTTCCTGTGGTTCAAAAGGAAGGATCAAACACTGCTTTCTTTGCTTTTTAAAGATTTTTTTAAACCAAATATCAAGTTTTTGTTTTTTTAAATTTATCTTTATTGTTTAAAGTATTACGGATGTCCCCATTTCTCTCCCATTGACCCCTCCACCCCACACCCACCCCTCCCAGGCCTTCACCAGACTATTGTCTGTATCCATGGGTTATGCATATATGCATATAAGTTCCCCCGTTTATCACTCCCCACCACCCCTTTACCTCCACCTTCCCTTTGAAATTCGTCAGTGTGTTCCATACTTTTATGTCTCTGAATGTATTTTGTTCATCAGTTTATTTTCTTCATTAGATTCCATATATGAGTAAGGTCATGTGATACTTATCCTTCTCTGACTGGCTTATTTAGCTTAGCATAATATTCTCCAGGTCCATCCAAGCTGTTGCAAATGGTTAAGAGCTGCTTCTTCTTCTTCTTCTTCTTCTTCTTCTTCTTCTTCTTCTTCTTCTTCTTCTTCTTTTTTACAGCTTCATAGTATTGCATTGTGTAGATGTACCTCCGTTTTTTATCCACTCATCTGCCGATGGACACTTTGGTTGTTTCCAAATCTTAGCTATTATGAATTGTGCTGCTATGAACATAGGGGTGAATATATTATTCCTGACTGGTGTTTCTGGTTTCTTAGGATATATTCCTAGAAATGTAATCACTGGATCAAATGGCAGTTCCATTTTTAATTTTTTGAGGAAACTGCACACTGTTTTCCACAATGCAACACTGGCTTTCTTGAGGCCAACTTTATAAACATTGAAGAAATCTCCAATGAGTTCACAACACAAAGAGAGTTGATCATTTTTTATAAGTGGGCTGCCAAATCATGAACTGCTATTAAGTTGAGAGAGAGTTGCAGGTGGAATGGCAATCTGGAAGGAAAAGCCCTTTGATTAGAAATCTTTTATGTGAATTTACAAAAAGTTTTTTTTTTTCATTTTAAATCCCCTTAGATTATAAATGTGCACACATACTATGTACTAAACAATCTTTTGCTTTATGTACATTATTCTTATACAAAATAATGCAATTTACAATAAGAAAATTAAAGCTCAAGAAGATTAAGTGATTAATTCGAAGTCAATTATCTAGTAGGTAGCATAGTAAGAATTAGAATATCTATCTGGCTCTGGAGGCTAGGATGTTTGGAATCTGCCATGTCACTACATTTGTGATACTCACTAAATGTTTTAATCTTAAAGAAGATATGTTCTGAGAAAAGGAGGGAGAGTCTATTTTGGGGTTGTTCTTCTTAATAGCCAAAAAAAAAAGGGGGGGGGGAACTACCTGAATATTCATGAGCTGGTGAATAGATAAACAAAATGGGGTATATCCATCAATAGGCAAGTATTTGGCAATAAAAAAGAGTTAAATACTAACAAATGTTACAATATAGATGAATCTCAAAAACATTATGTTAAGAAAAGAAGCTAGACACAAGAGATCACATATTGAATGATTTCATTTATATGAAACTAGAGGCCTGGTGCACGAAATTCATGTATGGGGGGAAGGGGTCCCCTCAGCCCAGCCTGCACCCTCTCCAATCTGGGACCCCTTGGGGGATGTCCAATAGCCAGTTTCACAATCTGGCAGTAGGACATCCCTCTCACAATCTGGGACCGCTGGCTCCTAACTGCTCACCTGCCTGCCTGCCTGATCACCCCTAACTGCCCCCCCTGCCAGCCTGATCACCCCTAACCACCTCTGCCTGCCAGTCTGATCGCCCCTAACTGCCCCCCTGCTGACCGGATTGCCCCCAATTTCCCCCCTCTGCCGGCCTGGTCGCCCCCAACTGCCCCCCTGCTGGCCTGGTTGCCCCTCACTGTCCCCCTCTGCCAGCCTGGTTGCCCCTCACTGCCCCCCCCTGCCAGCCTGGTTGCCCCCAACTGCCCCCCCTGCCAGCCTGGTCACCCTACACAGCCTGCTGTTCAGTCATTTGGCTGTCCCTCGCTAACCCCCTGCTGGCCTGGTTGCCCCATTCAGCCATTTGGTCAGTCATTTGGTCATCCCTTGCTAACCCCCCTGCCTTCCTGGTTGCCCCAAACAGCCTGCTGGTCAGTCGTTTGGTTGTCCCTCGCTAACCCCCTGCCAGCCTTGTCGCCCCATGCGGCCTGCTGTTCAATTGTTACTGTGAGGGTGTTGTGACCAATTTGCATATTATCCTTTTATTAGTATAGATATTCAGAAAATAAAACTATAAAGATATAAAGTAGATCAATTGTTTCCTGGGGCTGGGGGTGGAAATAAGGATTAACTGTAACAGAATGAAGGATCTTTTGGGGGTGATAAAAATGTTAAAACTGGATTATGGTAATGGTTTCATAACTCAGTAAATTTACTAAAGATCATTGAACTGTAAATTCAAAATGGATGAATTTTATGGAATGTAAAATATAAGTCAATAAAGTTGTTTGAAAGTAAATAAGAATTATGGTTTATCTTACCGTCATCATAGTCCAGGGATAATGTAGTTTGATTTAACATGCAATGATTTGTTGGAACCGTGATTTCTGTCTTTTGAATTTTCTAGGGCCTCTGAAAATTATTTTTAAAAAATTCTCTATTCTCTGTAAGCCCCAAAAATAGTCAGATAAATAAGATATGTCCAAGGAAAGTTTAATAGTAAAAGATAGCATTAATTAAGATTGTTCAGGATAGAAACCTAACCTCTGGGAAATTGATAGTATTAATTGACTTTGTAGCCGTAGAACCAGCTCAAAATGGTTCAGATGATTCAGTGGTAGAAAAGGGCATGACTGCACATTCAGAAAGCCCACTTTCTGTAAAGCTTGTTCTAATGAAAACACTGATTCACTGATAAATTTACCCACATGTTAAAGGAGAAGTGTCTAGAACAAAAAGGGCATACCTCCAAGTATGGGACAATACCTACAAGCTTTACAGAAAGTGGGCTTTCTGAATGTGCAGTCATGCCCTTTTCTACCACTGAATCATCTGAACCATTTTGAGCTGTTTCTACGGTTACAAAGTCAATTAATACTATCAATTTCCCAGAGGTTAGATTTCTATCCTGAACAATATTAATTAATGCTATCTTGTACTATTAAACTTTCCTTGGACATATCTTATTTATCTGACTATTTTTTGGGCTCACAGAGAATAGACCATTTTGAGCTGGTTCTATGGTTCTAGGACTCTGCCCTACTAGTTGTAGGTATTGTCCCTTTCTTGGAGGTATGCCCTTTTTGTTCTGGACACTTCTCCTTTAACATGTGGGTAAATTTATCAGTGAATCAGTGTTTTCATTAGAAACAAGCTTTACAGAAAGTGGGCTTTCTGAATGTGCAGCCATGCCCTTTTCTACCACTGAATCATCTGAATGCTGTGATCTGGAGAAAGCAGGAGCTTGACTTGGAATAGTATCTGTTTGAATATGCTAGTATGCTAATTAGAGCAGACATCCTTCCAGATGTCCTTCCAGACGAACTTCCGGATAAAGCTGGGGCTGCGAGGGAAGCCCGGGTCCCAGGTGCCAGAGGGAAGCTGGTGCTGGCAGCCAGGGGAAGGAAGGCCTACTCTTGCACGAATTCAGTGCACCAGGCCTCTAGTTTATATAAAATTCATGAAATTCATGCACTGGGGGGGGGGGTGTGGGGGGGGAGACTCCCTCAGCCCTTCCTGCGCCCTCTCGCAGTCTGGGACCCCTTAATTCTTACTGCTCAGCTCTCTGCTCCATGGAGAGCTGAGAGGCTCCCATCACTGCCACTGCACTCGCCAGCTGTGAGTGCACTGACCACCAGGGGGAAGCTCCTGCATTGAGCTCTGCCATTCAGTTGATTTGCATATTAAGCTTTTATTATATAGGACTAGAGGCCCGGTGCATGAAATTCGTGCACGGGGGGTTGTCCCTCAGCCCAGCCTGCACCCTCTCCAATCTCTGACCCCTTGAGGGATGTCCGACTGCCCACCGGGATCGGGCCTAAACGGGCAGTCGGACATCCTTCTCACAATCCAGAACTGCTGGCTCCCAACTGCTCGCCTGCCTGCTTTCCTGATTGCCCCTAACCACTTCTGCCTGCCAGCCTGATCACCCCCTAACCACTCCCCTGCCAGCCTGATTGATGCCTAACTGCTCCCCTGCCAGCCTGTTTTCCCCTAACTGCCCTCCCCTGCAGGCCTGGTGACCCCTAACTGCCCTCCCTTGCAAGCCTGGATCCCTCCCAACTGCCTTTCCCTGCAGACCTGGTTGCCCCCAACTTCCCTCCTCTGCCAGATTGGTCACCTCTAATTGCCCTCCCCTGCAGGCTTGATCACCCCCAACTGCCCTCCCTTGCAGGCCTGGTCCCTCCCAACTGCCCTCCCCTGCTGGCCATCTTGTGGTGGCCATCTTGTGTCCACATGGGGGCAGCCATCTTTGACCACATGGGGGCAGCCATCTTGTGTGTTGGAGCGATGGTCAATCTGCATATTACTCTTTTATTAGATAGGATAGAGGCCTGGTGCACGGGTGGGGGCCAGCTGGTTTGCCCTGAAGGGTGTCCTGGATCAGGGTGGGGGTTCCCTTGGGGCGTGGGGCGGCCTGGGCGAGGGGCCTGTGGTGGTTTGCAGGCCGGCCATGCCCCCTGGCGACCGAAGTGGAGGCCCTGGTATCTGGGGTTTATTTATCTCCTACAATTGAAACTTTGTAGCCTGGAGTGGAGCCAGGCCTTCTGCTTGCTCCGTGGCGGCAGCCATTTCTGTTGCAATTTATGTATCTTCTATAATTGAAACTTTGTAGCCTTAAGCGAGGCCTGGGCCGGCCAGGGTGTGCGGAAAGCATGGCTTCCTCCATCACCGGGGGCAACCCTAGCCTCTTGCTCTTTCCAGCTCCATGGCTGCCGCCATTTCTGTTTGTGTTTATGTATCTTCTATCATTGAAACTTTGTAGCCTTGAGTGGAGGCCTAGGCCGGCAAGGGCAGGTGGAAAGCTTGGCTTCCTCCATTGCCGGGGAAACCCAAGCCTCCCTCCTGCTCTCTGTGGCCGTAGCCATCTTGGTTGGGTTTATTTGAATATTCACTCCTGATTGGCTGATGGGCGTGGCTTGTGGGTGTGGCTTGTGGGTGTAGTGGAGTGATGATTAATTTGCATATTACTCTTTTATTAGATAGGATAGACAATTTTTCTCCACTGTAATTCTATTGTTGAGTGTTTGGTTCTGCTAGCACAATGGACAAATTCTGTCTGTAGTAACTTTAATACCTTTTTCCAGTGAACAACTGAAATGAATAAAGAAAACAGCATGGGGTTGGTGCTAATACTCGGGAACATTTCCTTCCACATACAAATCGTGTTCTGAAAAATGGAACAGGATTGGAAGGTGTCTCAATGGCTAACTTCTAGATTTCCTTCCCAAGAAAAGAGATGGAATTATGGTTAATAAAGACAATCTCGAAGTGCCTAATTAAGTGTCCTAAAGTAGAAGTGTAGGGGCTAGACTTAGGGAGGGGCTGCTAGACAAACAGAAACTATTCCAAGTCAAGCTCCTGTTTTCTCCAGATCACAGCATTCAGATGATTCAGTGGTAGAAAAGGGCATGACTACACATTCAGAAAGCCCACTTTCTGTAAAGCTTGTTTCTAATGAAAACACTGATTCACTGATAAATTTACCCACATGTTAAAGGAGAAGTGTCCAGAACAAAAAGGGCATACCTCCAAAAAGGGGACAATACCTACAACTAGTAGGGCAGAGTCCTGCAAGCTATAGCCAGCCACTTTACCTGAAATACAGACCAAGCCAATTGACCACTAGGCATGCTGCATAAATTAAATCTGATCTTAAATGATTTACAGAGTAAAAATCTTGACAATTCTAAATAAATAACATTAAACATAGTCCAGCTTAATATTTTATGTTAGTGTTTGTATTGCAAGGACTCTAAAAATAATTTTATCTTTTGCCTATTCATTCAACAAATATATATCTATTGTGCATCCTGTATACTAAGTATTTTTCAAACAGAGACAAAGCAGTAATGAAGAGGATAGAAAAAGCAGTGGGAGAGGAAAAATTAAGTAAATGAATTTTTAAAAAATAAGATATTTTTAAATAATGATAAGCACTATAAAGACAGTTCAATACTATGTTGAAATAGTTACTCTTGAGATGAGAAAATGTATCTGCTCTATATAGGGTATAGAGGGAAGGCTCCACTTGAACACTTACTCTGTGTTACCAGACAAGTTATTTAACTCTCTTAAATTCAATTTTCTTTTCTGTAAGTAGCCACTATCTTTCTGTTGGGCACTGGGCTAAGCATTGGCATTTATCATCTCATTTATTTTTTATAATAACTCTGGGTGGTAGATACTATCAATACCCACTTTGTAGGGATGAAGAAACTGAAGCATAAAATTTATTAAGTAATTTACCCAAGGTCACTCAACTAATGAGTGGTAGATCAAGAAATCCAACCCAAGTCTCTGGTCTCAAGCACTTTGCTACACTGCCTCCATAAAGGAGAATGAAATCAACCTTGAAAAATTCCAATAAAAATTAAATGAGAACATGCAAATCACTCAGTACAATAACTTCCTACCTTAGGCACTCAACCAGATGCATGCAATGTATAAAATACTGAGGGGATGCAATACACAATCTGAAGTGAGATTGAAGTGGAGTCTGTCCACAAGATAAAACTCAACATTTTCCTGAGGTGTATTTTGTAATTTATGTAGCATATTTCATTTATTATTCTAAGTATCCATGGTCTATCATGTTTCTTACTGTTAATGGGAAATCAGTGCATTTGAATGTTATATTGAAAGATTGGGTCAAATATTCTAACAAGCAGTGTTCCCTACAGTGGTTTATTTTCTCCCATCATTGGCTCTTTCTCCCACTTCTCAGGATATTTCTATACTACAATAAAGGACAGAACAATAAACACAATTTCATTTAACAGCAAAACAACAACAACAAATAAACAAACAAAAACCTCTCAGTTCATGCAAAATGCAAAGCTTTATTTCCAAGACATTCTTTTACTCTGCAACCTAAAACATGCCCATCTATTATATGTGTCATTTTGAAGTCAATCACTCACATCTGGGAGGGCAAAAGATTAAAACCCAACCAGTCCTCCTGAATCTTCTCTTGCATGATTACAGCAATGGGAATGTTATTTTTTTTTCAGTTTTTTTTATTTTATTTCAAGGAAAAACTATTTTAAATGTAATAATGTTACATGCAATAAACATTAATATCTCAAGAATAAAAAGATTTTAAGTATAATAATATTACCAAAACTGTACTAACACAGTATGGTATCACAAAAGTTGTAGGAAATATTAAGAATCTGCAAATCAAATAACAGGATTACTTCTATTATATTCTAGTATATTTTTTCCCTCTGGCTCTATTTTTGTTCATCAGTTTATGTTGTTCATTATATTCCACAAATGAGTGAGATCATATGATATTTATCTTTGTCCAACTGGCTTATTTTCCTTAGCATGATGCTCTCCAGGTCCATCCATGCTGTTGCAAATGGTAAGAATTCCTTCTTTTTTACTGCAGCGTAGTATTCCATTGTGTAGATGTACCACAGTTTTTTAATCCACTCATCTGCTGATGGGCACTTAGGCTGTTTCCAAATCTTAGCTATTGTAAATTGTGCTGCTATGAACATAGGGGTGCATATATCCTTTCTGATTGGTGTTTCTGGTTTCTTGGGGTATATTCCTAGAAGTGGGATTATTGGGTCAAATGGGAGTTCCATTTTTAATTTACTGAGGAAACTCCATACTTGTGTGAGTCCATGTGCACTTGAGAAGAATGTATATTCTGCTGCGTTGGGGTGAAATGTTCTATAAATGTCTATTAGATCCATCTGATCCAATGTGTCCTTTAGAGTCTCTGTTTCCTTGTTAAATTTTTGTCTGGAAGATCTTTCCAGGGAAGTCAGAGGGGTGTTAAAGTCCCCTACTATGACTGTACTAGTATTGTTGTCAATCTCTCCGTTAAAGTCCTCTAGAAGTTTTTTTTTTTTTTTTTTTAATATATATTTAGGTGCATCTATATTGGGTGCATAAATATTTCCCAGGGTTATATCCTCTTATTGGATCAATCCCTTTAGTATTATGTAGTGACCTTTGTTGTTTCTTGTGATGGCCTTCATTTTAAAGTCTATTTTGTTGGATATGAGTATTGCTACTCCAGCTTTTTTTTTCTTTTCCATTTGCATGGAAAAATTTTTTTTCCATTCCTTCACTTTCATCCTGTGTGTGTCTTTTGTTTTGAGGTGGGTCTCTTGTAGACAGAATATAGTTGGGTCATGTTTTTGTATCCCTTCATCTATCCTATACCTTTGAATTAGAGCATTTAATCCATTTACATTTAGGATTATTATTGAGAGGTATTTATTTATAGCCATTTTAATTCAGTATGGCTAGGTTTCTCTCTCTGTTTTTTCTTCTCAGCAATCCCTTACAGCAATCCTTTTAGATTTCTTGTAATGCTGGCTTGGTGGTGATGAACTACTTTAGCCTTTTTTTTTTTTTTTCTGTCTGGGAAGCTCTTTATTGGACCGTCTATTTTGAATGATAGCCTTGCTGGATATAGTAATCTTGGTCTCAGATACTTGCTTTCCATTACCTTGAGTACTTTAAGCCATTCCCTTCTGGCCTGTAGAGTTTCTGGTGTGAAATCAGGTGTCAGTGTTATGGGAACTCTTTTGTAGGTAACAGTTTTATTTTTTCTTGCTGCCTTTAAGATTCTCTCTTTGTCTTTATTTTTGGCATTTTAATTATGATGTGTCTGGGCATGAGTCTGTTTGGGTTCTTCTTGTTTGGGGTTCTCTGTGCCTCCTGAACTTGTGTGACTTTTTCCTTTACCAGGTTAGGGAAGTTTTCTACCATTATTTCTTCAAACACCTTCTCTATTCCTTTCTCCCTTTCTGCCTCTTCTGGCACACCTACTATTCTAATATTGTTACATTTCACATTTTCCCACAGCTCCCTTAAGCTGTCCCCGTTTCTTAATTGTTTTTTTCTTTTTGGTTCTCTAATTGAGTGATATTTTCAAATTCACTGATTTGATCCTCAGCTTCCCCTAATCTGCTGTGTATTCATTCTAATGTGTTCTTTATTTGTGTTATGTCATTCTTTATCTCAAACTGTTCTTTTTTCATAGTTACTATATCTTTTTTCATACTGTTGAGCATTTTTAACATCATTACTCTGAACTCTGTTTCAGATAAATTTCTTATCTCTACTTCATTTATCTCTTCTTCTGGAGAATTCTCTAAGTTCTTTCAACTAGGTGTTGTTTGTTTCCTCATTTTGGTTGTCTGTTTGGGTTTGTGACTATGTATTAGGTAGATCCTCTATACCTCTCAATCTCTAGTTCAGGACAGTGTTAAAGGCTGTTTCTGTTTCTCAATGGGAAGGTTATTGAATTTGGTTTAGCGATGGTAGCTCCTAATGTGACTAGGCTTTAGCACTTTTAACCCATGAACACTGGAGGGCAGCAGGGAAGCCAGGGTAAGCATCACAAAATATTTTAGCAGGACACCAGGTGGCAGTGCTTCAGGAAAGAACTTTTTTCATGATACTTGGTGTATGCTAGAGTTCTCAAGGAAGGAATTTAGAGATTTAGATAAGGCTTCACAAAGTGGTGACATTTGGGTAAAAATGTAAAGGAACTTCAGAGGTATACCATGCAGATATTTGAGCAGGTAGCATTACAGGCAGAGAGAACAAAGGCAAGAGGCAAAGTTTGATATGGCAACATGCTTTGAGTACTTCAGAATTAGTACCTATTGCTTCTGATGAGAAGTCAGGCATCATTCTTAATGATGTTTCGCAGCACATGTTTCAATTTTATCTTGGTAATAGCAAGATTTTTTCCCAATTAAACAGACACTCTGAATATGGATTTGTCTTCAATGTCTGCAATGCTTCTACCAAAATCATAATGGTGGACTTGCAGAATTTCTTATTCAACTTATGACATTTCACATAGCATTTCCCCTGAATAAGGAGCTTGTTTTTACAGAAAATCAAGTATAGCAGTAAATGGAGATGCTTGCTATAAGCAAAGAGATTTTGGAGTTGGTAATGAAAAAGGTTTTTATAAATACCAGCTACAATCCTGAAATCCTTTGCAGAAACAATGACTAGAATAATTATAAAAATTATTTCTTATTTGATATAAATATATTTATGTATTTATTAACCATTTTTTACTTCCCTCTTCTGTTTGTCTACATGTAGTAGCATAAGGTGTGCTAATAAAAATTAATCTTATACAGTATCTCTTTATATTTCAGTAATTAAATTAAAGGATATCTATGGGAGAGTAGATAAAAGGAAGTATACTGCCCAAAGATGGACACAATGCTACATAATCTGCTTGCTTTTCTCCCCTCCCTTTTTCCTCTGTGACACAATGCTACAAGTGAACTTTGTGTCCTTTTTTCAGGTTAGATTGGTTTTCATGTGGCACTCTGGTTGCTTTGTAACCATCTGAAAATGTATTTATTTTATTATTCTGGCTTAGGATTGGTCATGCAAGAGACTTGTGCAAGATTTAGAAGGTAGTAGTAATGCAGCAGCCATATATATTTTTTTATGTTCTGCATGTTGGTGCAGGGCTCCAGGCACTCACACATGTTGCTTCTGATCTGATAGCTCATCTTATTGCTGACCCATAACTCCACCTCCTGCCAGATCTACTTCTTTAGCTTCTGTTTGTCTTGATCCAAGTATGCAAGTAGCTTGCTGGCAAATGACACCCACTTTTCCTGAAGGTCAGTCACCACTATGAGATTGAAGAGGCAAGAGACAGACACGTTTTAGTTTGTCTTTATGGCTTCCAACAGTACTCATGAGTTCTAGTCTATCTTTACAGACCACAGTTGGTCCATACTTTTGTCCATGTTCAACTTTCCTTCACAAATGCTACTCTGGCTGACTTACAGTAAATGCAGGTTCACTACCAGATGCAAGCACCCAGCTTTGTGTAGACTCCTCCACCAGCTCCAGAAATTGCATGAATTCTAATCCTTATAATTAGCTTCTTATTCCACATCACTGTGGTGGTTCTGCTTCTCCAATCGCCCCTAACTGACTCAACCCCTAAGAGGAAAGATCTAAGGAAATGCTTTTCATGATGATTCTAGATAACAAGACGCAGATTTGTACGTGATCATCTTTTTTATGACTGACAATGTATTAGAAGAAAGCTACATTGGACACCTGTTGCCAAATGACACAGAAAGAGGTTTTACCTAGAATTAAGTCTTCTGATCCAGACCACAGATTAAGCAGCCATAGCCACTGCCATTTTGTGTCTGGGATCTGCAGGTGTGCATTTCAGCTTGGCTTCTGCAGCGGGGGGAGGGGTGGGGGGTGTGGGGACTCTCTGGCTGAGCTCTGGGGTTTTTGTTCAGCTTTTACCATTACTTTAAACACCGTGAGTTCCCAGAAAGCACAGAAATATTTTGCTGAATCTTCCAGCCGTAAGTCTGAAATAGTGAGGCTGATGGATTTAATGGCTTTCTGGAAGTTTATAGAATAGCGGCCATTCTTTGCATTCTGGCCAGAAGAAGCCTGACGAATAAGGAAAATGAGCTTTCCACTTGTCAGCAGCTTATACCAAAATATATAGTAGACGCTGTCACTTGTTTCATACCGACAGTTCAAGGTGGTGACCAGTGCCCCCTCTTGCTTGACTGTGACTAGCTGGTCTTGAATAACTTTCTGAGCCATGCTGGATCCTGTGGGGGTGGAAATCAGAAAACAGAGCTGATGTAGTGAATAAAATACTGTAAGAGTTGGAATAATTCAGGACTCAACAACAGACCAAGTTGAAATCATAATCTGCTTGCTTTTCTCCCCTCCCTTTTTCCTCCTCAAGTCCATGTGAAATACCACATGCCTGTGCGCTATCCTTTCATCCTTAATATTCTCACCCATGTTTGGAACCATCCCTACCAGAGAAGATGAAGGCCACGAATCCCCACAGCAAGCTGGAGAACAGCATGGGGCACATATTCCTACACAAATGTGTCTGGTTCTGCCCAAGCTGAGAGTTTGGTGGCTCTGAGTGCCTGCACATGTACATATGTAGTTCCTGGGTTCTGATGCTGCTCCCCGAAACAGGAAATAAGGTTTCTTATGTTCATTGACCACATGATCTATGCACAGATGAGAAAAGAGTCTGGCTCTCTCCAAACCTTTATTTTGTCTACTTGTCTTTCACTGGTAATTAAGTTAGGCCGTACCTGAAAAGGGGCATGGAGAAAGCAATTAGTATTAAAGGTCGGAGCTGAGCAGAACTGAAAATTGAACTAGTTGACATACATTGATCATTTTCAGAAGAAAAATTTGGGAGGCCCATTTAAAATACATTTTATTATGTGCTGTGAACCATCTTTATAATCTACTTACTTGTCACTAATTTAGCCTGTACTTACTTTTTTCCATCCAGAATCCAATGAAAATTTATTTGAAAAACCTCACAGATCTTTGGATTTATTGATGAAAGGCAATCCTATCCAAAATTCTTCTAGAACTCTGAAGAGGATCAGGAACTTCAGTCCTGTTGTCTCCATAAGAAGAATTGTATTTACTAGTTCATCTGTCCTAGAATTTCCTGATGTCACATTTTCTATCTCATTGGTCCAAAGTGTTCAGTCTCACTTGTTAAAGTCCATGGCTGGGTTTTTTATTTGTAAAATAAAGTCAAGATAAGCATGCCAGATCTCTCTGTACACAATGCTACAATCCATTCTATAGGATGTGATAGCTATAGGCTGCAAGCACTTAGTACATATCAACAACACAGAAGTTAGTGGCTGAAGTTTTGTGAGCTGTTACATGATAATGTGGAATGTAGCTGTCAAATCTTCCATTTGGTATCATTATTTTAATGAGTTAATTAATCTAAAAGTACAAAAGGCAAATAGACAACTAGAAAAGAAAGCACTGACAAGGTTTCTGAAACAGTGCCAGTTCATTGATAGTAAGTTCAAAATAACTTATCAAAAAATAGTAGGGGGAAGAAAGTTTATAATTAGTTGAGATGTCTACTTCTCTATCCCATTTCATCTCTCATTGTGGATCCAATGCCCTGGTTTGCAATTATTTGTAACTAGTAGAGGAGACCATGAATAGCCACAACAGTCTGGGGAGTGGCAGGAGATAGGATATTCCTCTTATTGAAATGGCTCTGCTCTGTGTTCCTGACAGTACAGGTGCATATAGCAGCCGCCTTTGAAATGTAGATTCTGACTGGGTCAAGTTTGAATGGGTTGTGACACCCAGGTTGGGAGATTTGGCCTGTCTTAAGCATTGTTTTACCTTTATCTATGATTTAATGATCTGATTAAATCTGGTAAAGGACAAGCATAAAGCTTAATATTGAAGGAAGTATTGGAAGGATATTTATTACTCAAAATGTCAAAGTTTAGTAAGTTAATATTTGATAAGATCAAGGTGTTTATCTAAAACAAATTTATTGCTAAGCATGGCTGTAATTGCAAATATTCATTCATGTTTTGATTGCTCTGTTGCCTCGAACCTGATGTCTAAGATGAAATGTGCTCACTGATCCTTGGCTTCCCTACAAGAGACAAAGAAGTCATTTCCTCCTTTCCTTCCTCCTTACCCGCCAAACCAGGAAAACTGGTAACTTCACAACAACAAACATCTCTCAGACAAAATGATATCAAAATAGGTTTCTGACTTCTGTAATCTCTCCAGCGCATATTGAAATACCAAAGTGTAACAGCAGTGAAGTAATAGTTATTTGTAATGTAACTCTATGTTTGGTTTATTAGAAGTTCTAGAAAGAAAATCCATGGATCTTCTAAATTCAAATATTTGGCCATGATGTTGCCATGAATGCATGTATATTGTTTGATGCAGTTCTACAATCCTATCTAATAAAAGGGCAATATGCAAATTAACCATCACTCCTTCACAAAGATGGCGCCACCCATAGCCACAAGATGGCAGCGCCCAGCCCTCTCAGCCCCGCCGGAGTTCCCCAGTCCTGGGGGCGCGGGACGGCCACCGAGAGCAGGCAGTGTGAGCGGCCTAGCAGAATGCTTGCTTCATCGCTGCGGCAACGAGGCAAGTGTTCTGCGCCTGGCCATGGATGAGCCTCTGGCCAGGCCGGGGCACGGATGAGCCTCTGGGCCGTGGAGAGCCTCTGGGCAGTGGTGCAGAGTGGCCAAGCCCTGCAGAGAGCTACTGGCGCACAGATTAGTGCACAGGGCTACTAGTCTATACATATAAAAGACTAAGCGACCATCTGACCATTCGACTGTTCACCAGTTATGACACGCAATGACCACTGGGGGCAGACGCTCTAACCAGTAGAGGAGGGAGCCTGATTCCTCGCGGAATCGGCTGTGGGTTAGGTTGCTGCTGGGGTACTGTCAGCCAGAATCTGCTTCAAATGCACCCCACACCCAGAGAGGAGGGAGGAGGGAGCCTGATTCCTCACAGAATTGGCTGTGGGTTAGGTTGCTGCTGGGCACTGTCGGCCCGAATTTGCTTCACCCGCAACCCGGACCCATTGGAGGGTGTCGGAGGCCCCCGGCATCCTGGCCTGCGCCCTCTCACAATCCGAGACCCCTTGGGAGATGTCGGCCAGCCGGTTTTAGGACAATCCCTGCAGGCCAGGCTGAGGGACCCCACTGGTGCATGAATCCATGCACGGGGCTTCTAGTTCTTATTATAGTTATCAAAATCTGTCCCCAAATACTGTTATGTCAGTAAAAATATACAAAACTACTAATGATATAAATTTTTTTCCAAAATAACAATATTTTTCTCTCTAGACATTGAAGAAATAAAGATTCTTCTCCACTTTATCCTGAAAATTCATCTAGTGGAGTTCATGTCAAATTATCAAATAAAAAGTGTTATTTTTGTTTGTTCACCTCCTAAAGAAACCCAAATGAGAACAATTGAGTTACTCTATGGTAAACTACACTCACATTCTCCTTGGTTCCTTTATAGTAATTCCCCATACCTTATGAAGCCACAGAATCACTATTAAAGTTCCCAGATCTTTTCTATTCTTCCTAAACTCTTACATCTGGATAGTGGCTCTTTTTTGATGCTGATCACACATTCCAACCTAGACAATATATTTTCATCTTGTACATTTTAATCCAATGAAGCTACTTCAATCAGCTATTCCTATTATTTCAAATTTCTTATCCAATTTTTCAAACTACTAGAAAAAAAGGAGCAAAGCAAACTCTGAGAGCAGGGGAGTTCGCAAAAATTATATGTATATTATTTTTTAACTATAGTCACCATGCTGTACATTACATCCCCAGGACTTACTTATCTTATAACTGGAAGTTTATATTTTTTTACCACCTTCACCTATTTTACCCAGCTACCCAAGCCCCACCTCTGAAAACTACCAATCTGTTCTCTATACATATGGGTGTATGTGTTCTTTTTAGATCTCATATTTGAGGTCATATAGTAATTATTTTTCTAGGTCTGACTTATTTCATTTAGCATAATGCCCTCAAGACCCATTCATGTTGTCAAAAAATGGCAAAATTTCCTATTTTTGTGGATGAATAATATTCCATTGCATTTATATACTACATTTTCTTTATCCATCCACCCATAGATACTTAGGTTAGTTCCACATCTTGGCTATTATAAATAATGCTACAATAAATATGGGGTGCAGATAGCTTTTTAAGAAAACTTTCATGTACCTATTGGCCATTTACACGTCTTTTTTTAGAAGAATGTCTATTCAGTTTCTCTGTTAATTTTTAAAATCATATTGTTTTTTTATTGAGTTCTTTATATATTTTGAATATTAACTCCTTATCAGATATATGATTTGCAAATATTTCCTCTTTTTTTGTTAGATGGCAAACAAATACATCCTACTATATACATTATTTTTAATTTTGTAGTAGGGTACACATGCAACTTAAAAATTCCCTTTTTATTACTAATTCTGTAGGAATTTTTACTTCTAATTATCAAATTACCTTAATGACTATATATTTACTCAGTTTTTATATTTCTTCTTGAATTAGTTTTGGTACTACATATTTTTTAATTAAATTACTCTTTTTTCTAAGGGTTTTAAAATTTATTGGAGGCTGTAAGGAATAATTTGTTTCCTTGCCTTTTCCAGCTTCTAGAGTCTGTCTTAATTTCCTCATCACATGGTCCTTTCTCCCTCTGGTTCTGTTATCACATCACCTTTTCTCCTCTGACTCTGCTATTTTCATCTTATAAGCACCCTTCTGATTACATTGGGCCCACCTGGATAATCCAGAGTAATCTCCCCAAAGTTCCTTAAATAATCACATCTGCAAAGTTCCTTTTGCTCTACAAGATAATATATTCACACATTCCAGAGATTATGACATGGACATCTTTGAGGGTCATTATTTAGCCTACTACATTAAGCATTTTCTAATATTTCTGTTATAAATATTATCAAATATTGGCCTATTTTTCAGCTCATCAAAAATAGAGAGCATTAAATATCCCCATTTATTGCTTTGTTTTTGTTCCTGCTTGATTCAGTTTTGTACTTTTTTAAAAATTAAAGTGTAATTATTCTTTGTAATAAATAGGTCTAAAGTATAGTTAGAAGAGATTGAAACTGCAGACTTATATGCCATACCCCTATCAAGCTATAGATTATTTCCTTTACTCCATCAAGACCCATTGTACCCCAAAATTTCCCAGCTCATAGAGGTAACCATTGTTGTGTATTATTTGACTGAGGATTAGTTTGCCTATTTTAGAATTTCATGTAAATGGAATCAAAAGGATGTTTTGTATCTGGAATCTTGCTAGGCATTATGTTGTTGAGGTTTATCTATGTTGTTATGAGTAGCGGTGATTCTGTCCGTTTTACAGCTGACTGGTATTCCACTGTATATGTATAGCACAATTTATTTAATCTGTCGTTTGTGGACATTTTCTCTAATTAATTGCTATTATAAATAAAGCTGCTATGACCATCTTACACAAGTCTTTTTGAGGACATATGTTTTCATTTTCCTTGGGTAAATGCTTAGAAGTAGAACTACTGGGTTATGGTAGATGTATATTTAATTTTATGAGAAACTGCTGAAGTGGTCGTCCATTTACATTCCAATCAACAATGTTTCTGAATCTGGCTGTCTCACATGCTTTCTTTTTCTTTTGAATAATTTTTTACTCACACAAAAGTTGTAAAAACATGGTGAACTTGAGTTTTTCATTTCTCTAGCATAAGAACCAGGAGTTTGGTTGCTAAGTTGTAAGGTAAGTGAAATTTTAACTGTATGTGAAACTGTTGATCTGTTTTCCAGAGTGATTCTACCACTCACCCACCAGCAATGTACCAGTGATTCAATTTCTCTTCATCCTTGCTAGAACTTAGTAAAATCAATGTTTTATTTTTATTTTTATTTTATTTTAACTCTTCTGGTAGATGTGGAGTGCTGTCTCATTGTGGCTTTAATTTACATTTCCCTAATGGTTGATGATGTTGGACATCTGTTCATTTGCTTATTTATATGCTTATTTCCCTGTCTCATACCCTCTTTTGCGAAGGTCTCTGTGAGTCTTTTGTCCATTTTTAAATTGCATTGTTTGTTTTCTTTCTGTTGAGTTTAGGCAGTTCTTTATATTCTGATGGATGGATATATATATATATATATACATATATATATATATATATATATATATACCACTACTTTGATGGAAATGTATTTTGGAACTATTTCCTAACAATTTGTGGTTTGTCTTTTTTATTCTTCTACCAGTATCTTTTACAGGGGAAACTTTCCAATTTTGATGAACTCTAAGTTATTCTTTATGAATTAGACTTTTGGTGTCATGTCAAAAGTCACTTGGCCTAACCTTAGGTCATGAATACTTTCTCTTATATTTTTTTCTAAAAGATTGATAGTTTTACATTTTACACTGGGATGAATGATCCATTTTGAGACTCTCCTCAAATTTTTTGTATAAGTTGTGAAGTTTAAAGCAAGATTCAATTATTTGCCTATAAATAACAAGTTGTTACACATCATTTGTTAATTAGACTATCTTTCCTCCATGAATTGACTTTGCATCTTTGTAAAAAAAAATATTAGTTTTTCTCATTTGTGTAGCTCTACTTCTGTGCTCTTACTCAGTGGCATAAAATTGTTAATGAATATATTTTCATTTTAGTTTAATTGTTAGAGAGTCTGTATTATGTTTTTCTTCATTCCTTATATTTATAATTAACTAGAGGCCCAGTGCACGAAATTCGTGCACAGAGGGGAGGGGTCGTCCCCTCAGCACAGCCTGGACTCTCTCCAATCCGGGACCTGTCGGGGAATGTCCGACTGCTAGTCAGACATCCCTCTCACAATCCGGGACTGCTGGATCCTAACTGCTCATCTGCCTGCCTTCCTGATCGCCCCTAACTGCTCCCCTGCCAGCCTGGTCACCCCTCACTGTCTCTGCCTGACAGCCTGATCACCCCCAACTGTCCCCCGCCAGCTTGATCACCCCCAACTGCTCCTCCACCAGCCTGGTCACCCCTCACTGCCCCCCTCTGCTGGCTTGGTCACCCCTACTTGCCCCCCCCACCCCCCCCCCCCAGTCTGGTTGCCTCTCACTGTCCCCTCTTCCGGCCTGGTCACCCACAACTGCCCCCCCTGCCAGCCTGGTCACCCACATCTGCTCCCCCCACCAGCCTGGTCACCCCCAACTGCCTCCCCCAGCCTGATCACCCCTCACTGCTCCCCTCTGCTGACTTGGTTGCCCCTAACTCCTCCCACCCCACCAGCCTGGTCACCCCTCACTGCCACCCCACCAGCCTGGTCGCCCCTCACTGCCCCCCTCTGCCAGCCTGGTCACCCCTCACTGCCCCCCTGCTGGCCTGGTTGCCCCATGCAGCCTGTTGTTTAGTTGTTACTGTGAGGGCGTCGTGACCAATTTGCATATTACCCTTTTATTAGTATAGATGTTTTTGCTCTCTTTTTCCCTTGGTAAGTCTACCTAAGTATATATCAATTTCATAATAATTTTCAGAAAATTAACTTTCTAATATATTATCTGTATTGTTGTTTTGTATTTCACCAATTTGACTTTTTTATTATTTCCTTCTTTTAGCTTACATTGGCTTTAATTTGTTCTTTTTGTCTTGAAAGCTTTGATCATTGTTTTTCAACCTTCTTTAATAATATAGGTATTTTAAGTTATAAATTTCCTTCTATATACTATGTTAGCTGTTTCTCATATATATATATATGTATGTGTTTTCATTACATTTTCCAGAAATGTCTTCTAGTCTTGGCTGATGTGGCTCAGTTGGTTGAAGCATTATCCCATGCACTGGAAGGTCACAGGTTTGATTTCCGGTAAGGGCTGGTATGGGAAGCAACCAATCTTTCATATATATATATCTCTCTCTAATAGCAATAAAAATAAATTCCATGATGTTAAAAAATAATATATACATATATATTTTATAATACTCATGTAATTGCTTCTCTGACCTATGGTTTATTTTAAAGTTTAGTGCTTAAATTCCAAATATTTGGGAGTTTTTAGATATCTTTTTGCAATTGATTTTCTAAATCAATTCCATTTTGGCCAAAGAATAAATTCTGTATAATTTTGGTCCTTTAAAATATATTAAGACTTTTAAATGGCCAAACAGGTTTTTTATGTGTGTGTGAGTATTTCATCTACATGACAGGTTTGTCTGGAGTCTCGCTGCAGGTTTCAGTACAGGCTGCAGGTGCCTGGAGAGCACTGTGCACTTGCTGCACAGAAGTAGGTGGCTGAGTCTCCAGGCTCGGAGGCCATGATGTGCAACGAGAAGTGCTTGGTATTTTTGCTGAGCAAAACTGTGAATCTTCCATCTTCTTCTTTATTTTTAAATGAACGTATGGCTATTAATAATTCAGGGCCTTTACCAGGGTATTGCCGGTACCATGGGAAGTAGTCAAATGCACTGTTCTCATAAGTACAGTTCATAATTGAAATCTCTCCTTCCTGGAGTAACAGAGATTGAGGGCTCTGTTTCACCTGCTGCTGGTCACGTTTTTCCTTCTGTTGGCCATTCACCCCTGCTTAAAAAGAACAAAAAGTCATTAGGCTCTCCCAAATTATATTTTCTTCTTAAAATTTCTACCTGCATGAATTTGTTCATACCCCAATTTTCTCATTTGCCCCCATTAATGATGTGCCCAGAGTTTCTCCTCCACAACTCACAGCCTAGTTGAAGCCATAGAATTAAAAATGATGCTCTCAGGATCTTATCCATTTCCTGGAACCAAATGTTAGTGCCAACTCTACTGATCTTATGGTCTTCTCAGCCAACTGGAACTATGAGTTTAAAAATTCACACCTGCTTTTATTCTTTCAACTGGCCCCACCCTTTCACATGTACTTTCACTTAAAGTTACTTCTGTCAAAGAAAGCACTTCCTCTTTTTGCCCTAACTTAGAATTGCTGAAAATACTTTTATTAGGAATGAAAAATCTGCTACACACATATAGATAAGGATCAGTTTAGAATTTATCTCTCTCAGTCCTCCTCGTTCTTTCATCACAACTCCAAAAATTGTGTGCTAGGAAATTTTGATATGTCAATGTATATTACATTATTTTACAGTGGGGAAAAGAGAGATTCTCACAAAGCCACAACATTAGCATATATAGAAGCATTTATTTTTTATTATAAATATAAATTGAAGTCTATTGAGGACACACCAATAGCATAATACCTCATTACAAACTAAGGTCATAGATCAAAACATAGAGGATATATTGTTCCTTTGCCTTCAGGGAACTTAGAATTTTATTACAATCTTTCAGTGGGGAAAATAAATTGACAAGTACCAGAAAGATGTATTTTAGAGGAGCTTTGGTCTCTTAATGGATGAGAGAGGATAGAAAAATTCTGTCGACATCAGAAAATATGAAGTCATGACCATCCAGTAATGCAGCATTTTTGGAAGCTCTCATTGTGGGTTTGAACAAATACTGAATATTTTCTTTATACTTTATCCTCATGGATGAGATATAAATATATGAAAAATCAATTTGGCTTTTCATGTTAACACAGCAGGGTATACAAACATAAGTTGAAGATAAATTCCAAAACTGCCTTAAAAGTAGGATTGATCTGTACTCTCAATAACAGAAGTTAAAATAAATAAGAAGCACATTTTTGAAGTCCAGAGAGAATTTTATTATTTGTATTTTATATCATCTCAAATTCAATCATCACAGTCTAACAGGAGACAATGATAAGAGTCTCTATTCCTCAATCTACAATCCAGTTTATTCAACCCAGTTCTTTCAGGGAATTTTTAAAATTATTTGTTGAATTTTTTATGTGATTTTTTTCTTTTTCATTTATTCATTCAATAATGTATATATTTAATATATATTTACTTAGTGCCCAATAAGTGCCTACAAATGTGCAATACTTGGGTCTCAGTCATGAAAGAGACAGTCTCAATCTTCAATCAACCTAGTCTCAATATTCAAGAACAGTCAGATAAAATCTATCAAATAAAATTATGTATCTCTACAATGTGATAAAAAAAAAGTGTAAAAAACTGTGCTTATGGACCCAGTTAGAGAAGGATTCTGTTGAAGGAGATGCTTGAACTGAGACTTACACTATCCCATCAATAGATTTCCCAGTAAAAAGAATGGGATAAGAGAATTCTGTACATGGATTAGTGTGGCTGGATATTGGGTTATTCATGGGTAAAAACATTAGAAATTTATATTAGAGAAGCTAATGTGGCCCTGACCTTGAAGGGCAATACGTATTATTCAAAGAATTGTTGGTCTTCAAAGTTATTTTTTTTCAAACTGGCTAGATTAGAAGAAACACATATTATTTAGGTGAATGGATACATACATACATACATACATGATTAATAGATATCAATTAAAACAAAAGGATTAGTAAATAATACTAGTTTTTTAAAAGGATAATTTCTACCTACTTGATGGATATGTGTATGTGCAAACATTTATCTTTTCCAAAGCAGCATTGCCCCTTTGTGGCCATTTAGAGAAGTTACACTGAACAATTTTCTACAGCTTCTTAAAAGTGTGCTCAGCAAACATTGTGTTAATCACAGCATTGAAATAAATGGCTTAGTCTTCTTGAGCCAATGATTTCTTCAGATAGAAGGAGATTTTGTTGAGGTCCACTATGAAACCTTTGGTACTCTTTACTGAGGTGTATCTCAAGCAGATCTGGAGGCATTGGCTGGGATCTGGGCATACCAACAGAAAACATGGGTCCTGAAATAGTCTTAGTAGCATCTCACCTGCCCTAGAGTCCCTTCAGAAGCAAAAATTGGCCATCAGGGTGAATCACTGCATAAGGCTTTCCTTCCTCCTATATTATAAACATCTGATCATGGTGAGCCCTTCAGAATGAACATGTTCTTAAATAGATTGTAAATTAGATTCTACTTGATATATTCATCATTTTGTTTTAGTCAACATAATGGGTGTATAATGATTTCATGCATTTCCATGATAACTAATGATGTAGAACAGAGGTTGGCAAACTTTTTCCATAAAGGGTCAAATAGTAAATATTTTTGGCTTTGCAGGCCATTCAGTCTGTTGCAACTATTCAAGTCTGCCATTGTACCAAGCAAAAAGCCATTGATAATCCTATATAATGAAAGGCTAATATGCAAATTGTCCCCCTGGGTGGGAGGTCAACCGACCAGAAGTTAGACGTGCATTGACCACCAGGAGGCAGTGCAGAACATGATGGGCAATGCAGTGCTGGCAGCCTGTGGCAGTGGAGGTGCTGCCGGACCCAATGGGCCCCAACAAGAGGGGGACCGCGATGGGATGGTGGAGCAGGTGAGTGGGTGGTGCCAGGCCAAGGCAGGTGTGAGTGGGGACCCTGATCGTTCTGCTGGTTGCCCCATAGATCGGCCCTGATCACTGGCCAGGCCTAGGGACCCTACCCATGCACGAATTTCATGCACCAGGCCTCTAGTACATTAATAAGTGATCATTGCTGTGTTCCAATAAAACTTTATTTATAAAAGTAAATGCTGGCTGGATTTGGTTCTTGGGCCATATTTTGTTGACCCCTGATGTAGAGCGTCTTTTTATGTGCTTATTAGTCATTCATATATCTTTTATGAAGAGTCTGTTAAAATATTTTGCCCATTTTTAAACTGGGTAATTTATCCTTTATTGAGATTCTTTTTAAATGGCATGTTCTTCATACAACTCATAATCTTCTTGCTATGTGGACACAATCACCCTAAAAGTAATTCCATAACTTCTTTGAAAAAACTGCCTTTGGAATCAGTTACTTAGCAGATATACAGAACAGTAAACATCATGATTCTGACTGGAATGAGCTGCAATGAAAAATTCATTTTCCCATCATCATAAATGTTTATGAGGAAAATTGGATAATGGCGGCGGAATAGACAGCCGTGTTCTGAGCCTTGTCCCGGAGCAGAAAGAAAGAACAGCTGAGGGTCGCACAGGAGTGTTTGTTGGCTGGTTGGGAGACAGCTGAATTCCAGAAGGAGGCGGGGGACTGCTGAACGGGGTTCCCCTGACCTGGCAGCACCCACTGCGGCTGGGTCCCCTCCCGGAGCTGCGGGCTTGGACGCGGAGTCTGCGCCATCTTGATCCGGAAAGTGGAGCTTATCTGAAGCCTGAGAATCCACAACTGCGGCACCCCAGGAACAGCTGCGAGCCCCAGAACAACGCTCCCCAACTGGCGCAAGCACACGGGTTCAGAGGAGCTCTACACTCCACCACGGAAAGGTCAGATTTCGCCTGGGATAAGGTGAGGTCTCTGGTCCCGGCGGGAGAGAGGAACGCGCGTTTTGCGGGAGCTGGAGGACCAGGGAAGTCTGTGCCTAGAAAAATCTGTGGCTGTAGGGGCTGGCGTGATCTGTGATTGTGGAAAGGGGTCCTCAGAGCTGCTAAGAGAAGGGCTCTCTAAAAAGCAACCCATTTTGATCTGAAGTGCAGGGACACCCTAAGAATTTCAGGCAGTCCAGACTTACGCGCAGCCCGTGCGCTCCCTGGGTGCCTGGGCTTACTCGCAGTCCTGGAGTTCGCACACTTGGGCTTTTTCCTCTTCAAATCCTTGCTTCTGATTACTAAGCCCAATACATAGGATCACCCAGTTGGGGACACCCTGGGAGACTGCAGGGGAAGGTTGTTTTTCTGGAACCCGGGGATCGGAGCGGGGAGTGACCATCAGAGAGTCAGCTCTGAGGCAGCCCACTCCCACAGGCCAGTGACGAGTGCCACAGAGAAAGAAGGCTCTAACACTGCCTAGAGAGGCCATAGATAGACCCGGAAGTCAATCCAGAAACACTGCCACCCAGGGGCTGAATCACAAATTGACTCTTGTGTAATCAAAAATAAAGGAATACGAGAAATTAAGACACACCGCCTGCTTAAAATCAGGACTGGCTTACAACACCGAAGAGCAGTGGATCGCAGGGAACTGCAATACTGTCTGGACTGAGAAACAGGCGTGCCAAACAGAAAAACAGAGGAAGTGAATGACCTTCACTACTTCACATTTTATTTTTACCTTTTATTTTTTTATTTTTTTTATTTTTATTTTATTTTCATTTTTTGCATCTTTTAATCAAGAAACTTTTTTTTTCTTTTTTCATCACTTGATTTTACCTTTTTAATGATTACATTTTTATTTTCAATCCTTATTATTACTACTGCTATTTTATTTTATTTTATTTTATTTTTTTAAGTGTCATTTTACTTTCTCTTCATTTTATTTTGGGATTAGGGTTCTACATTCTATTTTTATCTTTACTTTAGCATCGTTTTACTCTATCTCAACTCTACCTTTAGGCCATCACTCTCTTCCTAACCTCCCCCTTTTCAGTGTCCTGTTTGTCTTACCCTTTTACTGCTTTAGATTTTCCCTATTCTTTCTGTTTACCCCTTGTTAAAATTTCACCCTACTTACATATCTAATCTCCAATCCCCTGCTCCAAGTCCACATACACCTCTCCCTTCACTGTCTGAGCTATCCATAAACTTGTCCTTCTCTCTGTCCTTTTGTTGTTGTTTGCTTGAATGTAGATTATACCCAATTTTTATGCTTTTTTGTGAGATTGTTTTGCTTATTCTTCTTTTGTTTATTTTTTTGTTTGTTTTGTGCTTCAGCTTTCCCTTGCCTCACTCCGTATTAGTTGGTGTTGTAGTTTGTACTAATCCCCAGGCACTTGTTGCTGGCATTTGCTGGGATTAGTGATTGTTCTATTGGAGTTTTATCCCCAATATATATAGTCCGTTCCCCTTTCTCTCTTAGTCACTTTCTTGTCTCTCTTACTTTTTTTTTTTCTTTTTCTCTTTACTTTCCCTTTTCCCAATTTCATTTTCACACTCCTTTTTTCTTTTTTTCTTTCTTTCTTTCTTTTTTCCTCTTCTTCTTTCTCTCCTATCACCTAATTTGCCTTTCTCTGGTGGTCACCTTTATTGGAGGTTATTAATATCATGAATACATTCCTGTTCAGTGCCTTGTGAGTTGTACCTGGTAGTGCTGTATTTTGTGCCTTTAAATCAACCCAGGAGAGAGAGAACTACATAACCAGACACCCAGAGAAGAGAGACCATGGGGAGACAAAGAAGCAGCCCGCATATGAAAGAAAAACAGGCATCACCAGAAAAGGAAGTAAACGAAATGGAGGCAAGCAACCTTCCAGAAAAAGAATTCAGAGAAATGGTCATAAGGTGGCTGAAAAGAATGGAAGACAAATTCGACAATATGAGCAAGAACCAAGAGGAAATGAAGAAGAACCAAGAAGAAATGAAAAATGACATTGCTGCTGTAAAGAACTCAATAGAAAGCATCAAGAGTAGACTAGAAGAAGCAGAGGACCGTATCAGTGAGCTAGAAGACAAGATGGAAAAAAATACCCAAGAAAAGCAACTTCTAGAAAAAAAAATTAAAAGGCAGGAGGAGAGTCTAAGGGAACTTTGGGACAACACGAAACAAAACAATATCCGCATAATAGGGGTTCCAGAAGGAAAGGAAGCTGAGCAAGGAATAGAAAACCTCTTTGAAGAAATAATGACAGAAAATTTCCCAGATATAGGGAAGAAAAAACCCACACAAATCCAAGAAGCTCACAGAGTCCCAAGCAAAATGAACCCCAAAAGACCGACGCCAAGGCACATTATAATTAAATTGGCAAACACCAACGACAAAGTAAGAATCTTAAAAGCAGCAAGAGAGAGACAGAAAGTTACATACAAAGGAACCCCCATCAGACTAACAACTGATTTCTCAACAGAAACTCATCAGGCCAGAAGGGAATGGAATGAAATATACAAAGTCATGCAAAGGAAGGGGCTGAATCCAAGAATACTGTACCCAGCAAGGCTGTCAATCAAAATTGAAGGTGAAATCAGGAGCTTCACAGACAAAAAAGGACTAAGGGAATTTATTACCACCAAACCAGCAATGCAAGAAATGCTAAAGGGTCTGCTGTAAAAAAAAAAAAGAAAGAAAGAAACAGGAAGCGAAGAAATAACACAGGGTTAAAGAATAGGAATGGCGACAAATAAGTACCTATCAATAATAACTTTAAATGTAAATGGATTAAATGCCCCAACCAAAAGACATAGGGTAACGGATTGGATAAGAAAACACGACCCATATATCTGCTGTCTACAAGAAACCCACCTCAGAAAAAAAGACGCACACAGACTGAGGGTGAAGGGATGGAAAAAGGTTTTCCAGGCAAATGGAACTGAAAAAAAAGCTGGGGTAGCAATACTTATTTCTGACAAATTAGATCTCAAACTGAAAGACATAACAAGAGATAAGGAAGGCCATTTCATAATACTAAAGGGAGCAATCCAACAAGAAGAAATAACTCTGGTAAACATATATGCACCCAATACAGGAGCACCCAAATACATAAAAAAACTCCTGGAGGATATCAAGGGAGAGATTGACAGCAATACAATCATAGTAGGAGACTTTAATACCCCACTATCACCACTGGACAAATCCTCTAAACAAAACATCAGCAAAGAAACATCAATCCTAAATGACTCACTAGACCAGATGGAATTAATTGACATCTTCAGAACATTTCACCCCAAAGCCACAGAATATACATTCTTCTCAAGTGCACATGGGTCATTTTCAAAGATAGACCATATGTTGGGACATAGGCAAAGTCTCTTCAAATTCAAGAAGATAGAAATCATATCAAGCATCTTCTCAGACCACAGTGGCATAAAACTGGAAATCAACTACAATAAAAACAACCCAAAGAAATCAAACACATGGAGACTAAACAGCATGCTATTAAACCATGACTGGGTTACCAGAGAGATCAAAGAAGAAATAAAAAACATCATGACAACAAATGACAATGAAAACACTACAATCCAAAATCTATGGGACACAGCGAAAGCAGTCTTGAGAGGGAAGTTCATAGCTCTACAAGCCTACTGCAAAAAACAAGAAACAGGGGTAATAAATTACCTAACCCAACAACTCAAAGAGTTAGAAAAAGAGCAACAAGAAAAGCCCAGTGTAAGCAGAAGGAAGGAAATAATAAAGATCAGAGCACAGATAAACGACATAGAGATCAAAGAAACAATACAAAAGATCAACAAAACCAAGAGCTGGTTCTTTGAAAGGATAAACAAGATTGATGAACCTCTAGCCAGGCTCACCAAGAAGCAAAGAGAGAGGACCCAAATAAACAAGATCAGAAATGAAAGAGGTGAAATAACAACAGATCCCGCCGAAATACAAAGGATTGTTAAAAAATACTACGAACAACTCTATTCCAACAAACTGGACAACTTGGAGGAAATGGACAGATTCCTAGAAAAATATAACCTTCCAAAACTCAATCAGGAAGAATCTAAACAGCTCAACATGCCAGTAACTATGGAAGAAATTGAAGCAGTCATCAAAGAGCTTCCGGCAAACAAAAGCCCGGGGCCAGACGGCTTCACAGGAGAGTTCTACCAAACATTCAAGGAAGAACTAAAACCTATCCTCCTCAGACTATTCCAAAAAATTCAAGAGGAAGGAACACTTCCAAGCTCCTTCTATGAAGCCAGCATCACCCTCATACCAAAACCAGATAAAGACAACACAATGAAGGAGAATTACAGGCCAATATCCCTCATGAATGTAGATGCCAAAATCCTCAATAAAATTCTAGCAAATAGGATCCAGCAGTACATCAGAAAGATCATACACCATGACCAAGTAGGATTTATCCCAGGAATGCAAGGATGGTTCAATATCCGCAAATCAATAAATGTGATACATCACATAAACAAATTGAGAGATAAAAATCACATAGTCATATCAATTGATGCAGAAAAAGCATTTGACAAAATCCAACACCCTTTCTTGATAAAAACTCTCAACAAGGTGGGAATAGAAGGATCATACCTCAACATAATAAAAGCTATATATGATAAACCCACAGCTAACATCATACTCAATGGGCAAAAACTAAAACCATTTCCCCTAAGAACAGGAACAAGACAGGGATGCCCACTCTCACCACTCCTGTTTGACATAGTACTGGAAGTATTAGCCACTGCAATTAGACAAGAAGAAGAAATAAAAGGCATCCAAATTGGAAAAGAAGAAGTAAAGCTGTCCTTATTTGCAGATGACATGATATTGTACATAAAAAACCCGAAAGACTCCATCAAAAAACTAACAGACTTAATAAATGAATTCGGCAATGTAGCAGGATACAAAATTAACGCCAAGAAATCTATGGCATTTCTATACACCAACAATGAACTTACAGAAAGAGAGACTAAAAAAGCAATCCCATTTTCCATCGCACCAAAAAAATTAAGATACTTAGGAATAAACCTAACCAAGGAGGTAAAAGACCTATATGCGGAAAACTACAGGACCCTGAAAAAAGAGATAGAGGAAGATATAAACAGATGGAAGAACATACCATGTTCATGGATTGGTAGAATCAACATCATTAAAATGTCCATACTACCCAAAGCAATCTATAGATTCAATGCACTCCCCATTAAAATACCAACGGCGTATTTCACAGACCTAGAAAGAACTCTCCAAAAATTCATCTGGAATAAAAAAAGACCCCGAATAGCCACAGCAATCCTGAGAAAGAAGAATAAAGTAGGAGGGATCTCAATACCAGATTTCAAGCTGTATTACAAAGCCACTGTCCTCAAAACAGCCTGGTACTGGCACAAGAACAGACATATAGATCAATGGAACAGAATAGAGAATCCAGATATCGACCCAAACCAATATGCGCATTTAATATTTGACAAAGGAGGCATGAGCATACAATGGAGTCAAGACAGTCTCTTTAATAAATGGTGTTGGGAAAATTGGACAGATACATGCAAAAAAATGAAACTAGATCACCAACTTACACCATACACAAAAATAAACTCAAAATGGGTACAGGACTTAAATATAAGACGGGAAACCATAAAAATACTAGAGGAATCCACAGGCAGCAAAATCTCAGACATATGCCAAAAGAACTTTTTCAGTGATACTGCCCCTAGGGCAATGGAAGCCAAACAGAAAATAAACAAATGGGACTACATCAAAATAAAAAGCTTTTGCACAGCAAAAGAAACCATCAACAAAACAACAAGAAACCCCACTGTATGGGAGAACATATTTGCAAATGGTATCACTGATAAAGGTTTAATTTCCAACATCTACAGGCAGCTTATACAACTTAATAAAAGGAAGATAAAGGATCCAATAAAAAAATGGGCAACGGACCTAAATAGAAGCTTTTCGAAAGAAGACAGAAGGAAGGCCAAGAGACACATGAAAACATGCTCAAAGTCACTAATTATCCGAGAGATGCAAATCAAAACAACAATGCGATACCATCTCACACCTGTCAGAATGGCTATCATCAACAAATCAACAAACGACAAGTGTTGGTGAGGATGCGGAGAAAAAGGAACCCTCGTGCACTGCTGGTGGGAATGCAGACTGGTGCAGCCACTGTGGAGAACAGTATGGAGTTTCCTCAAAAAACTGAAAATGGAACTCCCATTTGACCCAGTAATCCCACTCCTAGGAATATATCCTAAGAAACCAGAAACACCAATCAGAAAGGATATATGCACCCCTATGTTCATAGCAGCACAATTTACAATAGCTAAGATTTGGAAACAGCCTAGGTGCCCATCAGCAGATGACTGGATCAGAAAACTATGGTACATCTACACAATGGAATACTATGCTGCCGTAAAAAAGAAGGAATTACTACCATTTGTAGGCACTTGGATGGAATTAGAGAACATTATGCTAAGTGAAATAAGCCAGTCAATGAAAGAAAAATACCACATGATCCCACTCATTTGGGGATAATGAAAAACATTATAAACTGATGAACAAAAAGATAGTTACAGAGGCAGTAAAGCATCAAACAGACTGTCAAATTACAGTGGTAAGGTTAGGGAGAGGTGGGGGAAATAAGAGATCAACTGAAGGACTTATATGCATGTATATAAGACTAACCAACGGATGCAAAACATTGGGGGGTGAGGGCATGTATGGGAGTGGGGTGGGGGGGGCAATGGTAAGATATGTACACATATAATACCTTAATAAAAATTTGAAAAAAAATAAAAATAAAAATAAATGTTTATGATTTTACAAGTTCTGATATCATGTCAGTTACTTCTGCTGATGTTGGGTTTCAAACAAAAACAGACATCCTTGATGTTAGGTTTGTTGTGAGTGTAAAAGAAAAACAGTAAAAAATGTTGCTCAAGTTCAAATATCCCATAGGAAATATGCACTGACAGCTGCCAAAGGATGAGACAAACTGTAATAGGATTTATGCTCTAGAGCAGTGGTTCTCAACCTTCCTAATGCTGCGACCCTTTAATACAGTTCCTCATGTTGTGGTGACCCCCAACCATAAAATTATTTTCGTTGCTACTTCATAACTGTAATTTTGCTACTGTTATGAATCGTAATGTAAATATCTGTGTTTTCCGTGGTCTTAGGCAACCCTGCTAGCGGTTCTCAACCTATAGAGCCTAAGACCATCGGAAAACAGAGCCCTCAATCTTTGTTACTCCAGGAAGGAGAGATTTCAATTATGAACTGTACTTATGAGAACAGTGCATTTGACTACTTCCCATGGTACCGGCAATACCCTGGTAAAGGCCCTGAATTATTAATAGCCATACGTTCAGTTGACAATAAAAAAGAAGATGGAAGATTCACAGTTCTGCTCAGCAAAAATACCAAGCACTTCTCGTTGCACATCATGGCCTCCGAGCCTGGAGACTCAGCCACCTACTTCTGTGCAGCAAGTGCACAGTGCTCTCCAGGCCCCTGCAGCCTGTACTGAAACCTGCAGCGAGATTCCAGACAAACCCTGTCATGTAGATGAAATACTCACACACACATAAAAAACCTGTTTGGCCATTTAAAAGTCTTAATATATCTTAAAGGACCGAAATTATACAGAATTTATTCTTTGACCAAAATGGAATTGATTTAGAAAATCAATTTATAAAATCAATTGCAGAAAGATATCTAAAAACTCCCAAATATTTGGAATTTAAGCACTATTAAAATAAACCATAGGTCAGAGAAGCAATTACAATGAGTATTATAAAATATATATGTATATATTCTTTTCTAAGTGTAAAAATATCTATGATGTGAACACCTTCAGCAAATTTGACATATGAAGTTTTGAAGCTTATTGTCAATATAACAAAATAGCATACATATCAAATGGCATATAGTATATCAACATATGTGTAACTCCATCTATTGAAAAAAATCTGCATTATTAACCGGTACACTTAGCATTTGCTATAAGAAAGTATCATAAATCAGGAGGCTTTAATAAGATAAATTTATTGTCTCACACGTCTTACTGCTAGAAGATCAAGGTGTCAGCAAGGTTGGTTCCTTCTGAGGCCTGTGGGAAAGAATCTGTTCCATTTCTCTTCCTCTGCTTCTGATGGTTTTGTTAGCTTAGATAGTGATTTGGGTTGTTTTATTGAGCAGGGTGATTTCTTTCCTGGGTTCTTGTCCAGATGGATTCAAAGAATGAAGCCATAGACAAAAGGTGATAGGTGAAAAGTACAGACACTTTATTGCAAGCAAATACTACCTCTAAAATCCTAATTCTAAATTCTAAGCCTAAAACTCTGTCCCTCTTGGTGGACAGAGGGGCCCCCAAGAAGAGTGACCACTGCTTTCTTTGTCTTGAGGCATTAAATAGGCTGGAGACCCTCTCTTTCTACTGTGGGACCTTAGCACTGTAATCAGCTCCCATGACCCCCACATCTGCACTTTTCCTCCTTCGGTCATCTGTTTAGGTTGGAGTCACTTTTGATTTATCCTATGGTCTTCTCCCAGTTGTGCTGGCAGAGAAAGCCTTATCTTATAACTCTCTCAGCTACTCAGGTCAGGGCTACTTTGGGTCTAACTTACGGTCACTTTAATTGCTCAGGCCAGAAATACCCCTGTCTGACCTTGGTTTATGGCTGTTTTAATTGCTCAGGCCAGAAATACCCCTGTCTTTCCTTGGTTTGTGGCTGTTTTAACTGCTTAGGCCAGAAATATTTCTATCTTCCTGTGGCATTTCTCTATCCTTTCTCTGTACAAGTAAGATAAACACCCTGGTGTTTTCAAGTCTCCATCTATGTATTCCTCCCCATGGACCATCCTCATTCCTAAAACTCCCTAAACCTGTCTACTTTATCTCTAAAACTACCTTTCAGTAGCTATGTAGTAATAAGGAAGGAGAGCAAAAGGAATCAGACATTAAGAAGCCTAATAAACTGGAAAGCTGAATCTAATTTTGGGTCTGCTTCACTAGGAAGCTACAGCTTCACAAGCTTCTCACATTACCGGGGAGAGGAGGGTAGGGGGTGGGGGGATAGAACAATAAAGGGGAAATCCCTATGCTGGGCACATGCCCAGTAGAAGCCAAGATGACATAGGGAGGTGCTTCTACTTTGAGGCATGGGTCGTAGGGGGAGTGTCTAGCCTGGGAAAAGGATCAAATTGGATAAGGGACACAGAACCCCAAAAGGTCTAGGAAATGGTTTGGTTAAGGGGTGAGTCCAACACCAGCCAGAGAAGGATTGGGAAATTGATTGGTTAGTTTGAAAGGGTGCCTAGTCATTCCCAAGCCCGAGATCATAGATCATATAACCTGTTTAACAAAGATGTCCTCTCTCTCTCTCTCTCTCTCTCTCTCTCTCTCTCTCTCTCTCTCTCTTTCTCTAACTTAGTAACACCTGCTTGCCCCCTTCATTGGACAATTCTCTCTCTAAACAGCCCTGTGTCTCTAAATGTGAGTCTGGGCATAGTGCCAGTCAGAACACAGCCTGGAACAGAAGCTTAGCTAGCCGGATGGGGATACATACATAGGCTGAACCAATGGTGCAGAGTGTATGGACACTGGCCCTATTTCTGGGCCTGATGAAGACAAGGCTGAACTTTTTTCTCACAGCAGGATGAATGAAGATGAGACATCGAAGCTGAACCGGGGACAGCCCTTTGCGTTTACTTCAACTTCAATAAATTCCCATATGTGGGTCCCTGGAATGCTTTTCTTGCAATTCTGTGAAAGGGCCTCATTTCCATCTGCAACAGTTTGGTGGCAATCTTCTGTGTTCTCTGGCTTATAGAAGCATCACTTCAATCTACGCCTTCATCTTCATGTGGTGTTCTCCCTGTGTATCTGTCTCTGTGTCCAAATTTTCTCTTTTTGTAAGGATATCAGTCATATTGGATTAGGGCCCATCCTAATGACCTAATCCTAAATTAACTAGTTACATTTGTGACCTATTTCCAGATAAGATCACATTCTGAGATACTGGGGTTAGGACTTCAGCGTATAAATTGGGGTTGAGGAGCACAAGTCTACCCATAGCAGTGTCATAGGAAACTATACATAATTTATTATCTAAAATGTCCAGTTTTCAATAAAAATTATGAGACATGAAAAGAAACAGGAAAGTGTGACCCTTACACAGGAAAAAAATGGGCAATAGAAACTGTTATTGAAAGGGTTCAGATGTTGGACTTAGCAGATAAAGATTTTAATGTGCTTTAAATATGGTTTTTAAAACTAAAGGAAAGTATGCTTAAAGAAGGTCTGTTGACCTAATCTCATTAAAAAGAGAATATCTATAAAGAGGTAGAACTTGTTTTTCAAAAGGAAAAACATAGAAATTCTGGAGTTGGAAAATGTAATAACCAAAATGAAATATTCACTAAAGGTTCTCAATAGCAAATTTGAGCTCGCAGAATAAGATATCAGTAAATTTGAATGTATATATACAGAGATTATACCATCCAAAAACAGCAAGAAAAAAAGAATGAAGAAAAATGAACACAGACTTAGAGAAATATGGAACATTATAAAGAACACCACATATGCATAATGATAGTGCCAGAAGGAGAGGAAAGTAGCAGAAAAAAATATTTCAAGAGATAATGTCTGAGAACTACCCCAATTTAACAGAAAACAATCTACTCATGTAGGGTAAATTTAAAGAGAGCCACACTCAGATACATACTAAAAATGTTGAAAGATAAACAGAAAATCTTGAAAGCAAAAAGGGAAAAATCTTTACATACAAGGTAACTCTAATAAAACTAAAAACTGAATTCTCAACAACAACCAAAAAAGTGATATATTCAAAGTAAAAAGAGAAAGAAAAAAATACCATCAATAAAAAAAATCCTATATTTGACAAAAATATCTGAAAAACTAAGAAAATAAAAGACCTGTATTTGCAGGTAAATATAAACTGAGAGAATCCACTGCTTTCAGATCTGCCTTACAAGAAATAATAAAGGAAGTTCTTCTGGTTGAAGGCAAATGATCCCCCCCCCCCCCCCCCAACACACACACACCATTAGAGGTAATTATTTAGGTTCTTAAAAAATACAGGGCAGCCTGATGGGCATGGCTTAGTGGTTGAGTGTTGACCTATGAACCAGGGGGAGTGCCGCTCAGCCACAAGCTGGACTCATCGCTGGTGAGCGCAGTGGCAGTGGCGGGAGCCTCTCCCACCTCCACAGTAGCACTAAGGATGTCCAACTGCCAGCTTAGGCCCACTCCCTGGACTGTGAGAGGGTACAGGCAGGACTGAGCCTCCCCACCCCCCAAATGCACCAATTTCGTGCACCGGGCCTCTAGTGGTAAATAAGAGGGTTAATATAACAAAACCCATAAATACATACCTGCTTTCATTTTCTTCTCTCATCTTCTTAAAAGACAAGAAATTACAAAGTTATAAAGTAATAATTATAACAATTAATCAGTGATTTGTAACATATACAGATGCAACATGAATAAGAATTATAGCATTAAAAGGAGGAAGAGGCACTAGAACTATACAGGAGTAACTTTTCAGTATCTCAAAGCAATTAAGTTAACAAATCCTAAAGTAGATACAAATGCCATAGGCAGGCTACTCCCTGGCCTAGCTGGCAGCAAGCCAAAGAGCCCATTAATTGTCCTAATACCTTCCCTTCTCCTTACAGCCAATTAGCAGCTAGACTGAAGGACACCGCTATCTGTAAGATTTAGTTAGCTAGGCTTAAAATTGTTCCCTTCTCTCACACGGGGGCAGTAACAATAAAGACCGCCCTTTCAATGACCCTCCCTCATTCATATGCTAAAAAACACACCCCTGGGTGGAAATTTAACATGCTCACGCCACACAGGAAAAAACATGCAGTTCACTGTGCAAAAACATCACACTTAAATGTCATCTTTCCCACCTCAACTTCTTTAAAACTGTTCCCCAGCCTTTGTTCTGGTAGCAGTCTATTTTTCCTTTCCCTCAGGACTAACGCCTTGGTACGCACAAAAAGCTTCTTGCCTGACTACTAGATTTGTTGTGAACTTTGTTTCCATCTCAAGAGTTCCCAAGAACCCCTGACACCAGTAACACTCAGTAAGTTGTTAACGTAAGAAATGTCCAAACCTGTAGAGAATTTTTGTAAGTTTATTTGAACCCAATGACAACAATTGCCAGGAAGCAAAATCTCAAGGACTGAGAAAATGTTCTAGAAGATAGCAGTTTTACCACTTTACACATCTGAATCAAAGGGGAAGACGTAAGGGAGTTAAATAAAATTAACTGGTGATAGAGAGAAAGCAGAGAAGGGAAATCTCTGGGCTTGGATAAAAAGTAAACCTGATAGACACATACTTCTTTCACATTGGTGGGCATAGGATAGTTGACAATTAACAATTAACACATTAACAATAACAGTGAAGGGTTCTGTGATCTCTGCTCTGGTGCAATGATTGTGCCCTGAAGGGTCTGGAAAAAAAGAAATTACTATAACATTCCAAAGATGTGTTATTGTAGATGCAAAAGGACTAGACAGGGTCAGTTAAGGTAAAGATTGTCAAGGAAGATACCAGCCTAGGACATGACTACCCACCATGAACTGCTTTTAGTTAGGAAATTTTCATTTCAGACCATCATATGTGGTTACTTTTGGCCTCTGAGTTTACAAGTTTTGCCATGCAGGCCTCCCCTGAGCTTGTCAGGTTTAGTATGTGGCCCCTTATTCATCCACAAAGTTAAGATACATATCAGAAGCCCTAAAGTAATCACTAAAAAAATAACTGAAAAATATAGTAAAAAATAATGAAATGAATTAAATCATTACACTGGAAAATATTCACTTTATGCTAAAGAAAACAGTAAATGAAGAACAGATGAATCAAAAGGAGATGGGACATGTAGAAAACAAAATTACAAAGACAGACAAATCCAACCATAACAATAATAACATTAAATGTGAATGGACCAAATAATTGAATAAAAAACAAAGATGATTAAACTGGTTAAAAATGGTACAATTATCTGTAACTAGAGGCCTGGTGCATGAATTCGTGCACCAGTGGAGTCCCTCGGCCTGGCCTGCGGGATTAGTCTGAAACCAACTCTCCAACATCCCCTGAGGGGTCCCGGATTGCAAGAGGGTGTAGGCCAGGATAAGGGACCCCACTGGTGCATGATCAGGGGTGGGGAGAAACCACAGAAGGGCTCCAGCGTGGGTCCAGCCCATCTCGCTCAGATGCAATTAGCTGGACCCCAGCAGCAAGCTAACCTACCGATCAGACCGTCAGCCCCCTGGTGGTCATTGCACATCATAGTGAGCGGTTGAGTGGCCTTAGCATATTATTAGCATATTACATTTTGATTGGTTGAATGGATGACCATATTATGCTTTTATAAAATAATAAAAGCATAATATGCTACTTAGACTGGACAGCCCAATGACCTTCTGACGTCATTCTGGATATCCTTCCAGACGTCCTTCTGGACAAAGCCACTGTGGCAGGGCAGAGGTAGAGGTGGTTAGGGGCAATCAGGCAGGCAGGGGAGTAGTTAGGGCCATCAGGCAGGCAGGCAAGTGCTGTTAGGGGCAATCAGGCAGGCAAGCAGAGTGGTTAGGGACGATCAGGGAGGCAGGCAGAGAGAGTCGGTTACGGGCAATCAGGCACACAGGCAGAAGCAGTTATTGGTGATCAGGCAGTCAGGCAGAGGCAGTTAGGGGAGATGAGAGAGGCAGGTGAGTGGTTAGGGGTGATCAAGCAGGCAGGCATGCAGGCAAGCGGTTAGGAGCCAGTGGTCCCAGATTGCGAGAGGGATGCCCTGTGTGATCGGGCCTAAACTGGCAGTTGGACATCCCCCGAGGGATCCTGGATTGCGAGTGGGTGCAGGCCAGGCTGAGGGACCCCCCTTCCCCATGCACAAATTTTGTTCACCAGGCCTCTAGTATACTATATCTGGGAGACATACTTTCAATTCAAAGATAAAATTAGGTTAAAATTAAAAGGATGGGCCCTAGCCAGCTTGGCTCAGTGGATAGAGTGTCAGCCTGTGGACTGAAGGGTCCCAGGTTTGATTCTGGCTAAGGGCACATGCCTGGGTTGTGGGCTTGAGCCCCAGTAGGGGGCGTGCAGGAGGCAGCTGATCAATGATTCTCTCTCATCATTGATGTTTCTAACTCCTTCTCCCTTCCTCTCTGAAATCAATAAAGAAATATATTTTTTTAAAAAAGGATGAGAAAAGGTATGCACACAGCAAATGAAAGAGAGTTGGAGTTGCAATACTATTATTAGACAAGATAAACTCTAAACCAAAAAATGTTTACTAGCGATAAAGAAGAATCTATATATATAAAAAGCCAGTGACCGCGACTAGACCGAAACGACCGACAACCATTCGCAATGACGCCCACTGTGGCCAGTGAACAGGCCTGATCAGGGGGTGGGGCCTGCCGGCCAACCTCCTATGGCCCCTCCCTCTCCCCCACCCAGCCTGCCCCTGATCAGACTCTTTCAATCAAGGACGGGGCTGGCAAGCCAAATGCCCACCCCTGCCCTTCCCCCCAGCCAGCCCTGCCCCTGATCGGCCTACCCCACAAGATAGGCCTGAAGCCCCTCCCCCCAACCAGCCCCATCTCCAATGGGCCCCCACCACCCTGATCGGCCTGAAGCCCCTGTCCCTGGCTGGTCCCACCCCCAATGGGCCCCCCACCCCAATAGGGAGTGGGGCTGGCTGGCCAACCTTCTGCAGCCCCTCCCCCTGCATGGCTCTACCTCAGATCGGCCCCCCACCCCAATCAGAGGCAGGGCCAGCTGACCAACCACCCATGGCCCCTCCCCCAGGCCAATGGCCCCTAATCAGCCCCCCAACACCAATCGGAGGTGGGGCCCACCCACCAGCCAATCACCCACAGCCCCTCTCCCCAGCTGGCCCGGCCCTGATCGGGCCCCAATCGGGTGGGCCAGCCAGCCAACCTCCCGCCATCTCCTCCTCCCGACAGGCCCAGTACCGATCTGCCCCAATTGGGGCTGGGCTGGCCAGACCCCACCTGCTGGAAGCCAATTCCAGCATGTCAGCAGGGCTGAATCATCTGAAGATGGCTGAGGGCATTTCCCCAAACCTGAAAGGGATGCATAGATGATTGCTTGCTGCCAGACAGCTAAGGGTGTTTCAATCCTCCTACTGGCCAAACACCTGAACAGCCATAGGGAGTTTCTTCCCAATATGACAATGGATTCTGTGTACTAAACCCTTGCCTTTGATGTGTATATCTATTTTGCCTTAGGATAATTTGTGTTAATAAAAAATAAGGGGTCCTGAGACAAGGGAGAACTACATTCCTTTAGCTAAGTTTTCTCTGGCCCCTCATAATGACTTCCAAAATTATGTTTCATCTCTGGACTCTTGATTAATTTACACATAGCGCTTCTCCAGATTCCTGAACCCTTATAGATGCTGGATTAAGACCCCCGGCACCCACCTGTACACAAATTCGTGCACTGGGCCTCTAGTATTTTATAATGATAAAAGGGCCAATGATTCAGGAAGATATTATCTATACTAATAAAACCCTAGGTGGACCTTGCGCCCTTGCGCGACGCTCTCACGTCATCACAAAATGGCTGCCACAAGATGGCCACCAAAAGATGGCCACCACAAGATGGCTGGCAGAGGAGGGCAGTTGGGGGTGATCAGGCCAGCAGGGGAGGGCAGTGGGGGGCCATCACACTGGCAGGGGAGGGCAGTTGGGGGCAATTGGGCCAGCAGGGGAGCGATTAGGGGGCGATCAGGCTAGCAGGCAGAAGCAGTTAGGGGCAATCAGGCAGGAAGGCAGGCAAGCAGTTAGGAGCTAGCAGTCCCGGATTGTGAGAAGGATGTCCGATGGATCCCAGATTGGAGAGGATGCAGGCCGGGCTGAGGGACACCCCTCCCATGCATGAATTTTGTGCACTGGGCCTCTAGTAAACATATAAGTACTTAACAAGAGACACCAAAATACATGAAGCAAAGCTGGACAGAATGGAAGGAACAAATAGGTTTTCAACAATAATAGTTTGAGACTTAAATATCTCACTTTCAATAATAGAAAAACTAGCCAGAATATCAACTAAGAAAGAGAAAACTTGAACAAAACTTTAAACCAAGTAGACCTAACAGACATCCACGCTGAAGAACAGAGTGCACATGCTTTTTCTTCATGGAGGGAACACTCTCCAGGATTGACTATATCCTAGGACAAACAAACCTCAAGAACATGACTGGGACTTAGATGAATGAAATATACATCTTAAAGTTTTTCCCCACAGATTTGTCAATATCTGATCATTTAGCAAAAATTATGTTGCTTGTTTTGCTGCGCTAGTAGGATGAGATATAAGTATTTGCAATTGTCTTGGGACACACTGTGGTGACGCTGACCTGAAACGTTCTTAAGACACCCCCTGAGCTGGATCATTTTGTAACAACATCTTTATTGGAGTAATTTTTCTTTTCTTCTTATTTCTTTTGCTATTTACTCTTTTGGAAGTCAAGCATACTGTGGCTTAAATTCTGTCCTCTTATCAGCTTCTTTACTGATTCCAAGTTAGAGGTTTATAGTGCATAAAGAGGTGTAGATTAAGAAGGGAAGGTAAAGACCAAAATCCCAAACTTGAAGAGCAAAAAGTATCTGTGGTTAAAACCCTACCAGGGTGGGTTTGGAATATTGAGCTGTGCAAATGTTGTGTGGTGATCTTGGGAGGTGAGTGTGGTTGGAGGAGGAGCTGAGCCCAGCTGAGAGTTTGTGTTCAGGCTGCAGGTGCCTGCAAAGCACTGTGGCTCCACAGCACAGAAGTAAATGGCTGAGTCTGTGGTCTGGGAAGAGGAAACATGCAATGAACTGCGGCGTTCTTTAGGGACTGTCGTAGCTTTTAAGTTTCCATTCCACTTTGTCCCTGAAGGAATGTAAAACAGGCTGATGAGGGGGCCTCCAGGATTTTGGCGAAACCACTGCACGTTGTTCACAGAGGAGGAAAAATTGCACCACAGCGTGGAATTGGCTCCTTCCTGGAGAATCAAGGCTGGGGGACTCTGCTCCACCTGCACCCCTCTCACACCTGATGAGAAACAAAGACACAGTCACAGGTGATGGTCACTGTAACACCCACAAAACCTGGGAAATGTCCCCATTTGTCATGAGAAGGATAGAAAGTCTGCAAGACTGATGAACAACTTTTCCTCCCTCCCTCGACAATACTCCTTTTGGACTCCCATCTGGGTCACCCCCAACTCACAGTAAACATGGGTGAACAAAAGCCCCAGCACAGTGCTCAACAGCCTCTTCAGGACGCTTTGCCTTGTTGCTCGAGACATTTTCACCCTAAGATAGATTTAACTGTACTCTGGGAGGATGAGTGGCATGACTTGTTTCTCGAACTGTTCCTGCTCCTGCAACCAATCAGACTCCCTCAACAAACCCTACTCAGTCAGTGACAGCAGGACCCGCCCTCCAGCCTCACCCCCACTGAGAATGGGCTGGAGAGTTGTAGAGTGAGAGGGAAAAAGAAAGGCCACTGTTCTATTACTTGAGGGACATTTTCTGATAATTCTGGATATAATAAAGAGTGTGAGCAGGAAAGGGAGAGGCCTCCTCCCATATCTATGCTAATTAAAGCCTGGTAAGGATCATAAAAAGAACATCCACATTTTAAATCAAAGTAACAGGCTCATGTCCTGACCAAAGGATCTTTACTAACCTACAAATTAATTATATGACAGTCATTGCAGCCATACAAAGTAATAAGAATATAAATTTATGTATTGTCTACTTAATGAATTCCTATTATTGGAATATGTGACATATGGATGGGACTCTCCTGGAATAACCAAGACTTGTGGCAAATATTGTTATAAAAAATGAACCAAGTGAGACTGTAAATGGTGAGGGGAAAAATAGAATATACTCAGACATTATCCTTGCTGCTGCTTGCTTTGTTTACTAATTTTTATCTGTAAAAACTTCCTGTGGTTCATGCTTACAGTTCAGTTAATCTTTTTTTCTTTCTCATTCCTCAGTCTTCCTCTTTTCCTCCCACTTTCCCTTCTCATTACATTTCTACTTCCATATTCTCCTTTTCACCCTTACCTTCTCTCTCTTTCCTGTTTTTTTTTTTTTTCTAGTGACAGGAAAGAGACAAAGAATATTAAAGAAAAGATGGTATTCAATGGTTTAGAAATAATTTGGAAATGGGAATATTTAAAAACCATAGGCAATAGAAATTTTTAAAATCCAATATCTATACTTTGGAATTCTCCATCTTCCCTTTTGCTTTATATGACTCTCTGTTTGATATAGGAGTTTTTTCTTGTAAATACAGATATAGATAATGACATAAAGATAACAATAACAATGTAAATATATATATGTGGATTATAGCTATCAACTTCTAGTACTTGAATCAAGGAATAGGCAAAGCTATTAATTGAAAGGAATACTCAGCAAAAAAGCATGTTTCTTATATGTTAATAAAAAATTTGTGTTTTTCTCATACAATTATTTTTCCCTATTTACTGTCACTAATCCCCATTGCACAGTCAGAGTATTTCTCAAATCTTTCAACAAGCATTCACAACTAGCTAGGTTCCTCACAGTATGGTTTAAGAAAAGCCTATAGTGCCTCCTAGTGGGCCAAAACCTTGAGAAAGGAGCACTTGCCACTCAGCAGATAGAGATGGCTCAGCCCTGCCTTCCTTTCTAGGGCTGTGCTTGTGGATTGACTTGAAGCTCCAGAGTGTCCACAAAGACAGAGAGCACCATAAATAGGACCATGAGTCCCCACAGTGCCTTTACATGAAAATAAATGATTTTGTATAATGTAGTTTTCTGTTTCATTATATGAAAACAATTCATTTAATTCCTCCCTATAAACTTATAGAAAATGAGCTCTCCAATGTGATTCAGTCCAGTTTAGCCAATATTTTAAGTGTTCTAGACATGGGAAAATACAAGAATAAATTAGACACTATATCTTCCTTCAGAGAACTTGTAATACATTTGGGGAGAGAGACATCTCTATAAATGTAATGAAGGCCTAAAGAACACCTCAGTAAAAGCATTTACTTCAAGCCGATATTACAGGAGACGACAGTTCATTGGAAGATGTGATACTGTAAGTCTTCTAAAGGAAGTGACAAGAAAGGATAATGACAAAAGCAAAGATGAGTGATCTTTGAAAGGTGGACCTTTATTTTGAAACAAGGAACAGAGAACATGAGCAAGTATATTGACAGGGCCACTAAAAACAAACACACAAAAACAAACAAAATAAATGTATTCACTTGAATCTGGGCACAGTGTATATAACCTTAAACAACTAATATCACGCAGACTCAAGGAAAATGCTCATTCACTACCTTAGCATATGTCCTTGAAACTGCATTTGAATATCAAAACATTTTGTGGGTTGTGCTGCTACTGACATACAAGGCAGATTCTGATTTGGAATTTGGGGGGATTTGAAGGATGAGAACAAAAATTAATTAACTAGGCCAGTCTTTCCTCTCAGATGTCATGGATGCAATAGGTTCCTATATAATAAAATATTGTTTCCCAGAAATGCTGAGCATCCATTTCCTGGCTTCTGTTATGTACTCATGTGTGGTTCTGAAAGGTCCTCCTGAATCAGCAAAGTATTCGCAGTAGTTGCTCATTATTATGGAACAGTATTCAGTAATAAGCAATATTACTTTTACTTCTTTTTCAAATTTATTTTTACTGAATTTGTTGGGGTGACATTGGTTAATAAAGTTATATAGGTTTCAGGTATACAACTCTAAAATACGTCATCTGTAGGTTGTATTGTGTGTTTACCACCAAAAGTCAAATCTTCTTTCATCATCATTCATCCTCTCTTTAACCTTCCTTCTGGCAATCACCATGCTGTTGTCTGTGTCCAGGAGCCTTTTTAAAAATTTTATCTTATTGTTGAGAGTATTACAGATGTCCCCCATCCCCCGCCCCATATTCCACCCATCCCAGGCCTTCACCTGTTTATTGTCTTTGTCCATGGGATATGCATATATGCTTATAAGTTCTTTGGTTAATCCCTTCCCACCCTCCTTCCCTCTGAGATCTGTCAGTTTCAAGCTTTCATGTCTGTAGTCCTATCTTGTTCACCAATTTACTTACTTATTTATTTTTAATTTATCTTTATTGTTGAAAGTATTACCCCCTTTTATTGTCCCCATTGACCCCACCACCCCTCATCTGCCCCTCCCAGGCCTTCACCGCACTATTGTCTGTGTCCGTGGGCTATGCATATACCCATATAAATTCTCCAGTTAATCTCTCTCCCTCCAGTTCCCTCACATCCACCTTCCTTCTGAGATTCGTCAGTCTGTTCCATGCTTCTATGTCTCTGGATCTATTTTATTCATAAGTTTATTTTGTTCTTTGACTCCACATATAAGTGAGATCATGTGATATTTGTCTTTCTATAACTGGTTTATTTTGCTTAGCATAATATTCTCCAGCTCCATCCATGCTGTCCCAAAGAGTAAGAGATCCTTCTTTATTTTATAGCTGCATAGTGTTCCATTGTGTGAATGTACCATATTTCCCAATTCTGAGTTGTGGCCCCTTTGCCCTGCGAGTCTGCACCTGCAGGAAGGTGCAGGTGGGACTTGCAGGAATAGATCAAGGCTTGAGGTGGCACCAGCTCTTAGGAGGGGACAGAGCCTGTCGCCCCCCCCCCCTTCTATCTCTGCAGCTTGCTGCCAGAGGCCCTGAGGGGGACCTTCAAGACAGGAGTCTTTTATTTTTCTTTGCTTAATCACTTCACCCTTTCTCATCCAGCCCCCAATCCCTTCCCTCTGACAGCTGTCAGTCTGTTTTCTATATCAATGAGTCTGTCTCCATTTTGTTAGTTTATTTTGTTCATTAGATTCCAAATATACTCTGTAAGTGAAACCATATGGAGTTTGCTTTATTTGACTGGCTTGCCAAGGCTGTCACAAAAGGTAAGATTTCTTCTTTTTTATGGTTAGGTAGTATTCCATTGTGTAAATAGACCATAGTTTTTTTTTATCCACTCATATACTAATGGGCACTTGGGCTGCCTCCAACTCTTGGCTATTGTAATAATGCTGCTGCAATGAACATAGGGGTGCATATATTCTTTTGAATTAGTGTTTTGGTATTCCTTAAATATATTTCCAGAAGTGAAATTTCTGGGTTACAAGGCAGGGCCATTTTAAATTTTTTTGAAACGCCATACTACTTTCCATAGTGGCTATACCAATCTGCATTCCCACCAACAGTATATGAGTGTTCCCTTTTCTCCACATCCATGAATGATAGCCATTCTGAAAGGTGTGAGGTGATAACAACTTGTGGTTTTAATTTGCATTTATCTGATGATTAATGATGTTGATCATCCTTTCATATGTCTATTGGCCATCTGTATGTTCTCTTTGGAGAAGTGTCTATTCAGGTCTTTTGTCCATTGTTTAATTGGAGTTTGTGTGTGTGTGTGTGTGTGTGTGTGTGTGTGTGTGTGTGTGTGTGTGTGTTGAGTTGTATAAGTTCTTCATAATTTTGGATATTAGCCCCTTATCAGATGTATCATTGGTGGATATGTTCTCTGATTCAGTGGGTTATCTTTTCATTTTGTTGATAATTTCCTTTGTTGTGCAAAACCTTTTTGATGTAGACCAATTTCTTTATTTTTTTGTTTCTCTAGCCCAAGGAGACATATCAGGAATAATATTGCTATGAGAAAGGTCTGAGATTTTACTGCCTATGTTTTTTTCTAGGATTTTTATGGTTTCAAGTTTAACATTTAAGTCTTTAATCCATTTTTAGTTTATTCTTGCGTATGGAATAAGAAGGTGGACTAGTTTCATTTTTTTGCATGTATCTTTCCAATGTTCTCAATACCATTTATTGAATAAACTATTTTTAGCTCAAGTATAAATTGACCATAAATGTGTGGGCTTATTTCTGGGTTCTCTATTCTGTTCCATTAATCTATATGTCTATTTTTATTCCAGTACCTTGCTGTTTTGATTACTATGGCTTTGTAGTATAGTTTGATATTAGGTAGTGTGGTTCCTCCAACTTTGTTCTTCTTTCTCAAGATTGTTCTGGCTATTTTGGGTCTTTTGTGGTTCCATTTAAATTTTTCAAATATTTTTTCTAGTTCTGTGAAATGCTATATTGGTATCTTGATAAGAATTGCATTGACTCTATAGATTTTTTTGGTAGTATGGACATTTTAAGGATGTTAATTATTCCTATTCATGAACACAGTATATGCTTCCATTTATTTGTATCTTCTTCAATTTCTTTCTTCAGTGTCTTACAATTTTTCAAGTACAAGTCTTTTACATCCTTGAAGCAATTGTAAATGGGATCGTTTTCTTAGCTTCTCTTTCTGATAGTTCATTATTGGTGTATAAAAATGCAACTGATTTCTAGATATTTATTTTATATCCTGCTACTTTACTGAATTCATTTATCAGTTCTTGTAGTTTTTTGGTGGAATCTTTAGGTTTCTCTATATACAATACCATGTCATTGGCAAATAATAACAGTTTTACCTATTTCTTTCCAATTTGAATGCCTTTTATAACTTCTTGTCTGATTGCTGTGGCTAGGATTTCTAGTATTATGTTTTGTTTATTTCTTCTTGGATCTTTATTATTTTCTTTATTCTACTCACTTTGGGCCTTGTTTGTTGTTCTTTTTCAAGTTCCTTTAGTTGTAAAGTTAAGTTGTTATTTGATATTTTTCTTGTTTCTTGATATAGGCCTGTAATGCTATGAATTTCTCTCTTGGGACTATTTTCAGTGTCCCATAGATTTTGAGTTGTTGTGTTCTCATTTTCATTTGTTTCAAGGCATCTTTTTATTTCTTCTTGATCTCACTGTTAACTCATTCATTATGTAGAAACATGTTATTTAGCCTCCATATCTTTATGTGTTTCGCTCTCTCTCCCTCTCTCTCTCTCTCTCTCTCTCTCTCTCTCTCTCTCTGTGTGTGTGTGTGTGTGTGTGTGTGTGACTGATTTCTGGTTTTATACCATTATGGTCAGAGAAGATGCTTGATATGATTTCAGTATTCTTCAATTTATTGAGACTTGTTCTGTGTCTTAACATGTAGTCTATCCTAGAAAATGTTCCATATGCCCTTGAAAAGAATATATATTCTACTGCTTTTGGTTGAAATGCTCTTAGATATCAATTAAATCCATCCAATCACATCTGTCATTTAAGGCCACCATTTCCTTGTTGCTTTCTGTCTGGAAGATCTATCCATTGATGTCAGTGGGGTGTTAAAATTCCCTACTATGACCATATTATTACTCTCTCTATGTCCATTACTATGTCAATTACTCTATGTCCATCAAGATTTGCTTTGCATATTTAGGTGCTCCTATGTTGAGTGCATATAAGTATGCAAGGGTTATCTTCTTGTTGGATCGTTCCCTTTATCATTATATAGTGTTTTTCTTTGTCTCTAGCCTTTGTTTTAAAATTTATTTTGTCAGATATAAGTACTAGTGTCCCAGCTTTTTTTTTCATTTCCATTTGTCTGAAATATCTTTTTTTATCCCCTTACTTTTAGTCTTTGTCTACCTTTCATTTTGAGGTGGGCCTCTTGTGAACAGTACATACATGGGTCTTCTTTTCTTATCCATTCAACTACCCAATATTTTTTATTAGAGCATTTAAACCATTTACATTTAAAGTGATCATTAATAGGTACATATTAATTGCCATTTATTCTTTTAACTATCTTTCTCTCTTTCTCCTCCACCACCTCCTCCTCCACCTTCTGTTCCTCCTCTTTCCTCTTCTTCTTCAAACAAACCCTTCAACATTTCTTGTAATACTGGTTTGGTGGAAACAAATTCATTTTTGGGGGGAAGCTTTTTATACCTTCTTCAATTTTAAGTGATAGCCTTGCTGGGTAAACTAGTCTTGGTTTGAGGTCTATGCTTTTCATCACTTTGAATATTTCATGCCAATCCCTTCTGGCCTGAAATGTTTCTGTTGAGAAATGAGCTGAAAGTCTTACAGGAGCTCCCTTGGAGGTAATTAACTGTCTTTCTCCTGCAGCTTTTAAGATTCTCTCTTTGTCTTTAACCTTTGTCATTGTGATTATGATGTATCTTGGTGTGGGACTTTTGAGGTTCACCTTGTTTGGGACTCTTTGTGCTTCCTGGACTGGTGTGTCTTTTTCCTTTATCCAGGTAGGGAAGTTTTTGGTCATTCTTTCTTCTAATAAGTTAATCCTTGCTGTCTCTTCTCATTCTGGTACCTCTATGATTCAGATATTTTTGTCCCAAGGTTCCTTAAACTATACTCATTCTTTTAAATTATTTCTTCTTCTTGCTGCTCTGATTGGATGTTTTTATCTATCTTGTCTTCCAAATTACTGATTTGATCCTCTGCTTAATCCAACCTGCTGTTTATTCCTTCCAGTGTATTCTTGATGTCAGATATTTATTCTTCATTTCTGAATGGTCCTTTTTATTTTTTCTATATATTTTTTCATGCTGTTATAGTTCTCACTATGTTTCTTAAATATTCTTATGACCACTTCTTTGAAGTCTATATCTGGTAAATTACTTGCCTTCATTTAACTCTTTTTGTAGAGAGTTCTCCTGTTTTTTTATTTGGGGCCTATTTCCTTGTCTCCCAGTTTTGGCTGCCTCTTTGTAGTTGTTTCTATATATTAGATAGATCTACTATGACTCACAGTCTTCTTGAAGTCCCCTTATATAGTACGTGTCCCCTTATATAGTGGGACCTAGTTGTGCAGTCTCCTTGATCACCAGGTTGGGTACTCTAAGAATGCCCCTTATATTTGTTATGTGGCCCCTCCTGTTGTAATTGAGTCTTGATTACTATTGGCCCATTTGTGCATGAGATAAACTCTCAGGCTGGCTGAGTGAGAGGCTAAACCCCCACCATGGTGTGTAAGCTGTTGTGTAGGAGCTGACCACATTGAGTGGAATTCACCTCAGCAGGATTCATGCCTGCCAAGACCTCCCTTTGGATTTGTTGTTTGTGAACCTTATTGAATCCTGTTCTGATGTTGTCTAAAGCTGGTCACTGGGTGTGTTGGTTTGGGGCCTCTTGGAAGGGACTCTGGTGCAGGTCAATGTCAGATGTTATCTGTGCTGTGCCCTCAGCAACATGCCTGGAGCTATAAGCAATCCCCACAGTTAATGGCTACATCTGCTGGGCTTGTGTGCACACAGGAAGGAGCAAGCTGCACACCAAGGCCAGCCTTTTTAAGCATCGGTCCCAGGACAGGACAACAACAGTCACAAGAAACCCCAAGATCCACCATTGACTGCCTCCAACTGTTGACTGTTTGTTAGGTTCAGTTTCTGAAAGAGCCTCTGGCGGAATGGGAAGGTAAGAGCTAGTGGATCTCCCTTGAGGGAGAGGTGCCTGTCAGTCTTCCAAGAAGTTGGTAAGTGTCATTCCCCAACCAGTGCCACATGACTCAGTCTGTACTGGATTTAGCCCTGACCTCAGTATGGCAGAACCACTAGGAGTTCGAAGGGCAGGGCCTCTGGAGCCAGAGGTTGGGTCTGCCAGAAGCCAGAAGGTTGGTTCACTTGGATCTTTTGTGAGGGAGAAGGGCCAGTCAGGTTCACAGGAAAGTGTGAGTGAATGTGTGGAAGGGAATGGCCCCCATGCCAAAGCTAGATACCTCTGTGTCTACCCAGACCTCTACACCCTGGCCAAGGCATCTGACTCCTCATGTGCTGCAGTCCCGCCAGGTGCTCGCACCTGCTGCTGGTGCCAGCCCTGATTGCCCCTGAGGGCTTCTCCACCTCCCCCTGCTCCTGAGGGGTGATCTGGGCTGCAGCCGGCATTTGTACCCACTGACGGTGCCGGCCCCACTTTCACCTGCTGCTGGCACCAGCCCCAATCACTCTGCACCATCAGAGGGTGCAAGCAAAGTCAGTGCTGTCAGAGTATGGGAGCAGCAGCAGGAGCGGGGCTGTCAGCGGACAGGGTACCAGGAGGTCATGATAGGAGGGGCCAGGCGGGGGTGTGGAGGATGGGCCAAGACCCGCCCCTGTGCCCACCCACCACAGCCTCGTGGGCCACAGTTCCTTTCAAGGTGCACAAATTCATGCACTGGACTCCTAGTAAATAATAGTAATCCTCTGTAGATAAATTTGGAGGTACTAGCAATTAAAATAAGAACCTTGTATTTTCACTGAAATAGAAAAGGAAGTGACCTACAGACATTTAAGATCAGATAAACTGTTCAAGAATATTGAAAATGTTTACTAAGGCACTGTGAGAAATAATGTAGAAAAATAAGTAAACATGATTGAGTAATCACTAATTATTATGGGCACTCAGTGGACATTAGATAAATTGAATTAGAATGGAGAAAAAGAAGAGACAAGTAACCTGGATGGGTCTAATAAATAAAGGGTGGGTCAGCCACTCATAGACACCCAACCCCAGGATTCTACATGATATTATGTTTAATTTAGGATGCCTGCTACTGGGGACTACTGGATAAAGAAGGTCTTTTTCCTTCATACTATATTATTTTTTAAAAATCGCCTTGTACACATCCTTAATTAAGTCCACCAATTTCAAACACTTTAATCAAAGAGCTGAAGTCTGTTGAGTAAAGAGACCTCTCTGGTTACTAATAACATAGTCTGGAGATGAAACTGTTTGAAATAAGCAATTGCCCTGGGTTTTCTGATTGCTCAAGAAATGAGATGAATACTATAAAGCAATTCTCTAATTTGCCTTATACCAACTCACATAGCAAGCCTGAAGCCATCTTAGCCATCACTATCTCAAATGACATGGGAACAAGTAACTTTCTCCAGTTTATTGAAAATCCTATGGCCTCATTCCCTCTAGATTCTTGATTCTAGAGGATAAAAATTCTGCAGTTCAGAAAACAGGACTTGCCTTTGCAAGATGGAGAGAAAAAAAAAGAAAAAATTAGTATTTCCATAGGAACTAAACACTTTCCAGGGTTCTGTATTCTCTGTATTGTTTATCTTCACAAAGCATGCCATGCCAGCTATCTGAAAATAAGCCACGTTGACACCCGGAATCTTTTAAGCTATAATGTCTCAGGAGGTTTGTGTTCAGCTCTCCCTAAAATCTCAGTCACGGTCTCACTCAGAGCGCAGAAGTGCTCAGCGGAGTCGCTCAAATGAGCTGAGGATTTCCTCAGGTGGAAGGTTTTGTTCTTCCCAAATTGAGCCTCAAAACCTTCGATGCCTGAAACAAGGCTGTTTCCAGAATTGTACTTCAGGAGAATCTGGAGTCCTTGGTTTGGGTATTGCATATACCAGAAGAGAAGCTGTGAAAAAGAAGAAAAATACTTGCACCTCAGCTCCAGGGGGGCTCCTTCAGAGACGGTGATGTGGCTATCAGGCTGGGTCACTGACTGGGCTCCTTTTCCTCCTGAAACATCAGTGCCATATCAGTAAACTCAGCTAAAACATAAAGTCTCTATTCGGAGTCAAATCAAAATAGTGTTCCATCTGTGGACAAGGAAGTAAAGTGGAATGTTACTCACTCAGGAACAGGTGCACTCCCAGCATCAAGGTGAACACTAAGGTCATGGCCCAGCAGTGAAGAAGCATCAAGCTCCTCCTGAGAGTTTCCCCACAAACAAAAACAAGTCTGATGACTGAGGGGACTTGAAGCCAGATGCTCTGAGATTGAGGGGGAATGATGGGGGATTTAAATTTCTTCTTCTCAGAGACGTTGTAGGGACTGTTAGGAAGAAATGCTCTCTTGACAAAACTGCCTGCCTCTGGCATCTGAAATTCTTTGTAAGTCATTATCTTAAAAACTGCAGTCAGAACACCTCTTTAAGTTGTAGGGAAGTTTTTTATGAGCTTATTCTGAAAAGCCATTTCCAATTTAGGCAATAATGCTCTCCATGAGCCAAATAGAGAGCGAAGGAGATAGTCACAATTTTTGTGAACATTCCCCACCTCCTTTCTGCTCTCTTATAGTTGAAATTTAAAGCTGTAATTTAATTGTAATTTGTAATTTAATTAGGATCAGTTGTAATTTAATTTAGGATTATGTACAGAGGAGTATTTATGTTTTGCAGGCTAACTTATAAAGTGGGGGATTTAAAAAAAAAGAACACAAAACTATGAATAAAAATTGTATACAAATAATTTTCAGAATGAGAAATGAAGTAAAATTTTGAAAAACAAATACAACATTCATCATAAAATCTAAAATGTTACATAATATTTTATCGCTTATTTTCCTTCACATTTCTGTAATGTATTTTGTTTCTATGTTTTTTGGCTCCATACTTTTAAATTGTCTCTTCATATGACAATACATGTGTAATACTTTCTATAAAGAGAGAAGAAAGATAATTCAGTATACTCTTAGCATGGCTGATCAAATTTGTGTTTTTTTAAAAATGTTTTTATTGAGTTTTAGAAAGAGAGTAAGGTAGAAGGGGGAAGAGAGAGAAACATCAATGTGAGAGATAAACATCAATCGGTTGCCTCCCAAATACACCTCCACTGGAGACCAGGTCTACAACCAAGGAGGGAGTCCACAACCTGGGCACGTGCCCAGGCCAGGAATTGAACCGATGACCTTTGGCGCATGGGACAACACTCAGTCAAGTCACACCAGCCAGTGCTCAAATTTGTGTTTGTTTTTTTTTTTAAAAAAAATTGCAGTGAATTTTAGTAATACCATGTACATTTTTAGAATAATAGTCAAATTTTGGTAAATGTCTACCAAATTACTATGTACTGTAACATTTTATTGCATTTCAAGTTTTCTTATGCTGTAACAAACCCTAAATATTATGAACTGATGACACTCATTAACCAGTATATTAAGTCTGTATTAGCTTCCTATTGCTGTGTAACAAATTACCCTGAACAGCACCCATTTATCTCACCATTTCTGTAGGTAAGAAATCTGGACAGAGCTAAGCTGGATCTCACAAGGCTGCAATCAAGGAGTCAGCTAAGGCTGCTGTGTGGTCTGAAGAGCAGGGTCCTCCTCCAAGCTCATGTAGTTGTTATCAAAATTCATTGCCTTGTAGTTGTAGAACTAACAGCAGTTTGCTTCCTTAAGACTAGCAGGAGAGTCTCTCTGATCTCAGGAAAAGCCTCAGACCTCTTTTAAAGAGCACATGTGATAACATCAGGCCCACCAATCTCCCTTTTAATTAATTTAAAGTCAAACTGACTAGGAACTTTAATAACATTGGCAAAATTCCTTCATCTTTGTCAATAATGTAACTTAATCATACAAGTGGCACCCATCACCTCTAGGTTCTGCCCAAATTCTAGGAGAGGAGATTCTACAGGGCATGTATACCACAAAGGCAGAAATCTTGAGCACCATTTTAGAATTCTGCCTACGACAGTTGTACCCTCACTGTACAGGTATATTATGAGTTTTATATTATTCCCATAAATGTAAACATTTTGTGACCAATCAGCAAGAAGTTAATAAAAACCTTAATAGATATGACTGAGCAAGGCAATTTCAAAGGAAAGGAAGAACATAAACAAAGGCAACCGCCAGCAAAGGAAAGGAATCCAGTTTATAGAGAGCAGAATGCACAGACATGGTAACAGCGGGCTATCCTATATAATAAAGAGCTAATATGCAAATAGTCATCACGCCCTCATGCCTAACGCAGTAAAGGCTCAGACACTCAACACTGGGGAGAGAGGAATGGGGACTGGCCAGGCACAAATGAGCCCGCAAAAGAGGAATGGGGGCCACCCAGGCTGTGGCCCAGAGAGGGACAATCTGCACATCCCATGATCCCCACAGTCCCAGGCGCCGGCAGCTGTGCCTGTGGCCCAGGAGAGGGACAAGCTGCCCACTCCGCAGTCCCAGGCACCAGCACCTGCAGTTGTGGCCTGGGTGAAGCCACCCACCCATGGTCCCTTGAAGCTGTGGCCAGCCCGGGCGAAGCCGGCCCGAGTCCTGGGTGCCTGTGGTCGGCAAGAGGGAGGGAAGCCCAGGTCCCAGGTGCCTGTGACTTGCCAGAGGAGGGAATCTGGGTCCCAGGTGCAGGGCAAGGCAGAGGCGGTTAGGGGTGATCAGGTAGGCAGGCAGGCAAGTGGTTAGGAGCCAGCAGTCCCGGATTGTGAGAGGCAGTTGGACATCCCCCAAGGGGTCCTAAATTAGAGAGGATGCAGACTGGGCTGAGGGACCTCCTGCCCCTGTGCACGAATTTTGTGCACAGGGCCTCTAGTCTATATCATAAAAGGCCTGTGGTCATGACACCATAATGGCATCACGACAAACAACTGGACTCACCAGGAGGTTCATTGATGGGTCCTGCAGCGGCCACAGCAGGTGGGACTTCTTGGTCCTGCAGTGGCCATGACAGGTGGGCCTTCTGGAGTGTCTTAGGCCCCCAGCAGCATCTGAAAAGTGTGTGAGGCTTTGCAGGGTGGTGGACATGGCCCTGATGGCAGGCTAGGCCTAGGGGACCCCACACACACACGATTTAATCATGTGCTGGGCCTCCAGTAAAACTATAAGAGTATTGGAGCCAGTTAGAGAGATGGGATATAGTTTTCAGTATTGGAAGGTTGCTGACAGTAGACCATCAAGCCTTTAAAGAAACAAGGACTTGTTAATGGATCTAAGCTCCCACCTCAAGAACCTAGAAATAGAAGAGAAAAATTAATCCAAAACAAGCAGAAAGAGGAAAATGATAAAGATAAAAGCAGAAATTGATGAAATTGAAATTAGAAAAACAATAGAGAAAAATCAATGAAACAAGGAGCTGGTTTATTTAAAAGATCAATGAAACTGACAAACTTCTAGCAAAATAAAGGGGGAAATGGGGAAGATGTGAGCAAGGTAACTAGAAGTTGGGAATCCTGTGATTGATCAGGGATGAATGTTTGCCCTTTTCCAGTTGATCCTGAGTTGGACAAACCTCTGAAATATTATGCTGAATGAAAGCCATACACAGAAGGCCACATACTGTCTGATATATGAAATGTACAGTATAGGTAAATCATAGAGACATAAAGCAGGCTGGTGGTTACCATGGGCTAGGGGAGGGAAGAATGGTGAGCAACTGCTTAATGGGCATGTGGTTTCCTTTCAGGGTGGTTTTAAAACTAGATAGAGGTGGTGGCTGCACAACATTGTGAATGCATTAGGTACCACTCAATTGTTCACCTTCAATAGTGAATTGTATGACATGTGAATTAATTTCAATAAAGCTGTTACTTAATTTGATGTTGATAAAAATCTAAAAATCTAAGAATTCACAATTTCATTTTACTCCATTATAGCAGGTTTTGTATATTTAATTGCTTCTATCTCAAGAGAGAGTCAATTTCAAAAATCCCTTAATGGAGGAAAGTTCTTCAGCTTCAAGAAAGGACATGTGGCCTGGCCAAAGTGGCTCAGTGGTTGAGCATCTACCCATGAACCGAGAGGTCACCGGTTTGATTCCCCATCAGGGCTGATGCCTGGGTTGTGGGCTCAGTCTCCAGTGGGGGGTGAGCAGGAGGCAGCTAATGGATTGCTCTCATAAATGTTTCTATCTCTCTATCCTTTTCCCTTCCCCTTTCTCTAAAATCAATACAAAATAAAAGTAAAAAGAAAGGACATGTGGTTGGAGCCTCGGCACAGAGTTTGGGTATTGGTGACAGGCGCTTACTGTGCACTGTGCCTCACAGCACAGAGGTAGGTGGTCGAGTCGCCAAGCTGAGAAGTTGCAATGTATAAAGCACTGTGTCTTGACGTTTTATCCAATGAGGCTTTCATTCTTCCACTTGTTTCCTCTCTCTGATTGGACTGAATTAACAACAGAGGTGTGAGCCCTTTCCCAGGGTCCTGCCTAAACCACTGAAGGAAGTAAATAGCACTATCGGTGTAACTGCAGTTGAGAAACAAGCTCTCTCCCTCTCGGATAGTCAGAGCTCCAGGACTCTGATTCACCTCCTGTTTACTGCTCACCCCTGTTTAGAAAGAGAACATGAAGAGAGAGAGACTGGTTAGTGGATGATTATTCTTTGGAAATTACTTTTAAATTTAGTTTTTAAAATTTCTACAGAAACCTCCAGAAAATTACACTAGTACAGCTCCCTGTCTTTCTCTTTTTCCTCGGGGAGTCCCGGGCTCTGCCTGTTCTTTGCCCATTTCCAGATCCCTCTAACTCACAGTCTAGTTGCAGCCAAATGACGAGCAGGCTCAGGAATCTGTCCATTCTTTCCGTCACTTACACTCACTGGGAACTATCCTTGTGTCTGTAGTATTGAAGGCTCACAGATAAAGGATCTACTTTGCTATCTCAAATGTTCAAACATTTCTACAGGAAACACATAGTCAGCCCAACCAATCACAGACAAGTCACACACAAACCCACACTGATCTGCATTGTGGGGAACAGAAATGGAAACACTACCATCTAGGGATGCAGCCCAGCATTGCTAGAGAAATGCTTATCTCTTCTGAATAAAAACAATTTTAATATATATATATATCAAATTTGTAGAATGTAGCTAAATCAGTTCATAAAAAGAAATGTATTGCTTATATTAGAAAAGAAGTAATCTAAAAATTTCTTGTATCTGTTCCCTCCTCTTGTCACTTCAAGCACTTAATGTCTGGTTTCCCTTAACTTACATTTCCTTGCAAAATTCCTTTATATCATTTCTCACCCACAGATTGCAAATAATATAAAATTACTAGAGGCCCGGTGCACAAAATTCATGCACGGGGGTCCCCTCAGCCCAGCCTGCACCCTCTCTAATCCGGGACCCCTCGGGGAGGTCTGACTGCTGGTTTAGGCCTGACCCCTGGCTCCTAATCCTGGACCGCTGGCTCCTAATCGCTCACCTGCCTGCCAGCCTGGTCATCCCCAACTGCACCCCCCCCCCACTGGCCTGGTTGCCCCTAACTGCCCCCCTTTGCCAGCCTGGTCTCTCCTAACTGCCCCCCCCCGCCAGCCTGGTTGCCCCCAACTGCCCCCCCTGCTGGCCTGGTCACCCCTAACTGTCCTCCCTGCTAGCCTGGTCGCCCCTCATGGCCCCCCCACCGGCCTGGTCGCCCCATGCAGCCTGCTTATTCAGTCATTTGGTCCCTCACTAACCCCCTGCTGGCCTGGTTGTAAGCAGCCATCTTGTGAGGGCATGAGGGTTAATTTGCATATTACCTCTTTATTATTTAGGATAATATTAATATCCAATGTGTGTGATGTAAGGAAATTACCACTCTTGTATGTAATAACTGAAGCATAAACCAATATTTATGGGTATGCCAAAAATCCTGCTTGGCTGGGAAGTTTTTCTCAAGAAATGTCCTTATAAAATACTAGATGCCCGGTGCACAAAATTTGTGCATGGGGGTGTGTGTCCCTCAGTCCAGCCTGAACCCTCTTCAATCAGGGACACCTTGAGGGATGTCCGACTGCCCGTTTAGGCCCAATCCTACTGGGATCAGGCTTAAACGAGCAGTCGGATATACCTCTCACAAGCCAGAACTGCTGGCTCCTAACTGCTTGCCTGCCTGCCTTTCTGATTGCCCCTAAACCACTTCTGCCTGCTAGCCTGATGACCCCCTAACCACTCTCCTGACAGCCTGATTGATGGCTAACTGCTCCCCTGCCAGCCTGCTTGCCCCTAACTGCTCCCTCCTGCAGGCCTGATCCCCCCAACTGCCCTTCCCTGCAGGCCCAGTTGCCCCTAACTTGCCTCCTCTGCCAGCCTGGTCACCCCTAACTGCCCTCCCCTGCAGGCTTGATCACCCCCAACTGCCCTCCCTTGCAGGCCTGGTCTCTCCCAACTGCCCTCCCCTGCTGGCCATCTTGTGGTGGCCATCTTGTGTCCACATGGGGGCAGGATCTTTGACCACATAGGGGCAGCCATCTTGTGTGTTGGAGTGACAGTCAATTTGCATATTACTCTTTTATTAGATAGGATAGAGGCCTGGTGCACGGGTGGGGGCCAGCTGGTTTGCCCTGAAGGGTGTCCAGGATCAGGGTGGGGGTTTCCTTGGGGCATGGGGTGGCCTGAGCGAGGGGCCTGTGGTGGTTTGCAGGCCAGCCACGTCCCCCAGCAACCCAAGTGGAGGCCCTGCTATCTGAGATTTATTTATCTTCTATAATTGAAACTTTGTAGCCTTGAGGGGAGCCAAGCCTCCTGCTTGCTCCACAGCTGCAGCCATTTTTGTTGGGATTTATTTATCTTCTATAATTGAAACTTTGTAGTGGAGGCCAAGGCAGGCCAGGGATGCAGGAGCTTGGCTTCCTCCATCACTGGGGGCAACCCAAGCCTCCTGCTCTCTCCAGCTCCATGGCTGCCGCCATTTTAGTTGGGATTTATTTATCTCCTATAATTGAAACTTTGTAGCCTTGAGTGGAGGCCTGGGCCAGCCAGGGTGTGAGGAAAAATTGGCTTCCTCCATCGCCCGGGAAACCCAAGCCTCCTGCTCACTGTGTGGCTGCAGCCATCTTGGTTGGGTTAATTTGCATACCCGCTCCTGATTAGCTGGTGGGCGTGGCTTGTGGGTGTAGCAGAGTGATGGTTAATTTGCATATTACTCTTTTATTAGATAGGATGTGTAATATTGTCCATTGTATGCAGCAGGAAAAAATTGAAAATAATTATCTTCAATACAAATATTTAATACATGTATAGCAAAGAATACAGTTGTGAAAAAGAATAAGTAGACTTAAATTTTCTGACTTGCAAAAATTTTTCTGCTTATTCAATCAGATCATAGTACTTTACTTCCAAGTGTAATTTATGTTTTTAAACAGTACATTTATTATGGATATATATGTAAGTGAATAAAAACAGTTGAAATGTGCTCACTAAAACTTAATAATTTAGGACTTGTGAAGAACAAATCAAGGAAGTACTACATTTTATTCTATGTGCTTTAAATTTCTTCAATACTTTAAACAATTAAATATTAACTTATAACTTGTTTAATCATAAAATAAATAACTTAATGGCTATATAGAAAGCTAAGGAAAATTTTGAAATAAGAAATATTTATATAATGTTCTTTTCTAGCAAACTTTTAAGATTCATTTACTTCTCAAATGCATGTACTATAGTTGAAAAAGAAAATGAGAGAATACATACATTGCTCAGAGGAATAATGTTACATTTATGAATTTCACATTAGACCTTAGGCAAGATGAGAATGTTTGAGTGGAGATAGGCCACACATCCAGAATCCTCCTTCTCCCAGCTTTTCTTTCCTAGTCCAGTTCATAATTTCATGTACTTTTTCCTTGTTATTTTTTTTACTTCTTTTTCCTTTCCTTCTTATTTTTTTCACCTTATTGCATTAAACTTACATTTTCTGTGTAATGTCCCCTTTGAATAGAGGTTTCCCCTTCTCCACCAGAAAGAGACACTGTGCAACTCTCACAGTGCAGTAATACACAGTGGTCCTCCAGGTGACCTAGTATGGGATCAGACTACTGAACTTTCTGTTCACAGTTATGGGCAGAAAAGCCATTTCATTGATCACATTGTTCTTTAAATCTCAAATCAAATACTGTGGGCCCTACTTACTTATAAAACTGTCATTACCGGATGATGTACTCATTTCCTCCAAAGGTGGAGTGGGAACAAGGTATGTTCACCCCTTGTCCTTCAGTAACTGTTCAAGGAGTTGGGCTGTGTGGCCTTAGCATTACATATAATTCCTAAGAGGGGAAAATATATGTATAAGATTGTCTCCAGACCAAGGTAGATTTTTAAGGTCAAGATGCAATACTTCTAGAACTTTCCTCCCAGGCTCCCATTCTCTATTTCAACTTTCTCTCATTTTCATCCTATAGAAAGAGCAAAATATGGCTGTAACTATCTAGACTCACTGATCAAGAGGCAGATCTCCATGCTCTCTCCCATTCCCTCTTGGGCTCAATGAATATAAGAAATTCTTTATAGCAGGGAAAAGCTCTTTTGTGATCACTGAGGGTTATGGATTGAATTGTGTCCCCTTCAAATTCATATGTTGTAGCCCTAACCTCCGGTACCTCAGAATGTTATTTTATTTGTAGATAAGGTCTTTACTGGAGTAAGTTAAAATGAGGTCATTAGGATGAGCCTTAATCCAATATGCCTGGTGTTCTTATAAAAGGGGAAAGTTGGACACAGAGACACACAGAGAGGGAAGGTTATGTGAAGAGACATAGGGAGAAGATGGTTTTCTACAAGCCAAGCAGAGGAACCGGGAACAGAACTTTTCCTCATAGCCCTCAGAAGGAACCAACCCTGCCAGATTGGTTTCAGACTTTTAGCCTGCATATCTGTGAGGCAATCAATTTATTGATTTCAGACTTTTAGCCTGTATATCTGTGAGGCAATCAATTTATATTGCTAGTAAGCTAATCTCTGGTACTTTTCATGACAGTCCCAGCAGACTAATATTCTGGATACAGTCCTCACACTAGGAATGTGACTTCTCCACAAAGTATTCAGCTATGATCTGAACTTTTGCTCTAAGCATCTTGGAGGAAGGACAGTGAGGCAAATGGAGATAGCAGGGCTATCTGCTGATTCCGTAATTTCAAACACCACCCTTTCTTAGGCTCCTGGCTCACCCAGAGCCAGAAGCACAGACACCTCCATCATCTGCCTCGTATTTCAACCAGACACTAGCATCCAGGGCACATAGCTCAGCTTCTGTGTCTGAATCTGGGCTGGGGAAGGTAACAGAATAGATATATCAGCTGCATCGCTGCCAGCGCCTCCCCTCACCTGGCAGCTGTCAGGCTGAGGAGTCCCCAGGCCTAGAGTCAGCCAATGAGATGGTAGCTCCTTAGTTGATACAACTCCTCAGGTTTAGTCATGTCCCCGATAAAAAGATGAAACAGGCATCCACTCTCTATCCCAGGGTTCCTTGAGAGAATTGACTAGTTTTAAACTCTAAGAGAATGAGTCTATAAGAGGAAAATAAGGACAGCATCCATCCAGAATCCTTTTCTTATTGCTTTTTCATGGCCCAAGAGAAAGAATATATGTTATTGGTGATCTGATGCTCCTTGGAGTTCAACAACTTTTTCTTTACATCCAGGAAAGCCACCAAGTCTCTTACAGTCCTGAGAAAATGGAGAAAGCCCAGCTAAATGACAAGAAAGAGCAAATGAAACTCAGATGAGGGGGTGATGTGCTGAAAGTGACTGGGAAGGTTAAGGTCAGAGTCTGATCAAAGCCAATTGGGAATTCTCTGGTACCCTAAAATGCCTCTAGGGATCATGTGTTTCTAGGAAGGCATTAGTAGACTCATGTCTTAGTATAAAGAAACCAGAGACCTGAAATGGCACTCACCCTTTTACTCCACAAACCCTGTTCATAGCCCACCTTTCCACATTCTCCCTGTGAGCCTAGCGGTCTCACACACAGAGTGGAAGAGAAAAGAGGGAGGAAAAGAAAGGCACTGAAAAAAGGAGGGAGTAGCTGCCCTAGCTGGTTTGGCTCAGTGGATAGAGCATCGGCCTATGGACCAAAGGATCTCGGGTTCGATTCTGGTCAAGGGCATGCACCTCGGTTGCAGGCTCCTCCCCAGCCTGGACCCTGGTCAGGTGCATGCAGAAGGCAACCAATCAATGTGTTTCTCTTACATCGATGTTTCTCTCTGTCTTTCCCTCTCTCTTCCACTCTCTCTAAAAATCAATGGAGAAATATCCTCAGGCGAGGATTAAAAAAAAAGGAGAGAGTAACCTTAAAAACATTTTCTTATTACCTCCTCTCATTTAAGAGAACTGAAATAGATTGAGTAAAGCAATTCCCTTCGTAACCAAAAATAAAAAAAGTCTGCTTTTCTCCATTACTACAAAAAATTGACAAAAATAGATTAAGCTTGAAAGCTGCATAGGCACTTCCTGTCTTCCTCCTTTGCCATCTTATTTTGAGTGGAAAGAAGATCTTTCATAATGGGTTGGGACAAGGCCAAGAATCGTTGAATGTTGGAAGCTGTGCACAGACTGTTCTGCTTATAGCAAAGAGAATAGAGTATATCATTTGTCACCATTTCTGGGTAACTTCAAGATTGAATGTGAGCCAACCACTCTTTCCCCAGCTGATTAGGGATGCTGTGGACAGATACAGCAGCTCCCTCTTGTGACTAAACACGTGAATGCCTTCATTTAGATCCCGGGCAAGTCCAGCAACCTGGACTGGTAACGTTACTTTATAGATATGGATACGAATAGCTTACGTGTGCTTATAATGTAACAGAAAGAACAAGGAATTTTGGTCAGAATGATTGCAGTGAGGACATTTTTTGCAATATTGACAGAGTTTTGCTTCGTTTTATTTTTTAAAACTACCTGATCTTTCCTTCCTTCAGGCAGTTCAAGGAAAGGATGTATAACTGGAAAAGAATAAATAAAGGTGTCCTATTTACCATTTTACTTCCAAAATTTCAGTTGTATAAGCAAATGAAATGATCTGGCATAAACTATAGATTTTGGAGGTAATACAATGAAATAATACAAGTTTGCCTACCTGAGACAAAAAAAAAAAAAAAAAAAAGCCAAAACATTTCTAAGTGGAACAAGGGGGAGAGAAAAAAAGGAGTATCAAAGAAAAAAAGGAGTATCAAAGAAAATCAAAGAGGCTTAAGTATTGATAAAGTCCTGTGGAGGGATGCTGAGCCTTATCCCCTTAAAGACATCTTCAAAAGAAAACCATAAGACCCCTGGGCCACTGTCAGTTATTAAGTAAATCTCAGTGCATCCCTGTTTAAAACTTTCATCTTTAAGGGGAGAGATCAACCGGGGAACTTATATGCATATGTGCATAGCCCATGGACAAAGACAATAGTGTGGTGAAGCCTGGGAGGGGCAGGTATGGGGTGGAGGTCAATGGGGGACAAGGGGAGGGAGAAGGTGTTCAGTGAAGGTAGCCAGATATGAGAACTTATAATGTACCATTCTGTACAACTCCAGGCTCTTGAAGTTCAAGAACTGATGATAGAAGTCAGAATAGTGGTTCCTTTGAGTGGAGAATGGGAGAAAGAGCTGCTGAATGGGAAGGAACATGTAGAAATCTTTTGGAGAAACAGAAATGTTGAACATATAGATCTGCATGGCATTGCATAGACAGAAACAAATGTAAATTTTTATTTATTTGTAGGCTTGTAAGTTTTGTGCACTTTATTTTATGCATTGTATTTTGATTACAAAAAAAGAGAGAAGAAAGGAAGGAACTCCTACCATTTGCAACAGCATGGATGGAGCTGGAGAGCATTATGCTAAGCGAAGTAAGTCAGTCAGAGAAAGATAAATATCACATGATCTCACTCATTTTTGGATTATAATGAACAACATAAACGTATTAACAAAAACAGAGACAGAGAAGCATTGATCAGGTGCTCAATCAGAGGGAAGGTAGGGAAAGGTGGGGGTAAGGGGGAGAAATCAACCAAAGGACTTGTATGCATTCATATAAGCATAACCAATGGACGCAGACAACAGGGGGTGAGGGTGAGGGCATGATTGGGGGCGAGGGGGGTAAGGGGGGGATAAGGACACATATGTAATACCTTAATCAATAATAAAAATAAATAAATAAAGTGATTAAAGTTAAAAAAAGAGAGAGAGAGAGGAAAAAAAGAAAATAAATAGCACTTTAAAATAATGAGATAAATGTCAGTGCTGTCACCTGAGAATTAAAAGTGGTTCCATCGGGGAGGCGAGACTGGAGTGTGTGGAGGAGTGAGACCAAAAAGAGGATGTTATTTGATTTTGAAAATATATACAGGTATTATTTTGATAAAAATAAAATGCATTTTTAAAACAAGGGAGGGGGACTGATGAGAATCTCAGACAAGATGAGAACTGAAAAATATCCGTTGACTTTATCAACACCAAAGCCACTGGTGTTAAAGTGAGAGCGTCTGAAGTGATGCCAACACAGGCCAGGTTCAAGTGGATGAGGAATGGGAGTTGAGAAAATGGAGACAGTACGATGTAGACAATTCTTTGACCTACTCTGATTATTAAGGAGAAATGTAGAAATGTGGCTTGTGGATATGGAAGCCCCGAGAGACGATATTAAAATAGGAAGCATTCACTTATAGATAGACATGTGATCAGATTATTATAAGATAATAAAAAAAAAAAGAAATTTCAGGGAAAAGTGTATTCCTGTGAAGTTTCTTTTCAAGTGGCCCAAGTCGAGAAACCAAGACTGTCCATATCACAGCTATCCCATCTCAGTCCGTGTGAAGGACGCTCTGGGCTGCTATGAAAAGCAAACTGACCCATGAACACCCAGAGGGGCCCAGGACGCCTGGGCAGAATGAACAGTACTCTCTGCCGTGGCTGTGTCACGAGACTTCATTCTCCACAGGACCACTTGGAAAGAGGTTCGGGTGCTAAGTAAATACTTCATCGAGGAGGAAAAACAAGAGAGAGGCCCTTATTCCAGGGCCCCTGCTGCAGGGTTTTGGTACAGGCTGCAGGTGCCCGGGGAGCACTGTGGCTCCACAGCGCAGAGGTAAGTGGCTGAGTCTTCAGCTTTAGGGGTTGTGATGTTCAGAGAACTTTCCTTCTGTGATAGTGAGGCGCTTAGTCTTCCCTTCTGCTGTTGATTCCCAACTGAATACAGGAGGAAGAGGTGTTTGGGGCCTTTCCCAGGATCCTGCCTGTACCACTGGAGCCCTCTAAAACTGCTGACTGTGTAACTGCAGGTGAGACTGACACTGTCTCCCTCCTGGACCCTCAGGGTCTGAGGACTCTGCTCCACCTGGTCTTCTCCACTCAGCCCTGTTCAGGAAAACAAAAACAGAAATGAGACAAAGCTTTAAGTTCAGCAGCTTTGAAAAATCCCAGTGAGAAACCTGGGATGAGCCAAAACTAAAGCCCTATCTTGTCTTCCCAGCCTTGGAATGGACCTTATGGTTCTCATCACTGAACCTCTAACTTACAGCCAAGCTGAAGCCACAAGACTATGATTGCACACTCCAGCATGTTCTCCATCTGATATCTGTCTTGATGCAGCTTGTAATGATTCCAAAACATCTCTTCTCTGAGGAACTGTTTCTGTGTCTTGGTTCTTATTTTCTCACGCCCAAGAAAGCCTTTCTGTTGGTGGCTGAGCCAATCAAAAGCAAATCTGGTAGCTGTCATGCTTTTGACATGCAAGACTTTCCTGGAATGAGAGGAATGAAACCACTGCCACCTTGTGGTCATAAACACAATTGCATAGTACCCACTTCACCCCACCTACAAAGATTGAGGGAAGGACATTTGGGTATTTGGTGGTATAGATGAGGTTTGAAGAGTAACCAGAAAAGCCTTCTTGTACTTGCACTTTTAATTGCCTCATTGTTCGCTATATAGCTTTTAAAACAGAACTACTACCAGATGTTATAAAAGAGTCATAAAAGTGTAGATGTAATTGATTATTGCTTCGCTTTATAATACACAAGAATCTCAGCAGGTGAAATCTTAAAAGGACTAGAGTACTGAAAAAGGAGGACTTAACTGGGTTATGGATATGTCTAGAAACCTCTTCGACAGAGAATTGGGAACATACGTTAAGAAATCCATTTCTTCAAGTAATTTTATGCCTGGTTACAGGAACCAAGTGTGGCCAAAACTGAGTCACAGACTTGACAGGTCTTAGGAGGCAGGGAGAGAAGAGCACACAGAGGGAAAAGAACTCCATTTCTAGACCTCAGAGAGATCAGAAAGTCACTGTGGGGGTGGGGAGCTGGCGGGGAGGGGTGACTATTATCCATGCAAATCATAAACACTTTACATACTATAAATAACGTGCAGAAGAAGTCTTCCTTCCTCATTTGTCCTTTAGTGCCACAGTTCATTCATAGAGCCAAGTATTCTAACACACACACACTCATTATCAAGCAAATCTATATTTTCCATTCTGTGATTTGCTTTTTTTCCATGTAAAATGGCCACATAGCATACCATTATATGGGTATACCAAATTTTACTTAAGTATTTTTACATTTTTTCAAATTTAGATTATTTCTGATTTTCTACTACCACATATTATGCTAAAATAAATATCCTCATACAAAGATTTTTGCCAACATGAATATAAAATTTTTTGAAAGTATAAAAACTACGACAAAGAATACATACATTTTTCATTTTATAAGTATAGCCAAATGCCCCTAAACAAATAATGGCAATTTACATTGTGTCAGAGTGTCTGTTTCTCCACTCCCTTGCCACCACATTATATAATCAAACTTCTTTATCTTTCTTAATTTAGTAGATGAAAAATGCTAATTCAGACTACTATTTTTAAATCTGTTATTGGTGAAGCTGGGATTTTAAAATTATTTTTTAAAAATATTTTTTATTGATTTCAGAGAGGAAGGGAGAGGAAGAGAGAGATAGAAACAACAATGATGAGAGAGAATCATTGATTGGCTGCCTCCTGCATGCCTTGCACTGGGGATTGAGTCCGCAACCTGGGCATGTGCCCTGACCTGGTTTCGAACCATGACCTCCTGCTTCATAGGTTGATGCTCTACCAGTAAGCCACACTGATTGGGCTAAAAATAATTTTTAAATCTATTTGCATGTTTTTCTTTGAAAAGTCTATTCAAAATTCTGTTTGTTAGTTTTGGAGTCAACACTATAGCTCTATGGCTTATTTGCTATGAGATTCTGAACCAGTTGCTCAGGGACTCCCTGTGACTTAGTTTCCTCAACTGAGTAATTGAGAGAAAATAGTACACATCTTATAGAATTGCTGTATCATTTGAAATCTGTCTTTAGACAGTTAGACAGCAAATAAACAGATTAGCTAGATAGATTAAAAACGGAATGGCTAAAGCATAGCAAACATGATTTATAATAGCTATTATGTTATTAATGCAATTTTCTTTTGGAGAATTAATCTTGTTTACAAAAGTTCTTAACACATTAAAGTTATATTTTCTCTACTTTTGCATCTTTTTATTCAATTTTGCATTTGATTTTGGCCTTTTTTGTTGGCATTTTGCCATGTTGAAATGTTTGCTTCATATACTTATTTATTGTTTATTCAAATGCATTCTCCTTATTCTGATCTGAAGTTTGAGCCTTGTCTTGACTCACTCCAAGACTATTATTTTAAATCCTGAAAATTTTTATTTTGTTTAAAATTTAACACTTCAAGTCTAGGATTTGAAATTATTTTGATCTAAAAAGTAAAGTAGGCATTTGATGTTTTTTAAGTGGCTCATCAATTGCCCCAATGTTATTTGCTATAATCTATTATTTCCCCCCATTAGTATTAGCTTTGTAGTATAAGAGTTTCCTATAGTACTTTGTTTCTATTTCTTTATTCTTTCTTCTCTTTTATCAATCTGTTTAGTTATACATTTGCTAGTACAAACTATTTTTAATTATTCGAGCTTTATAATACTATTTAACGTGTGATACAGCTTGTCTCTACTCCACCTCCATTGTTGTTCTGCTTTAAAACTGTTTCTGATTGTCTGCATATTTAGTCATCACTTGAATTTTAGAATCAGCATGTCTAGTTTTAAACAAACATGTAAAAATTTCAAAGTAATCATATTTAGACAATATCACATTACTATACAAACAAGAGCTATTGAATTTAGAGAATAGTTGCCTTACGAAAATTAACCTCAATAATATCCTGACTTAAGTTCCAAGCTGTTTCTAAGACTATTGAAATTAGTAACATTAGGCTAAGATATGTATGGCAGAACTAGTTGCCTAGTTTGTTTGGTTCTATGACACGTTATTGGATTTTGTCATTGAACCTATGTTTATCTTATTGAATTAGTCAGCCTTCATATAAATTCCCTTTGAACTTGTCATAATACCACACTCTGCTCCCCATTAGCTACAACCCAGAAAAAGAGCATCAACTCACAGATACACTACTTTAATGTCACTCCATCGCTTCTCCCACTTTGTAGCAAGAAAAAATAAGCCACACATAATTCATTGCACTGACAGTATGAACAATGTTTGTTGTTGCTTGGCTTTTTCTTTGCGGACTGAATTATTTTTCAGTGAAATTTATGATACTAACTTGTATACAATTTATCATTGATTTGATTTATTCTAGCCGCCCTTAGCAAAGTCTGACGCTGACGAATCATATTTTAAGGGCAGTTTTTCTCTGTTTCCAAATATGTGGATCTCAGATAGAAGATGAGAGAGATAACTGGAAGATTAGTGCCAGAGCTCTTCACAGGAGAGGAACTAAAAGACCAAGGGGCAGAATGGTGATGTGTAACAGAGCCAAAGGAGATGATTCACAGTTGTGAGCTTTACAAAAATTGTGTTTAATTTTTAAAAATATTTTTAATTTGAGTTAATTATAGATTCATGGAAGTTCCAAAAATGTACAGGAAGGTCCCAAGTACTCTTCACCCCATCTCCTCCTGTCTTTTTCAACCAAGAAATTAATGTTGCTACATCCACAGAGATTATTTAAATTTCCACACTTTTACATGCACGTGTGTGTGTGTGTGTGTGTAGTTCTATGCAATTTTACATAGGTACAGATTCATGTATTTATGTGCATCCTATGTATAGATTCACTGCCACAATCAGGATACACAACTGTTTCATTACACTAAAGCTTCCTCATTCTACCTGTTTGTATTTGCACTCATCCCCTCTCCCCATCATTAACCACTGGCAATCACTAATCTGTTTTCCATACTTACAATTGTGTTATTTCAATAATACTATATAAATTAAATTATGTAGTAGTAACTTTCTGAGATTGCTTTTTTCCCTCAGTGTAGGTAATAAAAGTATGAGATCTATCCAAGTTATTGTGTGTATCCAACCTGTTTGTTCCCTTATCTTTCTGAATAATATTCCATGGTATGGATGTGCCACAGTTTGCTCACCCAGTCACCAATTGAAGGACATTTTTCCCCAGATTTTGATCACTAGGAATAAAGCTGTGATGAATATTTATGTATGGGTTTTTGTGTGAACATCACTTTCCATTTCTCTAGTATCAGTGCCCAAGTATGCAATTACTGGATCACATAGTAAGGAATGTTTAGTTTTATAAGAAACTGTCAAATTGTTTTCCAGAATACCTGTGCCACTTTATATCCCACCAGCAAATCATGAGTAATCCTATTTCTCCACATGCTTTCCAGCATTTGGTGTTCTCACTATTTTTAGTTTTAGCCAGATAGGTGTGTAGTGATATCTCAATATAGCTCACATTTTAATTTCTTTGATGAGTAATAATGTTGCACATCTTTTTATGTGCTTATTGCAGTCTGTATACCTACCCTCTTTGGTAAATATGTATGCAAATATTTTGCCCATTTTCTAATTGGTTTTTGTTTTTTGTGTTTTTTTGTTTGTTTGTTCGTTTGTTTTTACTATTGAGTTTGGAGACTTCTTTATATATTCTAAATACAGATCTGTGTCAGACATGTATGGTTTGTAGATATTTACTCCAATTCTCCAGTTTATCTATTCATTTTTATAATAGGGTCTTTTTACAGATATATATTTTTTTATTTTGATGAAGTCCAATGTGTGTGTGTGTGTGTGTGTGTGTGTGTGTGTATCTGTGTGTTTGTGTGGCACTTGTGGTGTCAAATCTAAGAACTCTTCACCTAGCCTTAGGTCTAGAAAATTTTCTCCTATGTTTTTCTTTTTTTTCTGAAAGCTTCATCGTTTATGTTTACATTCAAGCCCATGACCCATTTTGAGTTAATTTTTGTAACTTTTATTTTTTTTTTTAAACATGAATGTGTCCTTGTCTTTGTTTTAAGCTTTACCTATTTGCTGTGATCAAGTAACCAGCTCAAAGCAAATTATTGAGGATTTCTCAGAGAGGGGTGAAAAACCTTTTATACTTTGAGCCTGCAAATTTCCCTTTTTATACTTACTATGATTTCTTTATCTAAAAAGTAAATTTTAAAATGTAGTACCCAAACCAAACTCTTCTCAACTCATCAGCCTCTGAAATCACCTATCATGAATCACAGGGCAATGTTTTCTAGTTTGGATTTGGAAAATGGTTATTTCTATCTTACAATCAAGGTAACTGTAATCCTTCTGAACATTCACATTCTTTTAAAGTTTAAAATTCTCTGAGGAAAATGTACATCCATCTTTAAGTCAACAAACTGAACTAAACGTGAGATTCTCCTTCCATGTCTTCTTTCTTGGTAATTGAGTAACTGTCCCCTGAACAAAAGAATATCCTCTACAAATTGTCCCACGAATGAAAAAAAATTTTATTATTTTTTTTTTGCTAAAATTACATGTTTTCATCTAATTTTTTTCATGAAGTTTTAAGACCAGTAGCTCAGGTCCTGCAGAACATGGTGATGCTTCTTCCTACTGTCCCAGGGGCAGAGTCCTGATTTTGCTCTCATGGGGAGGATTTTGAAAAGACCAACATTACAATTCAGAACAAGACTTTATTTTTTTATATGTTTTTATTTATTTTTGGAGAGATGAAGGGAGAGGGATAAAAAGATAGAAACATCAGTGATGAGAGAGAACCATCCACTGGCTGCCTCCTACACACCCCCTTTTGGGGATTGAGCCCACAACTGGGGCCATGGGAATCAAACCATGATCTCTTGGTTCCTGGGTCGATGCTAAACTACTGAGCCACCACAGCTGTACAAGATAATACTTTCTAAAAGTTTTCTTAAGGGTTAATAATTGAGGAGCTTTAAAAGGTCCTCAATTGAGATAGTTCAGCCCTTAGACCAGAGTTAGGAAATTAGAAAAACAGATTCACTTTTCTTAAGTATTGGACTAGGACTCTCAATGGTAGGAATATCTACTCCAAATCTAAGTAAATCAACAACAAGTTCACCAGACCTGAAAGAAAAAGAATATACAAAGAAGCAGAGCAAGTCATGGCAATGATGAAGACAAATGGCAACAGAAAATTTGACCTCAATTATATACAAGAGCATTAGGTAGTGTCTGAAGAACATCTACCATACAAAGGTCATTTCATTTATACTCCAGAAAATTAGGATGCAAAGGAAAAGTATGGGGACACAGAACTGAATTACCTATGATTTTCTTTTAGCTTTGAACCCCTGCCCCTTACCAATCTTAATTTCATAGGACTTGTGTCTTCAAAGCTGAAAATTGTGCCTAATGAGGAAAATTAGAAAGTGAATTTATGGCATATGCAAATAAAAGGAGTGTTTGCATGGTGATGAGTAGACAAATACAAGAAATAATTGATCCATACTTTTCTTTTTTTTTTAAATATATATTTTATTGATTTTTTACAGAGAGGAAGGAAGAGGGACAGGTAGTCAGAAACATCGATGAGAGAGAAACATCGATCAGCTGCCTCCTGCACACCCCCCACTGGGGATGTGCCCGCAACCAAGTCACATGCCCTTGACCGGAATCGAACCTGGGACCCCTCAGTCCGCAGGCTGACGCTCTATCCACTGAGCCAAACCGGTTTTGGCTGATCCATACTTTTCTAACAGCATCCAAAGAATAGAAGCCCTATATCTGTTGATATTATCAAATAATTTATTCTTCTTCAATCAACAGATATTTAATGTGCAACTACTATGTGTTAAGTACTGTGTAATGCACAACATATACATGTGTCCTGACCCTATGGAGTTCACAGATATAGGCATAACAGCAATTTAAAAAATTTAAACACAAGTATAAATATAAACATCCTATGTAATAAAAGGATAATATGCAAATTGGCCAAACTGCAGAACGATTGGTCACTATGACATGCACTGACCACCAGGGGGAAGATGCTCAACGCAGGAGCTGCCCCCTGGTGGTCAATGCACTCCACAGGGGGAGCAACATGCAGCCAGAAGCCCAACTCGCCAGCAGGCTCACAGCTGGTGAAGGCAGCATCGGTGGCAGCAGAATCTCCCACCTCTGCGCAGGAGGACATCCCCCGAGGGTTCCTGGACTGCGAGAGGGCACAGAATGGGCTGAGAGCCCCCCAAACCCTGCCAGTGCACGAATGCCGTGCACTGGGCCTCTAGTAGATATATAAAAGTGTATTACATAATTGAAACATTTCCTTTTGTCTTGGACTTTGGAGAGAGTCCTCAATATATAAAACCACATAAAGAGAGAACACAATACATGCTTGTGGATTCTTGCAAGACATATATGAACCCCATTTAAAAAAGTTTCCTTAGCCTATTATCCACAATAAAGATATATGAGAAAACTGAGAAGTCACTAAAGCGTAGGGAGGAATTGGCATTTCTAGTCTTCCTCAAGCCAAGTTAGGGGAGATTCAAGAGACTGCTCAGATAGGTTAAAATGAGTATCCTATGGTCTGAAGGACTGCAAGGGTTCCACTGGGTTGCAATGACAATTTCTCTCACTTTACTAGGTTTATGGCTGATTTTCCTGTTATTTTTATGCCTTATACATGACAGAGAGGTGACTTTCTTTGAGTGAAAGACAAGAGAAAGTAGATGGTGAGGCCTGGTGCAGAGATATAAGTATGTGAATCATATAGGTATGAATAAAATGTCAGAGGGAGGGATGGTGGAAGGAAGAGAGAGAGAGAGAGAAAGAGAGAGAGAGAGAGAGAGAGAGAGAGAGAGAGAGAGAGAGAGAGAGAGGATAACCTGAGGAGAGAATATGGCCTAAGCTAAACCTTATAGACTTCCAACAGTTAGTGATTGGAAGGTAGATGAGTTTGTGCAGTAGTCAAAGAGAAAGACCAAGTAGGTAAAACCTCCAGAGAGTGATTTGTCATTGAATCCTGGGGAACTGAGAGTTTTAAGAGCAAGTGGTCACAATTCATGTGTCAAAAGCTTCTAAGAAATCAACTATGATAAGAAGTAAAAATTTTCATTGATTTACAACACAGAGGTCATTAGTACTCTTATTGAGGGCTTACCTAATAGAGGAATAAAAGCCAGATATATGTATACTCTTTGACCTAGCAATTCTAACCTATATGCCTGATAGCAGTGTATAAACATGTTCAGCAAAGAATATGTATAAGAATATTCATAACATTGTTGATAATAGCTGAAGTCTAGAAAAATCCAAGTAACCATCAAATAGCAATGAAAATAAACAAAGTAAATTATACACAACATGGATGAATCTCAGAAATATAACATTAAGAGAAGAAACCAGATAGAAAAAATTCAAACTATGTGATTCTATTTATATAAAGTTCAAAAATGGGCAAAACTAATCTACTTATTGGATTGCGGTTTCTCTGGAAGAGCAGGTAGTAAACAGAAGGGGACATAAGGGAGGCTTCTGGAGAGCAAAAGAACAAACAAGAAAGAACACAGCTTCAGTCCTAAATTCTCCCAATCCTAGACTCCCCTTTTCAACAGCAGGACAGATCTGGGGTACAGTGTGACAAGCATCCACTTTTGACAGTACTGGTTCAAACAGAGAAGCCATTTAGGTATTGTGTAACTAAGTGTGTTTTTTTAAAAAAATATTTTGCCAAATGATCTACTTCAAGATAAAGAATTAAAGATAAGGGTGCTTCTGATGAATGGCGCTTTTAGGCATGTTCTCTGAGCCAGAGAGATTGCATTTATCTTAGAGTAAGGCTTCTGCTTCTAAACTCCTTCCTCTGCCCACACATGTCCGCCTCTTCCTGTCCAAACTGAGACTCTTGCCCAGGTGTTCACAGCTGGAGGATGTCTCATGTTGTGATCTGAGGTTTTCCTGGGGCTCCCACAGGCACCCACATCATTGCAGCATCTCTTAGAGCACAGAAATACACTATTGAGCCCTCGAGCTGTGAGGATAATGGAACTGGCTGGTTTCTGGCAGTTCAAAAAATACCAACCCTCTGTTGCGTTTTGCTCATTATAAGACTCCTGATCAATAAGGAAAATCATTTCCCCACTTGGTGTTTGTTTGTACAAGAATAACAACTATAGCTACTAGCTTCATATACACGATTCAAGGTCACAGTCTCCTTCTCCAGCATAAAAGTTGCAGTCTGGCCTTGTGTTACTTTCTGGGCCGTGTTGGAGAGAGAGAGAGAGAGAGAGAGAGAGAGAGAGAGAGAGAGAGAGAGAGAATGAGAATGAATGAGGCTGATTCTCCATGTAGTACCATAGTCTTATAAGGAACTTATGTCGGTCTGAGAGTTCTGATTCCCCTGCCCATTACTCTACTCTCCTTAGCGCCCCCAGACAATAATAACCTGCTTCTACCCACAGACTTGGGAGCTGGGAGAAGCCTGAGTCTGTGTCTGTGGCCATTGTTGCCAGCCTTACCAAGGCAGATGGAGGCTGTGACTACCCTCAACCAGTTGGGAGCAGCGTGTTGGAAGTTCTTCCTCTGAGTGAAATGTGCTGTATTCTATCTCAAGATCAGGTCTAAATGCCTGGCCTGTGCCCGACAGGGCATGTGCACAGTCACTGAGCTGTAGGATGCTTCTGTACCAGAACAGGAAATGTAATTTGCTGATGCCAGTTTGTCTGTGTGGTGCCATGGCTTGTCGACATGGTCAGAGATTCTAACCTGCCTATTTAGTCTTTTTGTAATTCATTAGCAATTACATATGGACATATATATGAATTAAATTGAATTGCAGGATATTAATGATGCAACCATTTGCCATATTCAGACAATGCATCTAAGATTAATTTGTAAGGTTTATAAGAAATACAATTTATTATGATTATGGTGACTTCTGAGACAAATAGTCATCCATCTTTTAGTATGGTGGGGTTTGATCTTGTTTGTTTTGTCTCCAGCCAACTCTACAGTAAAATATGCTCACAGACTTTTCTTCCACACAGGAAGATAAAACCTTACTCCCAATCACCATAACTTTTCTCCCTGTATTTTAAGGCACTGGTGTCTGGGGAAATTACACCGGATAAGGTTCCTTGTCTGCTTAATGCTATCACAGCAAGTTCCCTGATTAACCAACTTTGTTCAGCTGTGCGTGGCTAACAGCAACCACTAGTAAGTCTGATAGAAAAATCTTGCTTTCGAATATTGCACACTACGTCAAAATGAGTGCAGTCAAACCTGCCAGACCATGCATTCTTATTTTCTTATATCAAAAATGTAGCCTTTCAAAAATTGCAAATATGTCTTCATCCCACGGCAGCAGCAGCTATGGCTCCAAGGCCTTCCTGGGGAGAAGCAACTCAATAGCTTTCCGTTTCAGCAGCCTGGCATTTGGTGCCTGATTTGCTTGGCATTAATATGCTGCTGTATAATTGGGTTTCAATTGACTGAAGCTTTTGATCATCTATTTGTTTTCTCTTCCCTAAAAGGATATATTAATTTCATGACATCTAACGCCCATGATGCATTATGAGAAAATAAAAGTTTTTTAAAGCCCAGGATGGGCCCTGGCTGGGGAGCTCAGTTGGTTAGAGCATCATCCTGATATGCCAAGGTTTGGGTTCGATCCCTGGTCAAGGCACATACAAGAATCAACCAATGAATGCATAAATAAGTGGAACAACAAACCTCTCTCTCTCTCTCTCTCTCTCTCTCAATAAGTCACAAATAAATAAATAAATAAATAAATAAATAAATAAATAAATAAATAAATAATAAAATCCCAGGACTGTTCAACTAGTGATAAAAATATCAGAAAGTGCTTGTCTGTAGAAGGGATTTGACTGGAAAGGGACACAGGGGGACTTCTGAAGTGAAGGAAACGTTCTAGCCCTAGCCAGTTTGGCACAGTGGATAGAGTGTTGGTCTGTGAACTGAAAGGTCCCAGGTTCAATTCCGGCCAAGGGCACATGCCTGGGTTGTGGGCTCAGTCCTCAGTGGGGGCTTGCAGGAGGCAACAGCTCAATGATTCTTTTTCATCATTGATGTTTCTATCTCTGTCTCCCTCTTCCTTCCTCTCTGAAATCAATAAAAATATATTTTAAAAAATAAGAAAATGTTCTATGTAATGTTTTGTTACATAGATGTATATAATTTTCAAGACACATTTAACTGAATATTTAAGATCTGCATTTCATTGTGGAAAAATTATAACTCAATAAAAAATGAACCAAAATAAAATAAAACACACACAAAGAAAATTCATTTGTCCTTTCTGTAGATGGTGCAGAAATTTATTTATACTTTTCTAATTGTTACAGACAGCAGCTATAGATTGCTGAAATTACAACATACTCCCAACCCCTCTGACAACAGCCTGAGACATGTAATCAACAAAGACTAGCTGGACACTAATATGCTCTGAGAAGCTAAATATATTCAAATAAAATGATTAAAGAAAATGGAAGGCCATACGTATAGCTCTGAATATAAAGATAACAGCTACACATAATATGAATAAATCTCACAAAGGTAAGAGTGTGTAAAAAAACAGATACAAGAGAATATGCTAAATTATTCTGTTTACATAAAGGCCAAAACAGAGAAATCTAACCTGTACAGACAGATGTCAGGTTACCTAGGTGTTTTCAGTTTGTGACAATTCATCTAGCTCTATAACTATGCAGGTGCACATGTTTCTATGTATAAGTTACTTTATTTCATTTTGGTTCCTTTTTTATTGAAGTACTAGTGGCCCAGTGCACAAAATTCATGCACATTAAAAGGGAATTAATTAGAGAAAATATTTTAATATTGCTATTTGCCCTTTCTCTATAATAGAAGTGTCAGAGATGAAAAAAAATAGTAAAATGTATATTAAAATCTCTCTCCTGTCAGAGTCTGGGGTGCACCATGGGACCCAGAGTGAAGTCCCCGCCCACCCATGTGTGCCTCAAAATCGCACGAGACCCAGACCCGGCTGGCCTCACCCCAGTCAAGCCCTGCTGGGCAGGGGGCACTGCCTCAGGTCCCCTGTCAAGCCCCACCAGGGAGGGGGCATGGCTTCAGGTCCCCCAGCCTGGCCTCAGGTCCCCCGGGCCCTGGCATGAGGGCACAAGGGCGCAAGGGCATGAGGGCGTGATGACAATTTGCATGTTAGCTCTTTATTATATAGGATAATTAAATGCAATGGACTTTCAAAAATTTATGGTACTTTATTGAAGTACTATAAAATGCACAGTTTCTCTATGTTCATTTCAACGTGTTTGAGAATGTTATATACCTACATAATCACCACCAAAAATCCCCAAACATTTCATTAATCCAATAATCCCAGAAAGTCCCCTCTGCCTCTCTCCAGTCAAACCTTCCTTCCCAGAGGAAACCACCTTTGACTTCTATCATTATTGTTCAGTTTTTCTGTCCTTGAATTTATATAAATAGGATCATACAGTATTTGGGGGGGAAGGTCTGGCTTCTATTGCTCAATATAAGGTTTTAAAGATTCACCTTCTGTTGTGGGTACCAGTCAGTGATTCATTCCTTTTATCACTGAGCAATATTTCTTGTATACCATAATTATACACATTCTGCTTCTGACAGACCTTCGGGTTGTTTCAGTTTCTGGAAAATAAGAATAAGGCTGCTACAAACATTTTTGTATGGGTCATTTGTGGATCTATGTGTCACTTCTCTTTGTTAAATACCTAGGAGTAGACTTTCTGGGCTATACCAAATCCCCAAAGTGATTGCATCATTTGACATTCCCACAAAAGGTCCAGATGCTTCATATATTTGCCAGTATTTGAGATGCTCTGAAGATTTGTTTTCAGCCCTTCTAGAAGGTGGAGGAGGGTGGATGGCATATGAATGTGGATTTAATTTGCATCTCCTTGATGACTAATAATGCTGAGCATATTTTATGTACTTATTAGTCATCCTACTTAGTATTTTATTATTGATTTATCTCTTTTATTATTGATTTATGAGAGTTCTTTATATATTGCTTCTAGAAGTAATCCTTTTCCAGATATCTCTTTCTGAAATATTCGTTTCAGACTTCAGATTGTTTATTGACCTTCTTAACGTTGTCTTTTGCTGAGCAGAAATATTTAATTTTGCTTGTGCCCTACTTATCAATCTTTTTTATGATTAGTATATTTTGTACCATGACAAAGAAATCTCTGCTCACTCTTGGATCTCAAAGATAATCTCTATCTGAGAGATTAGTAGTAGTAGCTTTTAGTAGTAGCTTTTGAGATTAAAATATGTATCTTTAATTTATCTTAGTCTACTTTCAATAGCATTTATTTCATTTAAGAATAAAATGTTATTGTTGAATATGAATATGCTATGAACCCACAATGTACTCTTTTTATTTTGACTTAAAGAGACAATATCATTTTAAAACAAATAAAGTTATTAACTTTACCAACAAAACTTTAAAAATGTTACTCAGATACCTACCCCATCTGGTATTCTTTGCCTCTTTTTGTGAATCTGAGTTTCCATGTGATTCTATTTTCTTTTAGCATGAAGACCTTCTTTGAGCATCTCTTGTGCTGCATGTCAGCTGCAGACGAGTGATCTTCATTTGGCCTTTCTGAAAACATTTATTTTGCCTTAAAAAAAAAAACTTAAAATTTTATTTTTCAATTAGAGTTTACATTCAATACTATTTTGTATTAGTTTCAGGTGTACGTCACAGTGGTTAGACAGTCATATACTTTATAAAGTGCCCCCCCCCAATGTTTCTAGTACCCACCTGGCACTGTTCACAGTTATTACAATACCAGAGGCCCAGTGCATGGCATTCGTGCACTTGGGGGGGAGGGGTGGGAGGAGAGGGGACCTTCAGCCCGGCCTGCGCCTTCTCTAGTCCAGGTCCCCTCAGGGGATGCCTGCCTAGTGCTGCTGCAGAGGCAGGAGAGGCCCCCACACTGCTGCTGCACTCGCCAGCAGTGAGCCCAGCTTCTGGCTGAGCAGCGCTCCCCCTGTGGAAGCACACTGACTGCCAGAGGGGCAGCTCCTACATTGAGCATCTGCCCCCTGGTGGTCAGTGCACATCATAGCGACCAGTCGTTCCGCTATTTAGTAGATTTTCATATTAGGATTTTATTATATAGGATCATTGGCTATATTCCCTCTGCTGTACTTTACATCCCTGTGACTATTTTGCAACTGCCAATCTGTACTTCTTAATCATTTCACCTTTTTCACCTTGTTCTCACCGCCCTCCCCTCTGACAATCATCATTCTGTTCTCTGTATCTATGTTTCTGTTTTGTTTGTTCATTTATATTGTTCTTTAGATTCCACATATGAGTGAAATCATATAGTATTTGTCTTTCTCTGACTGACTTATTTTACTTAGCATAATGCCCTCTAGGTCCATCCATGCGTTCCCAAATGGTAAGATTTCATTCTTTGTAATATGCCTTTACTTATTTTTAATGGATCAAAATTATTTACTTGGATTAATCAGGGGCACCCACAGACCTGGCATGGAACAGGTGTTGGGAGGTAATCACAACTTAAATTGCAATTAGAATTGCTTTAAATTCATTAATTAACTTAGTTTTTAAATTAAATTTATTGGGTGACATTGGTTAATAAGATTATGTAGGTTTCAAGACATTTCTATGACACATGATCTGTGTATTGCATTGTATGCCCACCACCCAAAGTCAAATGATCTTCCATCACCATATATTTGACAGCCTTTACTACCCCACCTGTACCCCCCTTCCCTCTGGAAGCCACTGTTTTCTGTGTCCAGTAACCTCTCTTCTGGGTATCTACCTGAAAAAGGTGAAAATATTTATTCACAGAGATATATGCACCCCACCCTAGCCAGTTTATCTTAGTGGTTAGAGCATCAGCCCGTGGACTGAAGAAGGGTCTCCATCCAGTTCAATTCTGGTCAAGGTTATGTACCTCGGTTGCAGGCTTGATCCCCAGACCCAGTTGTGGCATGTTTAGGAGGCAACCAATTGATGTATCTCTCTCACATTGATGTTTCTCCTTGTCTCTCCCCCTCCCTTCCTCTCTCTCTAAAAATCAATGGAAAAATATCCTTGGGTGAGGATTAACAACAACAACAACAAAAAGATATATACACCCCAATGCTCATTGCAACATTATTCATGGTGGCCAAGACATGGAAACATCCCAAGTGTCCTTCCGTAGATGATTGGATAAAGATGAGTGGTACACATATACAATAGAATACTACTCAGCCATAAGAAAAGATTAAATACTGCCATTTGCAGCAACATGGATGGACCTTGAGAATATCATGCTAAGTGAAATAAGTAAGACAGAACAAGTTAAGAACCATATGATTTCACTCATATGTGGGATATAAAACTGAGAGCAACAAATGAACAAATAAGAAAAACAAACTAATTTTCCAATATTTTAAAGGATATTTTGGCTGGCCATAGAATTCTAGGTGGTCAATTATTTATACTTTAAATATATTGTTACATTGTCTTCTGGTTTCCAGTGTTTTGGGTAAAAAAATCAGTCATTATTTGTATTATTATCTCTGCATGCATGTAATATATCTATCTTTTTCCTCCAACTGCTTTTAAGACCTAATTTTTATTTTTTTCCCAGAATTTTGATTATAATGTGCCTAGGTGTAGCCTTCTTTGTATTTATCATACTTGGGATCCTAGTGTTCTAAAAAAAAAAAAAAAAAAAGTCTAAAAACAAAAATAAAGACACCAATTCCATTATGCCGGCCCCACACTCTTGACCTCATCTAAACCTAATTACCCCTCAAAAGTTCTGCCTCCAAACACCATTACATTGAAAGCTAGCAATCCAACATATGAATTGGGGTTGGGGGCACAAACATTTAGCTTAAAATAGAGAGGGAGGAAGCCAATGTCAGAACCACTACATCCTAGCAAGCAGGGAGCAAAAGAAGAAATAACTTCATCCTTATCTCTTCCCACCCACAGATCTCTTGCCAGTTTTTGCCAGTGCCTGAATACAGTAAGATGCCAAAAAGCAGGGAATGCCTGGATGATGCCATTTGCAGGAGTTGGATTACCAGGGCATAGAACAGGACAGCCATGTGGGGAGGAAGCCTGGATTTGGGTGAAAGGGCAAATCAAGAATAACTAAAAAAGCAGGCAAAGGGAATAAATCCTGGGTATTTATTCCTTTCCCTGGTCTCAATGAGCTGCAACTTACAGTTTACCCAAAGTCATAAGGTCGTAAAAAGAATCCAAAAGAATTCTCTATTGTTTCTTATTAGAATTGAGTTTATTATAGGGTTTCAAGTTTGACCAATGTTCACACGACTCTTGTTTTCCTGTGGAGTGCTATTATAGCTCAACTTTAAAACCTGGAAATATGGGATTACCTTATTCAGTTGGCTCCCTAGTTAATAACAGACAGTGTACTAGGTGTAGCAGTTAATAATGGGGATTTTTTTCAATGGATGGAGTTATACATATGTTGATATACGTGCAATTTAATATGTATGCTATTTTGTTGTATTGACAGCAAGCTTTAAAACTTCATATGTCAAATTTTCTGAATGTGTTAACATCATAGATATTTTTATGCTTAAAAATGTTGAATTTTGTGTCAAAAAAAAGAGCATTTGCAGGAAGTTTTAATTCATTACTTTATTTTGAAGAAAAGTGCTGCTGAAAGTTATCGTATACTTTGGGAAGCTTATGGTGAACAGTCTCCATCTCAAGATACTTGTGAACATTGGTTTAAATGCTTTAAAAGTGATGATTTCGATGTGAAAGACAAATAACATCCAGGTCAACCGAAAAAGTTTAAAAACCAGCTATTACAAGCATTATTGGATAAAGATGCGTGTCAAACGCAAAAACAATTTGCAGAAAGATTAAATGTTGCTCAGTAAACAATTTCTGATCATTTACAAGCAATGGGAAAGATTTTAAAGGAAGGAAAATGGGTGCCACATCAACTGAACGAAGGACAAATGGAAAACCGAAACGTCATCAGTAAAATGTTGCTTCAATGGCACAAAAGAAAGTCTTTTTTGCATTGAATTGTGACTGGGGATGAAAAGTGGATTTATTCTGAGAATCCCACATGCACAAAATCATGGGTTGATCCAGGTCAACCATCAACATTGACTGCAAGGCCAAATTGCTTTGGAAAGAAGACACTGCTCTGCGTTTGGTGGGATCAGGAAGGTGTGGTGTATTATGAGCTTCTAAAACCAGGTGAAACCGTTAATACTGATTGCTATCGACAACAAATAATCAATTTGAACGACGCTTTGATTGTGAAATGACCAGAATGTGCCAGAAGACACCTCTAAGTAATTTTGCTTCATGATGACGCACCGTCACACACTTTAAAACCAGTTAAAGACACATTAAAAGATCTTGCCTGGGAAGTATTAACTCACTCGCTGTATTCACCAGACCTTGCTCCTTCAGATTACCACTTGTTCGATTGATGGCACAAGCACTTTCTGAGCAGCACTTCCAAACATGCAAAGAAGTGGGAAATTGGGTCTCTGAATGGTTTGCCTCAAAACAAGAAAAGTTCTATTGGGATGGTATCCACAAATTACCTAAAAGATGGAGGAAACATGTAGCTAGTGATGGACATTACTTTGAATAAAGCATTTTGATGTTTCTCTTGAAATTATCGTGTTTTCTTTAATGACAAAATCCACCATTATTAACCGGTACACCTGCTCTGTAGACGAAAAAGGATCCTTCTTGTGGGAAACATCCCTGGTCTTTGCAAACAGATCTTTCTTGTTTTACAGGGAAATATATAATAATATTGAAATGTTTTAGTTTAAACTAATATTTTAGTTTAAAGAGCTAAGGTGGGTCAAAATCCTATCCTCCTTTCAAATGAATTATCTTAGAACCTAAAGCCCCACCCCAGGTTACTGAGCACATTGTCCTCAGGAATTAAAGATCTGGGTGATGGCAGAGGAGACTGGACATGCAGAGTGAGGACTCCCCAGACACAGCCTTTCCTGACTGGCTGCCTCTCACCTGGTGTGTAGTGTGGACCAGAGGAGCAGATGGCCTTCGGTGCCCTGACCGGCAAGTCCTTCCACATCAGTGTTTCCTGAGCAGCTGTATGGAGTGAAGAGTTAATGCAGAGCTGGGTTGAATTTTCTGTAGCAAGGACTGAGCCAGAGGGGGACATGCCCATCTTAGTTGTAGAGACGTATACAGAACACTAAAGACCAGAGTCTAAGTCCCTCATTTGGTTTGTGAATGTTTGCATGAAATGCACAATATTACTGGGGCTTTTCAATAATCAAATATTTAAAATATTGCAGTAGACTAATTTCATGATAGAGTTTTCCTGGAAATGTTTCCTATGAAAGGTTTGGAGTCTGGAGAAGAGAGGAGCCTTTCTGGCTGAGCACTTCTGGGTATCAACGCTTGGGTTCCCTTCAAGTGACATCTGCCCTATTCTACCTGCAGAGCAATTCCCAACCTCTTAGGTTTCTAGGAATTACCAGAGCTTGGTTCATTTTCCTGAGGAAACTCTAAATAAACCCCATACTGTGCAGAGGGAGAATATAACACTCCCTCCCAGGGCTGCCCCGCCTGTGCCCCTCTGGGTTTGTGCTCAGCTCCCCCTGCAGCCTCCCTCACTGTGTCTCTCAGAGCGCAGTAGTACACAGCCGAGTCTAACATTTGGAGTGAGGATTTCTCCAGGTGGAAGGAGCTGTTACTCTTAACAAGCTTGGCCTGAAACCCCTGCTGCTCGGTCGTCTGGTGCTCTGTTGAGCTCTTCAGGAGGAGTGAGGGAGCTTTGTTGCGATACTGGACATACCAAAAAAGGTAAGGAGCTGAGTAAGTGGTCTGGTAATTGCAGTTCAGGATCACAGATGCCCCCTCGGTGAGGGTAACAGGGCCTTCTGTCTGGGTCACTGAGTCTCCATTGGTCACTCCTGAAAAATAATTATTTTGTTATGTTAGAAATAGATAGGAAGAGAATTTTCAGTCAGAGGAGAAAACTACAAGCTTCCTCCTTGATTATAGGAAAATGAAAGTCATTAACATTTAGGATAAAATGTTACTTACTGAATGTTAAGACGATCACAAGAACTGAACAGGTGGCAGAAAGCATGTTGACAGAAGAAGATTATCCTTGCTCCCTAGAATCCACCAAATGCAATAGGGCTAGCCTCCAGCAGGATCTTGTAGAAACTCTTCACCCATAAATAAGAACTACTTTCTGCACGACAGTCTGTTTTGTGGCTGCATTTACCTTCAAACCACAACTAGAATACAAATGTGAACCACATCAGAAGGAAGCACCGCCCTCTGGTGGTTATCCCTCAAATTGCACCACAACCATGTCTTGGACCTTAATCCTCTAATAACAGCTAGAGGGGTAGACACAGGGGAATGGGATAGAACCCTAAGACGAAAGTACTAAACATTCACTCCGTGGGTTCATCAGTATTCTTGGGGAAATATTTATTACTTCCATCATTTCCTGCATTGTAGAGAGATCTATACCTTCCCAAATAATCACAGGCACAACTTTTAAGTGGCATAGTCTGGGGTCTCTTCCTTGAAATGTCCCAATGGTTCTCATGGGTCAGAGAGGGATCCCTCTGCCTAGAAAGTGCTCCCTACTCTCCTCCAGTTCTTTACCCAAATTATTTTTATTCATCCCCCAAGACTCAACACCACAGACAAAACATTATCTAATACTAGAGGCCCAGTGCATGAATTCATGAACTGGAGGGGGTCCATCAGCCCGGCCTGCACCCTCTCACAGTCCAGGACCCCTCAGGGGATGTCCGCCTGCTGGCTTGGGGAATGGACCTAAGCCGACAGTTGGAAATCCCTTTCGCAGTCCGGACCCCTCGCTCCTTACGGCCCGTCTGCTCACTGCTCCTTACCACTCGGCTTGCTGCTCCTTAGCACTGCCACGGAGGCAGGAGAGGCTCCTGCCACCACCACTGTGCTCTCCAACCATGAGCCCTATCTTTCTGTGCAGTTGTCTGTGGGCCAGCTGCTCTCTTTCTTCTCATTTAGGGCGAGAAGCATCTGAGGGCAGAGTGCTCTGTCATGGAATGCAGAGGGCTGCCCAGAGCTGAGGGGAGTGGCCGGGCTCACGGGGTGAGAGGTGGGCACAGAGGACACTATCTCACCCAATTGTGGGGTGCACTGGCCAGCCTTTATCTGCCTGACCCCACCCAGGGAGGGACCAAGCAGGGTGTCCGCCTCTCCATTCTCCATCCTTCCATCTGTGACACCTGTCACCCTTGCGAGGCCTCCCCCAAAGTGAGTTCAGCTCAATCCCTGAATGTAAAAGGGCACAGGGAGGGGGGGCCACTCCAGTGCACCCTGATTCCCAATGACATGACCTGGTCTCAGGACAGTGGCCACAGCTGCAGAACATAGATCTGTTTCAAAAAGTTGGGAATGCAGACTTTGGTATGAGCCCCTATTCCAAAAGGTGGGCAGTTTATTCACATTGTGGCAAAGACACCTTCAAGAGTAACATAAGTGGGTAAAGTCAGGGCCAAACAGGGCCATTTCCTCATCCAATCTCTCCGAGGCACGTGGGCAGAACCAAGTCTCAGCTCTTCAGAGGACACTTCTGGGGTTTTTTTTAAGCCTAAAGGACAGTTGTCTGTCTCCATTCTTGTTCTTTGGGATGTTTTTCATCGTCGGGTAAAAGGATACGTACATTGGGGCAATCCTCTCCAGATACAATATTCCAGTTGCACCCATGTGATGACAACAGCGCCCCTCAGAGGGAGGGAGCTGACAGATGGGGAGCAGGGAATTCTGAAAACCAAAGCGATGACAGAGATGCTAAGCCTTTCCTTCACGTGTCTGACACCCCTCTTCAGGCAGCCTGCAGGCCAGGCATCTGCTGGACCTTTACCACTTGATGTCCTGGCAGGCTGCCCTGGGCCCTGCTAGGCAGTGTGCAGGGCTGCCTGGGCCCCGGGGGGAGTCACGTCATCCCCCTGCCCCCACCAGCCACTCCTGGTACAGCTCCTACACATGGGCACTGGTCTCCGGGGGCCACACCCGGATGGCAGCATAGATGCCTTCCATCTGCCGCAGCAATGCCCTGTCTGCATGCCTGTCCTCCACCTGGGCCTGGCCCCTGCTGCTTAGGCATCCCTGGCACAGGCCATGACCTCCACAAAGTGGCAGGGGAACTTGCCCCTCTATAGCTTCAGGACCACTTCAGGATGTTCTGAAAGCCGTAAGCAGCCTCAAAGCGTAGCAGAACCTCTTTGTCCCTTTCAAGGGTGACCTCCTGGAAGTCTTTGCTCCTCAGGGTGTGGTAGGTGAGCACTCCCACATCCTCGTTGAACAGCTCCTTGGCCATGTGCCTGAAGATGTGCGCCAGGTACCCGTCCGAGCTGGCAACATAGTGGAGCCTCACCTCCTCCTCCTTCATGTCTCCAAACAGAGTGTCTACGGCGGTGTCATTCAAGGAAAGGTCACTTTGCTCCATTGTCTGGACAATTTCACCTGAGGTTAACACGCAGTCAGCACCCTGGGAACTATGTAAAGCTGTGGGAACATCTTTTCAAAGGGCCTCCAGTTTCTTGTCATAACACAGGGCCACAATGACATGGAAAATCTTGTCTGGGGACAGGTTTGCCATCTGGTGAAGTAATCCTTCACCAGAGAGCCCATGATCTCCTGGGGAGACTTGGCCGTGCAGAGGTGGGGGGTGATGGGCTGTCCCAGCACGTGCCCAGCATATCCAACCCAGCCGGGGCAGACGGAGGTCAGCATGGGTAGCTGGGGCTCTTCCTCACAGTGCTGGCAGTACTGAAGCACAAATTCCTTCTGACTCTCCAGGATGCTGAAGTCCACAGCTATCTTCATGTCAAAGACTGTGCACCCCAGGGCTTTTGAGGAAGCCGCAGAGCCTTCTGGATGCATCAGGGACAATGAGGCTGAATTTAGCAGCAAAATAAGGCAGAGACTAAGGACACACAGACACTGCCAGCACCTTGTGCTGTGAGGTATCACATTTCTTATTAAGGTTCAGAACACGGAAGAAGTCCTTGGTGTTCTGTTGAGAAACTTGGACTCCTTCCTCTGTGGTCACACAACTGTCACATGCCAGGCAGTCACTCAGAAATATCTTGGCATCAACCAACTTATGGAATTCTCCCTTCTCTCCATTCTCCTGAGCTGGACTCCGGATGTTGACTATGGCATTCTCTTAGCCATCGTTTTGGTTTTTTTACTACATTCCTTCTGTGTTCAGTGCTCACACTTCATCTGGAGCGGCGCGGGTGGGGGCAAGCTCGAGTGACCTGGAGGAAGCACAGGGAGAGCAGTCACTGCTGGTTGCCCCTGGCACTGCTGATGGTATACTTTCTTCCTTGTGGAGCATCTAGGGAGGGGAAGTGGCCACAGTGCCTGAGGCCGAGTTCCAGGAAGCCAGCAGCGCTGTCGGGATCATGCCAGCAGCGCTGGTCCGTTGGTGCCTGGCTTGTCCTCTGGAGATTGAACCTGCAGGACTACTAAGAGAGCCAGTCCCAAGTTCCACCCCGCCTCCACCACTGATTGATTGGAGTCTGAGGGCCAGGAGGAGGGACCAAGCAGTCTGCCTTCTGCTCGCTCACCAGTCACTGCTGCCACAGATTCATCAGAGCCTCAGGGACCCCAGTTCCCCTTTTAGCCATCCCCTGATCAATCGGAGCCTGAGGGCCAGGGAGATGGACCGGTTGTTTGGTCATCCTGGTTGTGACAGCCACAAGCTTTTTATATATATAGATAGTTCTTCTCAAATAATCTGTGGTTGAATAGCCAGTTTTTTCCCCAATCCATCATGGAATGATACATTTATAAAATACAAATAAAATAAATTACTGTGACTGATATTTCACTGACAAAGGTAGAGTACTATAGGAATTGACCTTCCAACCAGAAGCCTGGACAAAATAAATGAAACAATTTTTGGACATTGGACTACAGGTAGCACAGAGATAAGGAAAACAAATGAGATGAGCTCTAAACATTGCCCAAGCTTGCTTTCTGGAAGCAGTTTCTAGTGTAGGGAGAACTTACCAAAAATAACGTAGCTGTCTCACTGTGTTGATGAGACAAAAGAGGAGTTTGGTGATCCAGAAGCACCTAGAATTTGTGGACTAGGGGAGGGATTTGGAAAGAGAGGGAGCGAGAGAGACTGCAGGGGGGTCACTTTGAATCTTTGACTTAGATCTGCACATACAAGAGAGGACACTCACTGAGTTCGGTATCCCCTCTTCTTAGGGGTTCCTGGACCATACTTGGAGAGCAGCAACCTTACACTTTTAGCCTTGTGAGGGACAGGTAACCTTGCGTAGGTAACCTGGTTCTTGACACACTATCTTTTTACTTCTGTCACATCATTGTTTTAATCCAATTTAGTATTTGTTTTTAGAAAGCCAGTTTAGATGCTTCCTAGTATTAGCCCAGCTATCTTCATTCCAGAGGCATGCATGTGGTATTTAGCTGTCTCGTATTTATTTGTTTAATTAGGGAATTCAGGAATCTCAATTAAAGGTACTGCTTGCTCAGTGTCTGTTGGCTTGTTTGTCTCATTTCCTTTGCAATTATCTGTGCTAGTAAAACAAACCCAGCAGAAAATTGAAAAGGGCCATTTTCATAGTTTGTTCTTTCTCTAGGACTGGGTTTGCTATGTGCAAAGTCTGATGGTGTGGTAAGAAAGCGAAACATTGTTCCCAGCTTCTATAAACCATTTAAAGCATCTGTTATGGCAGACTGCTGTGATATTTTCCTGCACAGGCTCTGAGCAGCTGTGTTGTCCATATAATAACAATGGCTGTGACTAAATCAGCTGAACACAAAAATAGTTTTCTTCAAATAATAAGTATTCAACTTTAGTAGATTCTCTCACCAAATTGAAATTAACTTGGTTTCGACTCTTATCAAAATTAGGCTCTTAAATAGAGTGATCATGCTGGCAGGACTCTCTGGCTAAGCAGATCCCATCGCTGCTATCATGCTAACGTGCACGCTTGGGAAGCCCTAAGCGCAAGCATTCCTTCTGGAGATTTACTAAATTGTCTACAATGTGCAAAGCTCTGTAAAAATCGCATAAGCCAAAACAAGACATGATTCCTATCTCAGGTTGCTTTCAGTCAAGTGAGGAGCTGATAAGTAAAACAGATCTTATCCCTAATCTTGCCTATATTCCCACTAGCTCAGGCCCAAGAAATAGCTGATACATTTATCACTAGGTGAATAAAACCTGTCTGAACATATTACCACCAGTGTTTAGATTTACTTTTGTCCTTTCATTTCCCTCTTCCTTTCTGAGGCCTGTTTTCCAACATGTTTAACTTCCAATGCTCAGAGGTCTAACATCTAGTGGGTGGAAGTGCAGAATGTGAGGGAAGAGGCAACATTTATATTTACCTTCAGATTTGGGTGTCCAGACACACACTCAGAGCTTTCTTATTTCCATCTCCTTTCATCACACTAGTTCTCTGATGAGCTTCCAGAAGGATTTAGTATTGTCTAGCCTTCGGAATAAATAAACTTCAGTTTCAAATTAATATATCTTGAATTTTGTAAAACAGTCTCAAACTTAAAAAGTCCTCCATTTTGCCTGAAAGTTGAATTACTTAAGGAATAGCCTCTGGAATTTGGTTTATGTGAAACTTGATTACATTGTGGTTCTTGACACCTGTGGCCACCACCTCTGCTGGCCACCTTTGAACTTCTTCTCAGCGTAGAGCCTAGGATATGGAAGCAAAAGTAAGGCTGTCCTGACCTTCGAAGGGCTTTTCCCTCCTCTCTCCTCCTCAAAACTAAATATTTTGGAGATGCAGTGATCCCAGCTTCTGTGTGGAAGTCCCAAGGAGCAGCGGCAGTGTGCCTTTGTCAGTCCTTGAGTTGAGTGAGGGCAATGTTGAAATAGGAGGACTCAACTCTACCCAGACCCCTAAGCGCTTTGCGCAGTGCTGTGAGGGATACAAAAGTGTAAGCACATTTCAAAAAAAAATTATTACCTTTTTGGACTGATGGGATATAAACTCAGAGCCAGGTAATTCAGTAGAGAGAGCTCGGTTGAGAATGGGCTCTACCCTTGCCTGAGCACCCTGGCTCAAGTCACTTCACCTCTCTGAACCTTAGTTTTTTAATCTATAAAATGAGATCAAATCTGTGTACCTTGTCTTGCTCATAACGTTATTATGAGGAGAGAATGAAATAATGCTTATAAAAGTGCTTTGTAAAATTAGGTGGTCCAACTGAAGTTTTAAAAATATCTGTTGGGTAACTTATCTAGTCAGGGGAATAAAGTGGCCCTACCAGACCCTGAGAACAGCATTTTATGTTAAACATCAATCACCTGCTTTTCCTGCGTCAGGACCTGGGGCTTGTCAGGACAGTGAGGGTCGGGGGGCTGACAATAGAAATATTTACCAGAGGCATCTAGACCCCTCTTAGGATGAGTTTTCAAGTAGTGCCAAGATGTCCTCTGCCTTTTCAGTAAAGTGAGCTGTGGTTCTGTTCTTGAAAAACTTGTTAAGGAACAGCATGGTGCTTTAAAAGGAGTACAGCATTGAAAATCTGATGTAGACCTTAGAACCTCTGCCTTTTATGTTAATAAGTAGAGGCCCAATGCACAAAATTTGTGCAAGAGTAGGCCTTCCTTTCCCCAGCTGCTGGCACCAGCTTCCGTCTGGCACCCAGGACCTGTGCTTCCCTCGCAGCCCTGGCTTCGTCCAGAAGGACCTCTGGTCTAATTAGCATATTGTGCTTATATTATTATAGACTAGAGGCCCGGTGCATAGAAATTTGTGCACAAAGGGGGGGTCCTCTCAGCCCAGCCTGCACACTCTCTAATAGGGGACCCCTTGGGGGATGTCCGACTGCCGGTTTAGGCCCGATCCCCAGGATCAGGCCTAAACCGGCAGTCGGACATCCCTCTCACAATCCAGGACTGCTGGCTCCCAGCTGCTCACCTGCCTGCCTTCCTGATTGCCCCTAACCACTTCTGCCTGCCAGCCTGATCACCCCCTAACCACTCCCCTGCCAGCCTGATTGATGCCTAACTGCTCCCCTGCCAGCCTGTTTTCCCCTAACTGCCCTCCCCTGCAGGCCTGGTCACCCCTAACTGCCCTCCCCTGCAGGCTTGATCACCCCCAACTGCCCTCCCTTGCAGGCCTGGTCCCTCCCAACTGCCCTCCCCTGCTGGCCTGATTGCCCACAACTGCCCTCCCTTGCAAGCCTGGTCCCTCCCAACTGTCCTCCCCTGCTGGCCATCTTGTGGTGGCCATCTTGTGTCCACATGGGGGCAGGATCTTTGACCACATGGGGGCAGCCATCTTGTGTGTTGGAGTGATGGTCAATCTGCATATTACTCTTTTATTAGATAGGATAGAGGCCTGGTGCATGGGTGGGGGCCAGCTGGTTTGCCCTGAAGGGTGTCCCGGATCAGGGTGGAGGTTCCCTTGGGGCGTGGGGCTGCCTGGGTGAGGGGCCTGTGGTGGTTTGCAGGCTGGCCACGCCACCCAGCAACCCAAGTGGAGGCCCTGGTATCTGGGATTTATTTATCTTCTACAACTGAAACTTTGTAGCCTTGAGCGGCTCCTGCTTGCTCCGTGGCTGCAACCATTTCTGTTGGGATTTATTAATCTTATATAATTGAAACTTTATAGCCTTGAGTGGAGTTCAGGGCTGGCCAGGGTGTGCAAGAAGCTTGGCTTCCTTCATTCCTGGGGAAACCCAAGCCTCCTGCTCACTCTGTGGTCGCAGCCATCTTGGTTGGGTTAATTTGCATACCCGCTCCTGATTGGCTGGTGGGCATGGCTTGTGGGTGTAGTGGAGGTACAGTCAATTTGCATATTGCTCTTTTATTAGATAGGATATATTATGTATACATATATTTTTATTTAATTCTTTACTCAGCTTCATGAGGTAGGTTCTATTATCAACATTTTACACATGAAGAAACTGAAACACAGGCCCTGGGAAGAGCAGTTGGGGGGGATCAGGCCTGCAGGGGAGTGCAGTTAGGGGTGGCTCAGTGGTTGAGCATCATCTCATGCACTGAGCAGGTTCAATTCCCCATCAGGGCACATGCCTGGGTTGCAGACTCGATCCCCAGTAGGGGGTGTGCAGGAGGCAGCTGATCAATGTGTCTCTCTCATCAGTGTTTCTCAATTTTTAGTTTTATTAATGATAATTTCAAATATATACAAAGTATACAGTATAGAACAAGTAGCCATCTGTTTCATCAATTATCAACTTATGGTCAATCTTGTATTATTTATAGCCCCACCTGCATTTCCTCATCTCTCTATATTTTTTAAATCCCAGATATCATATTGTTTTGTCTTTGATTAGTTTAATATATGTCTATAAATTTTTATTTTTAGAATCACAGTCACAATGCCATCATCACACTTAAAATTAACAATTAATTTTTTAATACAATCAAGTATCTAACATGTGTTAAAATGTCAATTATTTTAGTTTGCTTGATTCAGAATCCACTGAAGGGCCACACACTGTGATTGGGTGATATGGTTTTTAAACCTCTTTTAGTCTCCACTTCATTCCTTTTAGTATATTGCAGGAAAACCAAGGTTTGTCCTACAGAGTTTTCCATACTATGGATTTTGCTTATTATATAATTCTGATGAGCTTAATATGTTCCTCTATCTTTTGTACTTCCTGTAAATTGGTGATTACATTAAAAGGGCAGCCCTTGTATCTTTATAAATCTAGTGAACAACAAACAAAGATGTTTTTCACTTCTTTAGGAAGCCCATTTGACTGAGTGACATCCAGCTAACCTTGTCTCTTTCTGTTTGGATATGCTGAGGAGGAGTGAAGATTGCGGAGTAATGATGGTGTGAAACACGGATTCCACCCTTCTTCAGAGAAGAGTACTGTTCACTCCTAAGGAATCTGACACTGATGCTCTTTTTCAAAGAAAAGGAAACTTTTGTTGTGAAGTCAAACGCCAGGGTTTTTAAAGACAACATGTGGGGGGCACTAAGCTGTTGGACCTGCATCCCATCGTCTGGAAGAAGATGGGAATGAGGGCTAACACAGTAGAGGATGCAGTAGAGGTCATGGACAGGTTGCACTAGGGGCCAAACCAAAGGCAACTGCTACATGTAGCAGAACGAAGTGGGATAAGGGGCCAGGCTCGGAGCTTATTTGTATCACATTTCATATGTTCTTCGTGTCTACTTCATTCCCTCTTAAAAAAAACAAACAAACAAACAAAAAAACAACAAAAAAACCCATCACAGTGGATCAGGTCCAGAACAGTAATCTAAGTGATTCAGGAAACTGGACAGTGCATTGAACAAGAAGTAGCTTTTTGTTTTATTGATTTAAATTTTTAAATTTGTGTTACTTTGCATTCTTTTATTTAGGTAAAACTGCAGCCCAGGGCCACTGGAACAATTTTGCAGTAGAGATATCGTGTGCAAGAGCAGAGGCTCTGGTGTGGGGAGTACCTCAGGTATTTCTGGGAACACCTGAAGAGGGAGAATAGTGAAGAAGTAGTGAAGCATCCATCTTATGTAAAAACTGCTGTTGGAAATTTTAACCCTGCTATTTTGGCTTCTGTAAATGCTTGTTTGCTTAAATAATAAGGAAAACAAGACTACTCCCATTCCAGAAAGGCCATAAACTATGCCCCAGTCCTTGAAATATGGTCTCATGGCCCCTTCCCAGCACACAGACCTTCTTTCTCAGAAGGCCCAGAAGTCTCATTCCAAATTTAGAAGACAAAGAACTGAAAAAAAGTATAGAGAAAGTTTCCTCCATGTTGGGGGCCCAGAATTTGAAAGACACACTTTTCTCTGGGCCTGATCATAATTATAATAAAACTAGAGACCCAGTGCATGAAACTCATGCACTGGGGATGGGGGAGGGGGGATCCCTCAGCCCAGCTTGCGCCTTCTCGCAATCCAAGACCACTGGCTCCTAACTGCTTGCCTGCCTGATTGCCCCTAACTGCTCACCAGCCTGCCTAATTGCCCCTAACCACTTGCCTGCCTGCCTGATCACCCCTAACCACCTCTGCCTCAGTCCCTGCCGCCACAGCTTCATCCAGAAGGATGTCTGGAATGATGTCTGTAAGGTCATTTGGCTGTCTGGTCTAATTAGCATATTACCCTTTTATTATTAACTAGAGGCCCGGTGCATGAAATTTGTGCATGGGGTGGGTGCCCCTCAGCCCAGCCTGCACCCTCTCCAATCTGGGACCCCTCGAGGGATTAAATGGGCAGTCGGACATCCCTTTCACAATCCAGGACTGCTGGCTCCCAACAGCTCGCCTGCCTGCCTTCCTGATCACCCCTTAACCACTCCCCTGACAGCCTGATTGATGCCTGACTACTCCCCTGCCAGCCTGTTTTCCCCTAAGTGCCCTGCCCTGCAGGCCTGTTCACCCCTAACTGCCCTCCCCTGCAGGCCTGATCACCCTTAACTGCCCTCCCCTGCAGGCCTGGTCCCCCCAACTGCTCTCCCCTGTAGGCCTGGTCCCTCCCAACTGCCCTCCCCTGCTGGCCTGATCACCCACAACTGCCCTCCCTTGCAAGCCTGGTCCCTCCCAACTGCCCTCCCCTGCTGGCCATCTTGTGGTGGCCATCTTGTGTCCACATGGGGGCAGGATCTTTGACCACATGGGGGCAGCCATCTTGTGTGTTGGAGTGATGGTCAATTTGCATATTACTCTTTTATTAGATAGGATAGAGGCCTGGTGCACAGGTGGGGGGCAGCTGGTTTGCCTTGAAGGGTGTCCCGGGTCAGGGTGGGGGTTCCCTTGGGGCATGGGGCGGCCTGGGCGAGGGGCCTGTGGTGGTGTGCAGTCCGGCCACACCCCCCGGTGACCCAAGCAGAGGCCCTGGTATCTGGGGTTTATTTATCTTCTACAATTGAAACTTTGTAGCCTGGAGCGGAGCCGAGCCTTCTTATTTCTCTGTGGCAGCAGCCATTTCTATTGGGATTTATGTATCTTCTATAATTGAAACTTCGTAGCCTTAAGCGGAGGCCTGGGCTGGCCAGGATGTATGGAAAGCTTGTCTTCCTCCACTGCCAGGGGCAACCCTAGCCTCCTGCTCTTTGCAGCTCCGTGACTGCCACCATTTCTGTTTGGATTTATGTATCTTCTATCATTGAAATTTTGCAGCCTTGAGTGGAGGTCTAGGCTGGCAAGGGCAGGCAGAAAGCTTGGCTTCCTCCATTGCCAGGGAAACCCAAGCCGTCCTCCTGCTATCTGTGGTGGTAGCCATCTTGGTTGGGTTTATTTGCATATTCGCTCCTGATTTGATGGTGGGCATGGCTTGTGGGCATGGCTTGTGGGTATGGTGGAGTGATGGTTAATTTGCATATTACTCTTTTATTATATAGGATAGATGCAATTCCCCTCTCTCTAAGCATTGCTTGGTTTTTCTCCTGTCTTCTGTAACAGTACAGGGACTGGAACCTGATGGCTACAATCGTCGCCTTATTCACGGGCCATTGCAGGGGCTATGCAGAGGCCCAGCTGTCCCACAGGCCATGGCAGCTCCACATCCTCAGCCCCCTACCCAGAGGCTTCCTACTCTACAGCTTCTGTCTTGGTCTGTTCATATTTAATAAGTTATCAGCCTGGCTTGATTGGACTCAAGGATGAGGGACAAAGCTTCAATCTTGGGATAACCTTTCAGGACTCCCACTCTACTTGGAGGAACCTTGCTTTTACACCACTGTCTTTCATCCCCCTGATACCAAGGCCCAGTGCTGATTAAGACTTTCACCTTTATACATCTACACAATGGAATACTACACTGCAGTAAAAAAGAAGGAGTTCTTACCATTTGCAACAACATGGATGGACCTGGAGAGCATTATGCTAAGTGAAATAAGCCAGGCAGAGAAAGATAAATATCACATGATCTCACTCATTTATGGAATATAATGAACAACATAAACTGATGAACAAAAATAGATCCAGAGACAGAGAAACATCAATCAGAACGTCAAACCTCAGGGAATGTAGGGGAGGGTGGAGGTAAGGGGGAGAGATCAACCAAAGGACTTATATGTATGCATGCATATAAGCCTAACCAATAGACACAGACAACAGGGGGGTGGGGGCATGAATGGGAGGTGGGGGGTAATGGGGGAATAAGGACACATATGTAATACCTTAATTAATAAAGAAATTTAGAAATAAATAAATAAATAAATAAAGTGTAAAAAAAAAAAAAAAGACTTGCACCTTTAAAAAGAATACTAGGATGTTCCCACTTGCTTTCATTCTGTTCTTGGCATCTATGAGCTTTAGCATTTGAAACCCTATTCTAGATAGAACTCTGATATCAAAGGACCTCACCCACTTGCAATGTTCTTAGTTTCTCAAGGGCCATGTGAACTATTTTCATTTTACAAGCGATGTCAGACTTCCCTGTGACTAGAAAACCAGTCTCTCCACCTGCCTTGGAACTTCCCAGGAGATGTGTCCCCTGGAATTTCAGCCTGCAGGTCAAAGTTCAGTGTGACCCTGCGCTTGTCAGAGGGCATCGTCTACATGAGTCTGCAAAATTAAGCATGTCTAATGCCTTGTGGAAGAAACCATGACATCAAAATGCAAATAAAAACTTTTGCTTACCAGTTTGTACCTGTTCTTCTCTCCCTCCTTTTTGTCCCCCACCCTCTCTCTCCCTCTCTCCTGCCCTGCTACCTAGAACAGTAGCTCCTGTGTTGAAAGTAGGTGACTTCCCAAGTCACTCTCCTCTCTCCTGCTCCCTTTGGCTTCTTGGTATTATCAGGACATTATCATGCAGTGTGTGGAGCACCATGGCCAGTTCTAAAGCACCTAATAGTCCTTTCCTAAATAAAGGGGGATTGATAGTACGTGTTAGGAACTCAAAAATAACAGTGGACTGAGTGATCCTGTGAGGCTAGTCAAATTTTGGAATGGGCAATTCAACAACAACTTCCTAATTAAACCTCTACACATTACAGATGAGGAAACAGATTCAGAGAAGTTAACAGCTTGCTTAAGGTCACATAGATTATTTGTGTAACAAGCTCTAAAACTCCAGTTTGCTGTTCTTTCTGCCTGTTATTCCATACTGGATACCATTGAAAAGTGGTATCTCCAATAAAGGCAGAAACCACATCTGTCTTGCTAACTAATGTTTCCCCAATACTTACCATAGAACTAAATGTCTTATGAACTAATGAATAGACTTGAGCTTGTCAGAGTGGAACACGTGTTCTGATAGATGAAATATCAGGGAGAAAGTAGCCCTAGTTAAATGAGATGTTAATTCAGATTTGTTTGTCTTGTGGATTAGCTTATATATTACAACCAATTTAAGTTTTTACTTTTAGGTTAATTCATATTGTGAATGGCAAATGTGCAGATGTTTAAAATAAAATGAGACTATATTAAAGTCATTTTGTATTCAACAGAACTTTTGACCTCTAGCCCAGGGAATCTCTTGCTCCTAGATCTTTTTAAAGAGAACCTAGAAATTCAGGTTTTAATGTGATGTCTGATATTCATTTATTTATATAATTGTTAATCTTCACATGAGGATTTTTTTCCATTGATTTTTTTTCTTTCTTTACTTTTTTTTTTAGAGAGAGTGAGAGAGAGAGAGAGAGAGAGAGGGAGAGAGAGAGAGAGAGAGGAAGAGAGAAATTGGTTGCCTCCTGCATGCGCTGACCAGGGCCGAGGATGGAACCTGCAACCCATGTACACAGGTACATGCCCTTGACCAGGAACTGAACCTGTGACCCTTTGCTTTACAGGCTGACGCTCTAATCGCTGAGCCACACCAGCCAGGGTGATGTGTGATTTCTAAATGTTGACAACTAACTCAGAGGTTTTTAGACATAAGTGTGGCATAGAAAATGAAAATCCTTGCTCCTTAGCACCTGTTGTAACATCTGCAAAATAACAAACTTTTGGTCAGGAAGTAAGCACCGGGCAACACCAGACAGGCCCTGGTTTCCATGCAGCTGTCATTCTGAACCTGGCTGCTGGGGGCAGGGTGGGATTGGGGAAGGGAATGCAGAAGACTGGGCAGGATAGGAGAAATTCCCACTTTAAACATCTCCCTCTGTAGGGAGCTTCTACATGAGAGCAACACATTCTAATGCTTTATAAAAAAAAAAAATCAAAATAATGTCACAAAAAGAGAGGAGCAAAAGAAAAGTAATTTGAGGAACATTTCAAATCTATTCTTTTGTGCAAGAGGTCATTAGTAGGATTATAGAAGGAAATCCAAATTAAATAATTTATTCTACTTCATTGAGTAATGATACTATTTTTTTAGAAAAATCAATGAAAGGCATTTTTATTACAAGTCGATCAAAACATTTGACATGATAATTAATTCATAAATGTATGAATGGTTCTGAAGATTTAACAACACATCAGTGCACTCACCTATTTGGTTTAAAGATAACTAGATCATTTTCCCATATCAATAAAACCAACAAAAAATTACATTTTCTTGTTGCCCTTTTTAAAAATAATATTTAATGTGCTATATATTCTATCTTAATCTATTCTAAAGCATGGGAGATCCCTTTGCTTTTATGGATGATATATCTACACATTCTATATGAATTGAACTAAGGTTTCCTTGCCAACCCCCAACCTGTGTTGACACAGCCCCTGCTTCATCCTGTCTATGACGGAGTCCCTCTCCAGGGCCTCTATCTCATGTTGATGATTTTGTGGGACCCTCACAGGCACCCACATCACTGTGGCATCTCTCAAAGCACAGAAATACACCGCTGAGTCCCCGAGCTGTGAGTCTGTGATGGTGAGGTTGATGGAACTGACTGATTTTTGGAAGTTCAGAGAATATCGACCCTCTGTGGTATTTTGCTCGTTGTAAGACTCCTGGTGAATAAGGAAAGTCATTTTCCCACTTGGTGGTTGTTTGTACCAGAATAAATAATAATTGTAACTGCTAACTTCATATACACAGTTCAAGGTTACAGCCTCCTTCTCCACCACAGAAACTGCAGACTGGGCTTGAATTACCTTCTGGGTCATGCTGGATCCTGCAAGAAAGAGAAAAGAAATAGGCTATAACCATGAGGGTAAAAGGGATGAAGTGGCTTAGGACCCAGAACTCTGGTTCCATTGCCCATTATCCTCCTTGAAACTTCTTCAGACAACAATCATTTGCTTCTCCCACAACCTTTGAGACTGAGAGGAGTTTGAGCACTGTGTCTGTGGCCATCCTTACCAAGACAGATGGAGGCTATGACTGCCTTCAGAACACTGGCAATCAGCATATTGGCAGGTCTTCTCTTGAGTAAAATGTCCTATATTCTATCTCAAATCCAGATCTTAATTCTGTACCCTGTGCTCAAGAGGTACAGGCAGAGATACTGGGCTGTGCAATGCTCTGCCCCCCTACAGGAAATAGAATTAGCAGATACAGCACAAGTTTGCTACATGTCATGTCACATGCTTCCTGTTAGGTGAGAAATGCTGGCCTCCTGAGCTAGACCTATTTTATATAGTTATAAGTTATAGGACTGGAAATAAATAGTGGGGAAATGGAATCCTGTTCAGTTCATTCTTCTTTGATGGAAAATGTGGGACTTTCATAGAACACAATTTATTATGAACTATGGTGAATACAATGGATAATGTGGTTATGTATCTTTCGGTCTTATTTATGTCTCCTTCTCTCTCCCAAGAGAAGCAACGTAAAAAGCAATCATGATGTTTTAACTTTCTCACAGGAAAGCACAACTTTTAGTCTCAGCCTTTGTTTCTACTTTGCATGGAATCCAAAATATTTACATGAGAAATATTTTGTTGTGAATGATTTCACATCATGTCTCCTGAGTCACAAAATGTGTTGTGTGTGTGCCATGTTCAGTAACAGCAAGGATAAAACATTTACTGTGTGTGTGTGTGTGTGTGTGTGTGTGTGTGTGTGTGTAAACAAAAATTCAGAAAATTCTACAATTATACTAAGTGCCTAAGTACAGGAATTTCTGTTATAACTCCATACGTACATTTCTGAAAATCATCATGCTCTTCCAAACTACCCATATTTAATTATGTAAAAATTGGGATAGGGAAAATCCTTAGGCTGTACAACGTTGTAACAAGAGCATTATTAAAAAAAAAAACAACAATAGAAATTCTATTGAAAGTATCCATTGGCATTTGTCCTTTGTATCATAGCCAGCAATCTCTTTGTAGCCTTAAACATTGGGACTTGTGCTTTGTCTCTCTAGATATAAGTTCATGAGAACATAAGGCAAGGTGCATCAAAATTTTAAATGTAATTGTTCTTTATAAATCAATATTGTTAAGATCAGGCGTGGGGATAGCCTCACGGTCTTTTTTAAAATATGTTTTTATTGATTTCAGAGAGAGAGAAAGTGAGAGGGAGAAAGAGATGGAAACATCAATGATGAGAAAGCATCATTGATCAGCTACCTCCTGCATGCCCCCTAATGGGGATCAAGCCCACAACCTAGGCATGTTCCTTGATGAGAATCGAACCTCGAACTTCTAGTTCATGGGTCGATGCTCAACTACTGAGCCACACTAGCCAGGTGTTCCACAGTCTTTTTATCTGTGCTCTGTGTCACCAGGTGGCTTACCTTGAAAACTCTAGAAATTATTGAACCGACTAAAATAAACTCTGCTCACACTAAAGTAGAATTGAGACTGTTTATTTTCATTATATAATGAGACACTTGCCCTGATAGTACTTCAGTTTGGCATAAATTATTAATGCACTTAGAAAAATCACAGAAAATCAATGAAACTTCAATTTGACATCAAATCTGTATTTACTAACTGGGTAATCAGACTCAGTGAGTAGACATATTTACATATCAAGTACTTTTGTTGGTATTTGGAAAACATAGTCTCCATTTCCCTGGCAAATACCTGTATGTTTCCTGATAACAGACACTGAAGCTCAATGTGGCTCATAGAATAACCAGGCTGGTTCCCTTCAGCCCCATGTGAGCCCCTCTGGGTTTGTGCTCAGCTCCCCCTGCAGCCTCCCTCACTGTGTCTCCCAGAGCGCAGTAGTACACAGCCGAATCTGACATTTGCACTGAAGATTTCTTCAGGTGGAAAGTTCTGTCTGTCTTCACAAGACTGGCCCGAAAACCTCTGTTGCTCACCTCCTGATTATCAGACGAGCTTTTCAGGAGGACAACAGGCTCTTTGTTTTGATATTGGACATACCAGAAAAGAAAATCTGAGTAGGTAGACTGGTAAGTGCATTTCAGGGTCAAAAATGCCTCTTCTAGGAGGGTAACAGGGCCTTCTGTCTGGTTCACTGAGCCTCCACTAGTCTCCCCTAAAAAAAAAAAAGTAAAGGTTTGTTACATTGGCAAGTGAAGAGGGATAGTCTCCAGTTTGGTAGGGATTAAAAGTTATCCTAAAACCAAGGAATAGAACATCTACAACATCTTGAATAAAGGTTACTTACTCAATATCAACAAGATCACAAGTCCCAAGCAGGAAGGAGACAGCATGGCTGACGGAGAAGCAGCAGCAGCCTTGGCTGGTAGGTAATACTGAAGCTGAGAGGGCTGTCCCTCTACTCTCTTGATCCCTTATTGGAATAGTCTCGGCTCAGGTGTTAAGCAAGACAAACTGCCTTGAAAGTTCATGTCACACGCTGTAAAAAGATGTGTTCAGAAATGAAGAGGTGTGTCAAACCACCACCCAAGGGCAGCAGCGCCCTCTCCTGGTTTCGCCTCTGTCCTGCAGCCTGCTTTGAATTTGACATTTACCTTGGAGTGGAGCTTATATTGTAGACATAGAAGGGAAATCGTGTCTGGGGTGAGAGGTAGAGCTCTAGGAAGGAAGCACCAAACACCTTCTGCAGGCTTCACAGTGGTGTATGAGGTTGAGACAGTGTGCAATCCCTCAGTCTCCTCTTTAAGATTCAGGGCAATATGGCTCCCTTAACTCTCCCTAGTCCCAGCATCTAATGTCTGGTCACATCAAGTATTAAAGTGTTAAGCTAGTTTTAGGATCTTAGGGTATACTGAGAGTTGAAAAAAGCATGATCTAAGTTCTCTTCTTCATATATTCCACCCCCCCCCCCAGGTCCCTTGGAACCAGGGGATGAGCCCCTCTGCTTAGAATATTCTCCCTTCCCTCCTCTGATTTTGCCTGAGTAACTTCTAGTCATTCTTTAAGAACCAATTGACATGCCATCTTCTTGTGAAAGCACCCTCCCAGCTCTTCAGGCTGAGTTAGTGCCCATCTGTTTTCCCACTTTACTTGTATACATACCATCACTGTGATTGCTGTGTATTAGAATCATCTGTGTCCTGCTTTTCAAACAGGAGTTGGTGCCCTTGAGATCAGGAACTTAATCTTATGAGTCTCAGTATGCAATTTCTGAAAATATACAGTTCTTTAGTTCATAGCTGGTGTTCAAAAACTATCTGAAGAATGAGTGAATAAATGAATGAGTGGACATGTCTGGCAGGTACAGTTGTCTTTAAAAGACAATTCTCATAATGACTACTTTTTAAATTTTATGGTACCTTATGTACACAAAAATTGGAGTTAAATATAAACATTTTAGGCTCACAGGTCTTACATCAAAACCAAAACTCCAAGTGTTCTCATGTAAGTCCTATCCCCAGGGATTGGCTAACTTTTTCTGTAAAGGGTGAAATAGTAAATTCTTTAACTTTTGAAGTTATTTGGTCTTTGTTGCAACTGCCCAACTCTGCTGTTACAGTACAAAGCAGCCATAGTCAATGCATAAATCAGTGGGCAAGGCTGTTTTCCAGTAAAACTTTATTTAAAGAATACAGGTATCAGGCAGGTGTAACCTGTGGGCCATAATTTGCCAACCCATGCTACACTCTAAGAATTTATCCATAATCCTCCAGAAATCCATGAGCTCCTGTCACTATCTTTTATTTTTGCTCTTTTCTAAAATATTATCATAATTCTTTGAGGAGGCTTAAAATATAGGAAATATATTGAATGAGTTACTGGATAGAAAGAAGGAAGAAAGAGATTTGATGATCCTAATGGCTAAGGTACTTGGTACTCAGGATTCAGGGACAAGAAACACAAACATGGTCCCTACCATTAAGGAGCTCACAGAGTAGTATGAAAATAGATGTTAACCAAATAATCCTACATAATAAAAGCCTAATATGCAAATTGACCAAACAGCAGAATAATCAGTGGAACAACAGATCATTATGACATGCACTGACCATCAGGGGGCAGATGCTCAACACAGGAGCTGCCCCTAGCCCGCAGGCCCCATGCCAGCCAAGGTGGGTGCCAGCGGGGGCGCCCTGATTGCCCCACCGGTTGCCCCACATATCAGGCCTTATCATTGGCCAGGCCTAGGGACCCTACCCATGCACGAATTTCGTGCACCAGGACTCTAGTCGATAAATAAAGGGAAAACTGCAAGTTTTGAAAGACAGAGCTCTGTGGTTCTATGCATGCACAATAAGCTTCCTTCAGTTACTGACTCTTGGACAGATGTACAGAATAAGCAGCACTTAATGGTTTTACTCTTCCGAAGGGAGGGAAAGAATTTTAGGAAAGGGAAAAAAGTAAAAAAAAAAAAAAAAAGATCATCAACAATAGCTTATAAAGAGTCATAAAGGAGGAACAGGGTACTTTTAAGAAAATAATACCAATGTTATTGAAGAGAGAAAGAGAGAGAGAGGAGATTAGGAGCATGTTCATGGAATGAAGCTGTAAAAGTATCAAGATCCTAAATTATTCAAATTTTTGTAGGTCATACTAAGAACTTTTTCTTTAGTCAAAAAGCAAATGGGGCCCAGCCGGTGAGGCTAAGTGGTTGAACATCCACCTATGAATCAGGAGGTCCGGTTAAATTTCCAGTCAGGGCACATGCAGGGGTTGCAAGGGGGTGTAATGGAGGCAGCCTATCAATGATTCTCTCTCATCATTGATGTTTCTATCTATCTCTCCCTCTCCCTTCCTCTTTGAAATCAATAAAAATATATTTTAAAAAATAAATAAAAGGAAATGGAGATCTCAGTAGCCAATTTCTGAGATAAGACCCCTGTCATTGTAGCACTAAGTGCTTCATTGGAGAGTGATGGGGTGTGTCAAGTGGGCTGGAGAGCAAGGGATTAAGATGGATTTTTAATTAGAATTGTAATTAAAAAGGTGAATTGGGCTATGGAAGCTGTGATATTTTCAGGATGACTTTTAGGAGGCAAATTCAACAGGTCTGGGAGACATAGTGGATATGGTATTTCAAAAATGGATAACTGTGAATGAAAAAAACACACATGTGAAACCTAATATACCCTAAACTGAGGGTATGCTATTTTCCTACACAATGCCCACTCTCTCATACTTGTTATTAATAGAACCACAATTTTTATGTGGGTGTCAACATGTTGAGGTAAAAAAAAAAAGTAACCCTGACATTCCAGCCTCCCTTGCAGGTGGGAGAGGTGTGGGGACATCGAATACCACTCAAGTAAATGAAATATAAGAAGCTGCTGGGTGGAGTTTCTGGAAATAATTGATTCAGCCAGCATGTACCCATTTGTCCTTTGACTTACTCTTTGCTTCTTCCTGGAAGGTGTATAAAATGGATGGATCTCTGGCAGTTTCTTGAAAGTATAAAAACAAGAGTGACACCTTAAGAACCAGAGACAGTGAGCTAGAAAGATGCTTGATCCCTCATAACACGATAAAGCTAGCATGCCAGCTCTGAACTGCATTTGTTGAGCTTCTTTATATGAGAGGAAAATGAACTCCACCTTTTAAAAAACATTATTATTTGAGTTTTCTGTAGTGTTACAGCCAATCTGTAGCTGATACAGATAATGTTCATTAAAAATACAAATTAGAAAAATAAAATAAAATAAGGATAACAAAAAAGTAAAATAAATAAAAATACAAATTCATCATTTCATCAGAGACCGATGGAGTAAGCCAGGATAGGTTCTAATAATCCAGACCTTGAGAGGTGCTCTAGGTCAGGCGTCCACAAACTATGGCCCGCGGGCCACATGCGGCCCGCCGAGGACATTTATCCGGCCCGCCGGTGCCGCTGCCTGTCCTGTTTAGCAGCTGACTCGTCCCGGGCCCTCTGTGCACATAGTAATATGTTCATAGTTTTTTTTAAAAAAACTATAGTCCGGCCCTCCAACGGTCTGAGGGACAGTGAACTGGCCCCCTATTTAAAAAGTTTGAGGACCCCTGCTAGGTGATTCTCTCACAGGTGATGTTGGTGCTGTAAGTCTGCACTTGGGAATCACAGCCCTATGCAACCTTTTCTCCCTCACCTTTTTCACCAAACATGCAAATAAATACAAATGCCCAATTATCTCCTCAAACAAATTTTCAATAGCATCAAAACTGTATGAAGAAAACTATTCCACATGTATTTCTCTTACTAGTGGCAAGAATAAAGTGCATGGAAAACTGTTATGTATGTGATAATAGAAAGACCCACTTTCAAAAAAATGTTTCAGTGGTAGTGGAGAACATATATCTCTCACTTTGATGGGGGAAATTATAGAAATTGAGGCCTGGAAATCACACAACAAGTAAATGACAAAATCAGATTCAAATCCTGGTGTCTATTATTACACAGAGATTCTACTGTTCAGCTTTAAAATGAAGTTTGAGGACTTGAGGATGGCGACCGGCAGGAAGGTAGGGAGGAAGAGAGTGTGAGAGAGTGAGGGAGCGATAGAGGAGTGTGTGGACATGTGTGGTGTGTGTGTGTATGAGCTAGGGACAGTTAGATTCTGCAGGTCTTCCAAGGGGCTGCCAAACCAGGCAGTCTTAGACGGCGGAACCCCGCACACAACGCGGACACTTCTGGGTGGCCAGTGCGGGCACAGAGACCACGCCATCTTGAGAAACAGAGCTCCTTGAGACTAAGATCCTGGCCTCAGCACCACCCAGTCTGGTCTCAGATGCAAACCAGGACCCTGCAGCCACTGGGGACAGAGACCTGCAACCACAGCTGCAGACCAACAGACAACAAGAATCCAGACATCCCAGTCGCTGATTTCTGTGAGTCAAGGAGCCTATCTCTACCCCCACCCCCACCCCAGGCTCGTGGGCAGCGCCATAGTAACTGCTAGACCTGCCCCTCGCATGGGCCACAGTGCCGCTACAGGAATTTGAGCCTGTGCATGCTCAGACACCTGGAATCTGCTCCCTGCAATGCAATCGGGTGACCAAACCCAAAGCCCACACAGGGCGGCAGTGCCACCTGACTTTGATTCTGGGCAAGCGCACACAGAAGTCTGCTTTCCGAAGTGCAGGAGCAGACCTCCTGCCAACACAGTGCTACTGTGCAACCCAGTCCCCCAAACTGACCGGGACCCTAATTCGCCAGGCAGGCGGGAGGCAGCACTGAGCACCACTGACTTGATTCTGTTTCTTATCATGTGCGCCTGGGATCCCTGACTCCCAGTGCATTCACACTAACAGCCAGTGACTCGAATTCTTGGTACATGCACACACAGGGACCCTGATTGTCAGCGAGAGGCTGCACAAAGCAACAGAGACTCTGATACTAGATTCTTGGTGCAGGCACAGGGGAACTCTGACTCCTGGCACATGCTAGGGGACTCTGGTTTTCAGCACACGCCAACAGCGAGGTGCAGGCAGGGTCCTGATTCTAGGTGCACACACGAGACCACACTGAGTGCTGGTAACACTGACCCTGGGCAAACCTGGTCCCCAAGAACCCACGGCAGCCACACATCATAGTGTCAAAGCACTTCAGTGACACTTGGGTGGTGTGAAGCTCCCACTCCACACAACTCGAAGTTTGAACCTTCTGATGATAGTCAGAATGGGGAGATGACACAATCCCCAGAGGAAAGAAAATGAGGAGTTGCCAAGAAAGGAAATTAGTGAAATTGAAGCATGCAACATGACAGAAAAAGAATTCAGAGTAATGGTCATGCAATTCATACATAGGATGGATGAGAAAATCAACAACCTATGAAAGAATCAGGAAGAAATGAAAAGTGATATAGCTACAATCAAAAACACCATGGAAAGTTTCAACAGTAGACTAGAAGAATCAGAGGACCAAATTAGTGACTTAGAAGATAAGGTAGAGAAACAAGCTCAATCTGAACAGCAACTGGAGAAAAAAATTAAAAAGCAGGAGGAGAGCTAAGGGATCTTTGGGACAACATGAAATGAAGTAACATAAGTACAATAGGGCTGCCAGAAGGATAAGAAGAGCAGCAAGGATTAGAAAATCTATTTGAAGAAATAATGACAGAAATCTTCCCGGATGTGTGGAAGAAAAAAGTTATACAAGTACAGAGAGTCCCAAGCAAGATCAATCCCAAAAGACCTACACCAAGATACGTCATTATTTCAATGGCAAATATTAACGACAAAGAGATAATCTTAAAGGCTGCAAGAAAGAGACAGAGAGTTACCTACAAAGGACGCCCCATCACATTATCAAATGATTTCTCAACAGAAACACATCAAGCCAGAAGGGAATGGAAGGAGGTATACAAAGTGTTGCAAAGCAAAGGACTGAATCCAAGAATACTCTATCCAGCAAGACTATCAATCAAAATTGAAGGGGAAATCAGGAGCTTCACAGACAAAAAAAAGGCTAAGGGAGTTTATCACCACCAAACCAGCAATGCAAGAAATGCTAAAGGGACTGCTGTAAAAAGAAGACATAAAAAGGTAAGAAGGAACACAGGCACAAAAATAGAAATGACTACAAACAAGTACCTTTCAGTAATAACTTTAAAAGTAAACAGATTAAATGCTCCAATCAAAAGACATCGAGTGGCTGAATGGATAAAAAAACATGACCAATATATATGCTGTCTACAAGAGACCCATCTCAGAACAAGGGACTTACACAGACTGAAAGTGAAGGGATGGAAAAATATCTTTCACGCAAATGGAAATGAAAAAAAGCTGGGGTAGCAATACTTATATCAGACAAAATAGACCTCAAAATGAAGGCCATAACAAGACATAAGGAAGGCCACTTCATAATGCTAAAGGGATTGATACAGCAACAGGATATAACCCTGATAAACATATATGCACCCAATGCAGGAGCACCCAAATACATAACAAAACTCCTGGAAGATATCAACTCCTGGAGAGATTGACAACAATACAATCATAATAGGGGACTTTAATACGCCACTGACTTCACTGGATAAATCCTCTAGACAAAAAATCAGCAGAGATACAGCAATCCTAAATGACTCACTAGATCAGATGGACTTAACTGACATCTTCAGAACATTTCACCCCAAAGCCGCGGAATATACGTTCTTCTCAAGTGCACATGGGACATTTTCAAAAATAGACCACATATTGGGTCACAAGCAAAGTCTCCCCAAACTCAAGAAGATTGAAATCATACCAAGCACCTTCTCAGACCACAATGGCACAAAATTAGAAATAAATTACAATAAGAACTATCCCAAACTCTCAAGCACTTGGAAGCTGAATAGCATGCTATTAAATAATGACTGGATTACCAATGAGATCAAAGAAGAAATTAAAAACATCCTGAAAACTAATGACAACAAAAACACAATGATCCAAAATCTATGGGACACAATGAAAGCAGTCCTGAGAGGGAAGTTTATAGCTCTACAGGACTACCTCAAAAAGCAAGAAAAAATGGTAGTAAATCATCTAACTCTACAATGGAAAGAAATAGAAAGAGAGCAACAAGAAAAGCCCAGAGTGAGAAGAAGGAAGGAGATAATAAAGATCAGAGCAGAAATGAACGATATAGAGACCCCCCCAAAAAATACAAAAGATCAATGAAACCAAGAGCTGGTTCTTTGAAAGGATAAACAAGATTGATGAACCTCTAGCCAGGTTCACCAAGAAGCAAAGAGAGAGGACCCAAATAAACAAAATCAGAAATGAAAGAGGCGAAATAACAACAGACCCCACAGAAATACAAAGGATTGTTAAAAAATACTATGAACAACTCTACTCCAACAAACTAGACAACCTGGAGGAAATGGACATATTCCTAGAAAAATACAACCTTCCAAAACTCAATCAGGAAGATTCTAAAAATCTCAATAGGCCAATAACTATGGAAGAAATTGAAGCAGTCATCAAAAAGCTTCCAGCAAACAAAAGCCCAGGGACAGATGGCTTCACAGGGGAGTTATACCAACACTAAAGGAAGAACTAAAACCTATCCTCCTTAGACTATTCCAAAAAATTCAAGAGGAAGGAACACTTCCAAGCTCATTCTATGAAACCAGCATTACCCTAATACCAAAACCAGATAAAGACAACACAATGAAAGAGAATTATAGGCCAATATCTCTGATGAACATAGATGACAAAATCCTCAACAAAATTCTAGCAAATCGGATCCAGCAATACATCAGAAAGATCATACACCATGACCAAGTAGGATTTACCCCGGGGATGCTAGGATGGTACAATATCTGCAAATCAATAAACATGATACATCACATAAACAATTTGAGAGATAAAAATCACATAATCATATCAATTGATGCAGAAAAAGCATTTGACAAAAGCCAACACCCCTTCTTGATAAAAACTCTCAGCAAGGTGGGAATAGAAAAATTATACCTCAACATAATAAAAGCCATATATGACAAACCCACAACCAACATCATACTCAATGGACAAAAACTAAAACCATTTCCCCTAAGAACAGGAACAATACAGGGATGCCCACTCTCATCACTCTTGTTCGACATAGTACTGGAAGTACTAGCCATTGCGATCAGACAAGAAGAATAAATAAAAGGCATCCAAATTGGAAAAGAAGAAGTAAAACTGTCCTTATTCACAGATGACATGATATTGTACATAGAAAACCCTAAAGATGCCATCAAAAAATTATTAGACTTAATAAATGAATTCAGCAATGTAGCAGGATACAAAATTAATGCCAAAAAATATATAGCATTTCTTTATACCAATAGTGAACTTACAGAAAGAAAGACTAAAAAAGCAATCCTATTTACCATTGCACCAAAAAAATTAAGATACCTAGGAATTAACTTAACTAAGGAGGTAAAAGACCTATATCTGAAAAACTACAGGACACTGAAAAAAGAGATAGAGGAAGACATAAACAGATGGAAGAACATACCGTGTTCATGGATTGGTAGAATCAACATCATCAAAGTGTCCATACTACCCAAAGCAATCTATAGATTCAATGCAATCCCCATTAAAATACCAACGGCATATTTCACAGACCTAGAACGAACTTTCCAAAAATTCATCTGGAATAAAAAAAGAGCCTGAATAGCTGAAGCAATCCTGAGAAAGAAGAACAAAGTAGGTGGGATCTCAAGACCAGATATCAAGCTGTATTACAAAGCCACTGTTCTTAAAACAGCCTGGTACTGGCACAAGAACAGACATATAGATCAATGGAATAAAATAGAGAACCCAGAAATCGACCCAAACCACTATGCCCAATTAATATTTGACAAAGGAGGCATGAACATACAATGGAGTAAGGACAGTCTCTTCAACAAATGGTGTTGGGAAAATTGGACAGATACATGCAAAAAAATGAAACTAGATCACCAACTTTCACCATACACAAAAATAAACTCAAAATGGATAAAGGACTTAAACATAAGGTAGGAAACCATAAAAATACTAGAGGAATTCACAGGCAGCGAAATCTCAGACATATGCCGAAGCAATTACTTCACCGATACTGCTCCTAGGACAATGGAAATGAAAGAGAAAATAAACAAATGGGACTACATCAAAATAAAAAGCTTTTGCACAGCAAAAGAAACCATCAACAAAACAACAAGAAAGCCCACTGCATGGGAGAACATATTTGCCAATGTCATCACCGATAAGGGTTTAATCTCCAACATTTACAGGGAACTCATACAACTTAACAAAAGGAAGATAAACAATCCAATCAAAAAAATGAGCAACGGACCTAAATAGATACTTTTCAAAAGAGGACAGAGGGAAGGCCAAGAGACATATGAAAAGATGCTCAAAGTCACTAATCATCCGAGAGATGCAAATCAAAATGACAATGAGGTACCATCTCACACCTGTCAGAATGGCAATCATCAACAAATCAACAAACGACAAGTGTTGGCGAGGATGCAGAGAAAAAGGAACTCTTTTTCACTGCTGGTGGGAATGCAGACTGGTGCAGCCACTGTGGAGAACAGTATGGAGTTGCCTCAAAAAACTAAAAATGGAACTCCCATTTGACCCTGTGATCCCACTTCTAGTAATATACTGCAAGAAGCTAAAAACACCAATCAGAAAGGATATATGCACCCCTATGCTCATAGCAGCACAATTCACCATAGCTAAGATTTGGAAACAGTCTAAATGCCCATCAGCTGATGAGTGGATTAAAACACTGTTGTACATCTACACAATGGAATACAACGCTGCTATAAAAAAGAAGGAATTCTTACCATTTGCAACAGCATGGATGGACCTGGAGAGCATTATGCTAAGTGAAATAAGCCAGTCAGAGAAAGATAAATACCACATGATCTCACTCATTTATGGAATATAATGAACAACATAAACTGATGAACAGGGACAGATCCAGAGACAGAGAAGCATCGATCAGACTGTCAAACCTCAGAGGGAAAGTAGGGGAGGGTGGGGGTAAGGGGGAGAGATCAACCAAAGGACTTGTATGCATTCATATAAGCCTAACCAATGGACATGAACACCAGGGGGGTGAAGGCATAAGTGCGGCAGGAGTTGGGGGGTTAATGGAGGGATGAGGACACATATGTAATTCCTTAATCAATAAAGAAATTAAAAAAAATAAAATCAAGTTTGAGCAAAAGAGTCCTAAGATGTTTTCTAATTCTTTTTCTTTAATTCAGCCATTACATTTTGGAATTTTTTTTTATTGTTGACAGTGTTATAGAGGTTCTCATTTCCCCCCACTGTGCCCCCCTTCACCCAGCCCCCAACCCATCTCAGGCCTTCCCACATTGTTGTCTGTGTCCATGGGTTATGAAAATCTGCATATATGTTCTTTCTCATTCTAATGCCCGATGAATCTGCTATTTTCTACACAGTCAAAAAGAATGGCAAACAATCTCTAGGGTATTTCATAACTGTTTTTAAAAATTGATTTTAAGATATTTTATGCATAAAATAGAGCGAGAGATGGAGAAGGGGGAAGGAAGGAAGAAGATAAATACCACATGATCTCACTCATTTATGGAATATAATGAACAACAAAAGGAAAGAAGGAAGAGAATAATGGCTAAAACAATATCGATTAGAAACAGAGTGCTAGGAGATAAGTCTGGAAAATGATTTGAGTTGGATGTCTGCAAAAAAAAAAATCTGGATGTTGGTCAGTAGAAATATTAAAGCTTTTTGAGTAAGGAGCTGAAGCTATTTAAGAAAACTATTTCAGAAGTTTACATTTTCATCTATCTGTTACCTGTTAGTTGGAAAAGTTTGTGAGGAAACTTAGAACAGTAGCTAAATGATATTACCTACCCCTAAGAAATTAAGGGACATAGCCACTGTCTTAAAATAAAGAGGGCAAGAATCTAGTTCTCTTAATATTCATATGTTTTTGGCCATACATACATAACGTATATCTAGAAGAAAAAAAACATAAACATTGCTCTCCTTGGGGAAAAGAACTGTGGGGTTAGCTATTTGGAATGAAAGGGAAACCTTTTCTCGAATGAAAATAAAATAAAATAAAATTTTATATATATATATATATATATATATATATATATATATATTACAAACAGGCTTTATTCCAGGAACTCAAGGACAGTTGAACATTAGAATGTCCATTAATATAATTCTTCAAGTTGAAAAGTACAAAATCCATGTAACCTTGCAAGATAACAAAAAATAATCTACTTCAAAATATATTTCTGATATAAAGTCTAATTAACTAAATATAACATATCTAATTCTGTTACAAGATAAAGAATATCTTTTCAAAAACATCAGCAAATGTTATACCCAATAGTAAAACACAATGGCATTTATTTTAAAAGATATTACTCATAAATTGTCATTAACAATCTCCCAACAATAACAGCATAATATAAAACAAAGATTCTATTTATAATACCAAAAAAATTTAATGTCTAGAAAGAAATTTAAGCAAATTAAGAAAAAGAAAAATTTTTATAGGAAATCTAAAGTAAAGAGGAAGTATATTTTACAAATTCATAGTAATTACTGTTAATTAATATTAATGGGAAAATGTAAATTATAAAGTTTACACTGCTAGAAAATAATTTTTAAATTTAATACAACACTAACTAGAAAAGAAAGAATTTTCTTTCATACAGCCTTTGAAAAAATATAATCTGGAGAGGTAGCTTTTTTCCTTTCTATCTGAAATTCTAAGAATTATGCTCTTTATATATAGGATTCATAAATGTGTCATAAATTCATGATATATTTTATTTGAATTTTTCACTGTGTTGACATGTACATTGATAGAGCAAATGAAGTTACTGACATCTTAACACAAGTAAAATTGATGACACCGAAATGTGCTAGTAGTCATTGTATGTACTTAGCACTACCACATACTTGCAAAAGAAAAAAACAAAAATTGAGTTAAGAACCTCCATGATAAATAAAACAAAATTATTAAATTTTGACCTCTGTGTATACATCTTTTATTATTCTTTGCAATGAAATACACATAAAGGACATCTGTGGTATACTAAGTGTGCTGGTTGTCTCAAGGAAAAGAATTGTTAGTTTTTACATTTGTTCTTACATGAACTTATTTAATATTCCTTTACTGAGTATATATGTGTGCTGAGCTCTGTGTTAGAAGGTTAGGTCGAAACAAGATAGAATACAAGGGCTCTTCTCTGGAACATTTAGCCCAATAGGGAGAGGAGGCAACCCAAAGTTGACTGCCCTATAATAGGTGCCAAGGTAAAAATAAATACATTATACAGTTGTTAGAAATGGAGGGTAAGGTACAGCTCTAGAAGTCCTGAGATGCTTAAAATAGAAGAAGCCACTTGAACATAGGAAACTGAGCAATCATCAGCTCTAATAGTAAACCCTAAAACAATTCAAAGACTTGTCATCTCAGTGAAGTTCCCAGGGTTTCAATGGTCCAAAGAATATTGAGATATCCCCTTCAAGGTGAAAGACATGTAGCTGCACCTCACACCACCTACCACAGAAAAAGAGGCACAACACTGGATAGGCCTTTTTGGATTTTGGAAGCAATAGACACTACATGTGGGTGGATGTTGCTTTGACCTATTTACAGAGTCACCTATAGAACTGCCAGATTTGAATGGGGATGAGAGCAAGAGGAGACTACAGCAAGTTTGGACTTCAGTGCAATCCACTTTGCTGCTTTGGTCTTATCATTCAGCACATCCTACACTGATACTTGATTTTCCATAGTAAATAGGATGAAGAATTTGGAAAACACCAATAATTGACCTACAGCATTGTCCTCTAATCTATATATAAAAGGCTAATATGCTAAGTGTCCGGCTGACTGGGTAATGACATCACGTAGCAATGCCCGGCTTCCTCTCCCTAGTGACTAGCATCCTTGGAGTTTCTTCAGCCCAGGAACACGACTTGCTTTATAGCCAGGTGGAAACATTTCATACTTTAACCAAATGTCTGTGAAGCATTTTCCCGAGCATCATCTCATTTGATCCTCATAGAAGTCCTGGAGTAGGTAGATAGGAGACTTGGTGGAATTCTATTTTCTTTTCATTAGCAGGAAATTGGAGATTTAGAAAGGTTAGAAACTTGACCCAACTAAAAAGAAGAAATGATGGACCTTGGAAATAACTTCAGATTTTTCTCACTACACAGAATATAGTCAAACACTGCTGCAGTTAAATATTTTACCCTCTGTTCTCCCTGAGTGATCTACAATAATAATCTGCTTTGTGTTGATATTTACTGCTGTGTTGCTGACAATTACCTGAAAGAGAAGTTGGAGTGCTTCACTGGGCTGGAAAAAGTTTAGCTAAATCAGCGCATGCATGATACATATAAAGCTCTCACTGGCGCCAATCGCACACATGTGTTTTGAACTGACATTGTCGGTCATAAATTTGATTGACACTTCTATTAAAGAGAAAGGGCAAATAGCGATATTAAAATATTTCTTCTAATTAATTTCCTTTCAATGTGCATGAATTTGTGCACTGAGCCACTAATATAGATAATGAGAAACTTGCCATTATAGTTCTTTGGTTTGGCATAAATTATTAATGTACTTTAAAAAATCACATAAAATCAATGAAACTTCCACATCATGTTAACATCATACCTATATTTACTAACTGGGTAAAATGAGATATACTCTGTGGCAGAACAGAAAATGTTATGCCTTACATACTCAGTGAGTAGACATATTCACCACATCAACTATTTTTGTTTGTAGATGCAAAACATAGTCTCCATTTCCCTGGCAAATACCTTTATGTTTCCTGATAACAGACACTGAAGCTCAATGTGGCTCATAGAATAACCAGGCTGGTCCCCTTCAGCCCCATGTGAGCCCCTCTGGGTTTGTGCTCAGCTCCCCCTGCAGCCTCCCTCACTGTGTCTCCAGAGCGCAGTAGTACACAGCCGAATCTGACATTTGCACTGAAGATTTCTTCAGGTGGAAAGTTCTGTCTGTCTTCACAAAACTGGCCCGAAAACCTCTGTTGCTCACCTCCTGATTATCAGATAAGCTTTTCAGGAGGACAACAGGCTCTTTGTTTTGATATTGGACATACCAGAAAAGAAAATCTGAGTAGGTAGACTGGTAAGTGCATTTCAGGGTCAAAAATGCCCCTTCTACGAGGGTAACAGGGCCTTCTGTCTGGTTCACTGAGCCTCCACTGGTTTCCCCTAAAAAAAAAAAAGTAAAGGTTCTGTTACATTGGCAAGTGAAGAGGGACAGTCTCCAGTTTGGTAGGGATTAAAAGTTATCCTAAAACCAAGGAATAGAACATCTACAACATCTTGAATAAAGGTTACTTACTCAATATCAACAAGATCACAAGCCCCAAGCAGGAAGGAGACAGCATGGCTGACAGAGAAGCAGCAGCAGTCTTGGCTGGTAGGTAATACTGAAGCTGAGAGGGCTGTCCCTCTACTCTCTTGATCCCTTATTGGAATAGTCTCGGCTCAGGTGTTAAGCAAGACAAACTGCCTTGAAAGTTCATGTCACACGCTGTAAAAAGATGTGTTCAGAAATGAAGAGGTGTGTCAAACCACCACCCAAGGGCAGCAGCGCCCTCTCCTGGTTTCGCCTCTGTCCTGCAGCCTGCTTTGAATTTGACATTTACCTTGGAGTGGAGCTTAAATTGTAGACATAGAAGGGAAATCGTGTCTGGGGTGAGAGGTAGAGCTCTAGGAAGGAAGCACCAAACACCTTCTGCAGGCTTCACAGTGGTGTATGAGGTTGAGACAGTGTGCAATCCCTCAGTCTCCTCTTTAAGATTCAGGGCAATATGGCTCCCTTAACTCTCCCTAGTCCCAGCATCTAATGTCTGGTCACATCAAGTATTAAAGTGTTAAGATAGTTTTAGGATCTTAGGGTATACTGAGAGTTGAAAAAAGCATGATCTAAGTTCTCTTCTTCATATATTCCACCCCCCCCCCCCAGGTCCCTTGGAACCAGGGGATGAGCCCCTCTGCTTAGAATATTCTCCCTTCCCTCCTCTGATTTTGCCTGAGTAACTTCTAGTCATTCTTTAAGAACCAATTGACATGCCATCTTCTTGTGAAAGCACCCTCCCAGCTCTTCAGGCTGAGTTAGTGCCCATCTGTTTTCCCACTTTACTTGTATACATACCATCACTGTGATTGCTGTGTATTAGAATCATCTGTGTCCTGCTTTTCAAACAGGAGTTGGTGCCCTTGAGATCAGGAACTTAATCTTATGAGTCTCAGTATGCAATTTCTGAAAATATACAGTTCTTTAGTTCATAGCTGGTGTTCAAAAACTATCTGAAGAATGAGTGAATAAATGAATGAGTGGACATGTCTGGTAGGTACAGTTGTCTTTAAAAGACAATTCTCATAATGACTACTTTTTAAATTTTATGGTACCTTATGTACACAAAAATTGGAGTTAAATGTAAACATTTTAGGCTCACAGGTCTTACAACAAAACCAAAACTCCAAGTATTCTCATGTAAGTCCTATCCCCAGGGATTGGCTAACTTTTTTCTGTAAAGGGTGAAATAGTAAATTCTTTAACTTTTGAAGTTATTTGGTCTTTGTTGCAACTGCCCAACTCTGCTGTTACAGCACAAAGTAGCCATAGTCAATGCATAAATCAGTGGGCAAGGCTGTTATCCAATAAAACTTTATTTAAAGAATACAGGTATCAGGCAGGTGTAACCTGTGGGCCATAATTTGCCAACCCATGCTACACTCTAAGAATTCATCCAAAATCCTCCAGAGATCCATGAGCTCCTGTCTGAGAAACACAACTATCTTTTATTTTTGCTCTTTCTAAAATATTATCATAGTTCTTTGAGGAGGCTTAAAATATAGGAAGTATATTGAGTGAGTTACTGGATAGAAAGAAGGAAGAAGGAGATTTGATGATCCTAATGGCTAAGATACTTTGGTGCTCAGGATTCAGGGGCAAGAAACACAAACATGGTCCCTGCCATTAAGGAGCTTACAGTGTAGTATAAAAATAGATGTTAACCAAATAATCCTATGTAACAAAAGCCTATTATGCAAATCAACAGAACAGGTGGAACGACCGGTCACTATGATGCACACTGACCAGCTGGGGGCAGATACCTAATGCAGGAGCTGGCCCCAGCCCACAGGCCCCAGGCCAGCCAAGTTGGGTGCCAAGAGGGTCCCCCCGATCACCCCGCCAGTCACCTCACATATCGGGCCTTATCACCAGCCAGGCCTAGGGACCCTACCTGTGCACAGATTTCTTGCACCAGGTCTCTAATTGATAAAGGGAAAACTGCAACTTTGGAAAGACAGAGCTCTGTGGTTCTATGCATGCACAATAAGCTTCCTTCAGTTACTGACTCTTGGGCAGATGTACAGAATAAACAGCACTTAGTGGTTTTACTCTTCTAAAGGGAGAGTAAGAATTTTAGGAAAGGGAAAAAAGTAAAAATAGAATCATCAACAATCCTATTTAATAAAGAGGGAATATGCTAACTGACTGCCCTGCCCTCAAAGATGGCGGCACCCACAGTCACAAGATGGTGGCGCCCAGTCCCCTGAGCCCCGCCAGGGCAACAGGTGTGCGGCATGGCTGGATCCGCCCCCAGGTGGTTCTGGCCGTGCCGCACACCTGCTTCCGGAGTCCCCCAGTCCTGTCAGCCTCCCAGCTGCCCAGCTGCCCAGGGCAGGCCCGAGGGGCAGGCAAGCCTCAGATGGCAGCTGCCCAGCTGCCCATTGCCGCCCGAGGCTCAGGTAACCAGGGCCAGCAGAGGCTTGCGCTGCCAGCAGTGGCAGCAGCAAAGGTGTGATGGGGGCATCGCCTTCCCCTGATCGCCAGGTCGCCTCCTGCCCCTGAGGGCTTCTGGACTGTAAGAGAGGGCAGGCCAGGCCCTGACCGGTTTGTCTCAGTGGATAGAGTGTCGGCCTGCAGACTGAAGGGTCCCAGGTTCAATTCCAGTCAAGGGCATGTACCTTGGTTGCGGGTACATCCCCAGTGGGAGGTGTGCAGGAGGCAGCTGATTGATGTTTCTCTCCCATCGATGTTTCTAGCTCTCTATTCCTCTCCCTTCCTCTCTGTAAAAAAATCAATAAAATATATTTTTTTTAAAAAAGAGAGAGAGGGCAGGCCAGGCTGAGGAACCCCCACCTCCAGTACAGAATTTTCATGCACTGGGCCTCTAGTAGCTTATAAAAGAGTCATATAGGAAGAGCAGAGTACTTTTTAAAAAAAATATATTTTTATTGATTTCAGAGAGGAAGGAAGAAAGAGAGAGATATATAGAAACATCAATGATGAGAGAGAATCATTGATCGACTGCCTCCTGCACATCCCCCACCAGGGATCGAGCCTGCAACCCGAGCATGTGCCCCTGACCAGAATCGAACCTGGGACCTTCCAGTCCGTAGTCCAGCACTCTATCCACTGAGCCAAAACAGCTAGGGCAGAACAGGGTACTTTTAAGAAAATAATACCAATGTTATGAAGAGAGAAAGAGAGAGAGAGGAGATTAGGAGCATGTTCATGGAATGAAGCTGTAAAAGTATCAAGATCCTAAAACATTCAAATTTTTGTAGGTCATACTAAGAACTTTTTCTTTAGTCAAAAAACAAATGCGGCCCAGCTGGTGTGGCTAGGTGGTTGAACATCCACCTATGAATGAGGAGGTCCAGTTCAATTTCCAGTCAGGGCACATGCTCAGACTGCAAGGGGGTGTGCAGGAAGCAGCCTATCAATGATTGTCTCTCATCATTGATGTTTCTATCTATCTCTCCCTCTCCCTTTCACTCTGAAATCAGTAAAAATATTTTTTAAAAAGTAAATAAATAAAAGCAAATGGAGATCTTAGTAGCCAATTTCTGAGACAACACCACTATCATTGTAGCACTAAGGGCTTCATTGGAGAGTGATGGGGTGTGTCAAGTGGGCTGGAGAGCAAGGGATTAAGATGGATTTTTAATTATGATTGTAGAGGTGAATTGGGCTCTGGAGGCTGTGATATTTTCGGGATGACTTCTAGGAGGCAAATTCAACACTTGGGAGTCATAGTGGGATATGCTATTTCAAAAATGAATAACTGTAAATTAAAAAAACACACATGTGGGAATAAACTTATGGCTGCCAATGGGAAGGCAGACTGCAAGATAGTGTGTGAGTGAGAAAACAAAGAGAGAGTGTGTGGTCGCACAGGGAGTGTTTGTTGGTGAGTTGCGGGACAGCTATACTCCAGAAGACTGTGGGGAACTGCTGGACGGGGCTCCCCTGACCGGGCAGCCCCCACTGCTGCTGGGTTCCCTCCTGGAGCAACCGGCTTGGACGCGGAGACCGCGCCATCTTGAAGGGGAAAGTGAATGTTATCAGAAGCCTGAAAAGCCCGTGGAATCTACAACTACGGTACCCACCAAACAGCTGCAAACCCGAGAACACCTGTCCCCAAGTGGCACAAGCATGTGGATTCAGAGGAGCTCTACACTCCCTCACAGAAAGGTCAGGTTTCACCTGGGATAAGGTGAGGTCTGTGGTCCCGGCAGGAGAGAGAAATGCGTGCACTGCAGGAGCTGGAGAACCTGAGGAAGTCTGTGCCTAGAAAAATCTGTGGCTGTTGGCACTGGCGTGATCCATGAATGTGGAAGGGGGTCCTCAGAGCTGCTAACAGAAGGGAACTCTAAAAAGCAACCCATTTTGATCTGGGCGCAAAAGGACAGCCTAAAAACTTTAAAAGTGTGCTGGCTGCTTAGACCCAAGGGGGGAAAAAAGACTGCACAGACTTGCACGCAGCCTTGGAGTTCGCACACTTACTCTGGCTCTTTCCCACCCACCCCCTCTTTAAATCCTTGCTTCTAATTACTAAGCCCAATACATAGGATCACCCAATTGGGGACACTCTAAGAGACTGCAGGGGAAAGTTGTTTTTCTGGAACCTGGGGATCAGAGCGGGGAATAACCATCAGAGAACCAGCACTGGGGCAACCCACTCCCGCAAACCGGTATTAAGTGCCACAGGGAAAACAAAATCTAAACACTAGCTAGAGAGGACCTATAGACCTGGAGGTCAATCCAGAAACACTGCCACCCAGGGGTTGAATCACAAATTGACTCTTGTGTAAACACAAATAAAGGAATATAAGAAATAAAGACACACTGCCTGCTTAAAAATCAGGAGTGGCTTACAACACTGAGGAGCAGTGGAATGCAAGGAACTTCAATATTGTCCTGACTAGAAAACAGGCGTGCCAAACAGAACAGTAGAGGAAGTGAATGACCTTCACTACTGCACATTTTTATTTTTATTTTTTTTATCTTTTACTTAAGAAACTAATTTTTTTTTCTTTTTCCTCAGTTGATTTTACCTTTTTTTTTTTTTTGGCGGGGGGGGGGGAGGCTTTTATTTATTTTTTATTTTATTTTATTATTTTTATTTTTTTATTGTTTAAAATATTACATATATTAGTAGATATATCTCCTTTTTTTCCCCCATTGACCTTCCCCCAGCCTCCCCTACCCCTTGTCGCATGCCCTCATCCCACACCCCCCCAGTATCTTGTGTCCATTGGTGTGCTTATATGCATGCATACAAGTCCTTTGGTTGATCTATTTCCCTCCCTCCCCAACACTCCCCAGCCTTCCCACTGTAATTTGACAGTCTGTTCGGTGCTTTACTGCCTCTGTATCTATCTTTTTATTCATCAGGTTATAATGTTCTTTATTTTCCATAAATGAGTGAGATCATGTGGTATTTTTCTTTCATTGCCTGGCTTATTTCACTTAACATAATGCTCTCCAGGTCCATCCATGCTGTTGCAAATGGTAAGAATTCCTTCTTTTTTATAGCAGCATAGTATTCCATTGTGTAGATGTACCATAGTTTTCTAATCCACTCATCTGCTGATGGACACTTAGGCTGTTTCCAAATCTTAGCTATGGTGAATTGTGCTGCTATGAACATAGGAGTGCATATATCCTTTCTGATTGGTGTTTCTAGTTTCTTGGGATATAATTGAGAAGTGGTATTACTGGGTCAAATGGGAGTTCCATTTTTAGTTTTTTGAGGAAACTTCACTCTGTTCTCCACAGTGGCTGCACCAGTCTGCATTCCCACCAGCAGTGCACGAGGGTTCCTTTTTCTCCACATCCTCACCAGTACTTGTCCTTTGTTGATTTGTTGATGATTGCCATTCTGACAGGTGTGAGATAGTACCACATTGTTGTTTTGATTTGCATCTCTTGGATAATTAGTGACTTTGAGCATGTTTTCATATGTCTCTTGGCCTTCCTTCTGTCTTCTTTTGAAAAGATTCTATTTAGGTCCATTGCCCATTTTTTTTATTGGATCATTTATCTTCCTTTTATTAAGTTGTATAAGTTCCCTGTAGATTTTGGAGATTAAACCTTTATCAGTGATAACATTTCTATCTCCCTTCTGTTCAACACTTTCCCCATACACCCTGCATGTACACCTGGCTGATTCTGCTCTGTGACTATGAAGTATAGGTCACATTTTGAAATTCAAGTAACTGTGTCCTATTTCTTTCTCTTTTCATCTCTCTTTTCTTTTTTTCACTTTCCTCCTCTCTCTCTACATATGTTCATTTTCTTCCATTTCATCTTCTCATTTTCTTTTCCCCTGTTTTTCTAGTCTCAGAAGAGGTATAACAGAAGGTAGATATTACTAGAATAATTTTAAAGTGAACATAAAGGTCCATATTTTAGAATTTTAATCATGAAAATCAAAACTGTAAATAGGTAATGTATCTGTTTTCAACAGGAGCTTCAAGCTTTACTGTGTCCCTAGTTGATGTTCTCTTCTTAGAGAGTCATCTCTGTTACATCCATCACAGCCTCAGACCTTCCTCGCAGATGAATATATGGGGTTTCCCCCTGTTCTTATAGTATACTAGAGGATAAATTGCACGAAGAGATTCGTGCAGTAGGCCTTCCTTCCCTTGGCTTCCAGCATCAGTTTTCATCTGGCACCTGGGACCCAGGCCTTCGCTCCCGCCAGAGTCTGCCATCTTCGTCTTCGCTGCAGACTCTGGCCAGAGTCTGCTTATCTTTGTCTTCGAGTCTTTGCTGTGGCCAGAGTGCTGCTCCTGTAGATCCCTTGGTCCCCTGCCCTCACTCTCACAGCAGGTGTCCTGCCCCACCAGCCAATCCCAGCCTGGAGCAGCTGGGTGGCAGCCATCTTTCTCCTTCTAATTTGCATATTCCCTCCTGATTGGCTGGTGGGTGTAGCGGAGTGATGGTTAATTTGCATGTTTATCTTTTATTAGTGTAGATAGTATATATATATATATATATATATATATATATATATATATATATAGTTAGTTAGTTAGTTAGTTAGTTAGTTAGTTAGTTCAGATGTTCTCCTAACTGCTGCTAACCCTTATTTAAATTTTAACTAAGTCTTAACTATGTCAGAACTTGAGAAAAAAGTTTATCATTTAGCGTAAGGCCTAGAATGACTCTCAGTGATCCAAAACCATGAGGCCATTTAGCTCCTCAGCAGCCACCAGAACCCCAGCGCCTTCATTCCATTCTCTCCAGATGATCTCTCCAGATGATCAGGAGCAGAAGAACTATCCGGCTGGAAGGGTACTTTTTTTTTTAATAAACTGGTTTCTTCTTAAAAATGTCATTTAATAGAGGTCACTATCTTAAAATATTCTATCAAATTGCACCTTTGGTGTTAAATGTGATTTTTCCAATTTATCTATATCCTATATAATAAAACCCTAATATGCTAAGTGTTCTTTGGTCCAGTCGGCCATTCAACCAATCAAAGCGTAATATACTGATGATATGCTAAGGCCGCTCAACTGCTCACTATGATGTGCACTGACCACCAAGCTCCAACAGGTAGATTAGCTTGCTGCTGGGGTCTGGCTGATCGGGACTGAGCAAGATGAGCCAGAAACACCCTGGAGCCCTCCAGCAGTCCCTCCCCTGCTGGCCAACTTCCCACATCCCTTCCAGCCCTGATGGTGCACTGGTGGGGTCCCTCAGCCTGGCCTGTGCCCTCTTGCAAGCTGGGACCCCTCAGGGGATGTTGGCGAGCCAGTTTCTGCCTGATCCTGCAGACGAGACCAAGAGACCCCACTGGTGCACGAATTCATGCACTGGGCCTCTAGTATATATATAAAAGCCTAATATGCAAAGTGTCCCCTTGGGAGTTTGACCAACAGGAGTTCGATCACTCACTATGACATGCGCTGACCACCAGGGAGCAGCATGGAATGAAGGAAGGCCCTGGCAGGCAGCCAGTAGCCAGGGAAGGAAGGACCTGCTCAGCCCTGATTGCCAGCCAGGCCTAGGGACCCTACCTGTGCACGAATTTCATGCACAGGGCCTCTGGTTTCAAAATAAGTGCACATAAGTTTATTGAAGGTCTTCTATAAATTGGCACTTGTGCTAGGTCTGAAGAAGTTAAAAAAACTTTGTCTCTACTCAAAAGCTGTTACAGTATATATAGTAGGAAAGACAAACATGTATGTGTTTGTGCATATATCAAGTAGCAGCCCCAAAAATCACATAATGAACCCAGCTAGACAAAGATTTAATGAGAACATGATCATTTTGTCTTTCTTAGAAAAATAGAAATGTTATCAAGAGGTTAAGTAGAGATATTAGCTTTGGGGTGCAATAGAGATGATTCCTAGATAAAAAATTATAGAAAGAAGTTTGGCCCAGCCAGTGTGGCTCGGTGGTTGAGCATTGACCTATCAACCAGAAGGACATGGTTCAATTCCTGGTTAGGGCACATGCCCAGGTTATGATTGTGCAGGAGGCAGCTGAGGCAGCTGAGGCAGCCAATCTATGATTCTCTCATCATTGATATTTCTATCTCTCCCTTTCCCTTCCTCTCTGAAAAAAAAATAATTTTTAAAACAGAAATAAGCTGGGTCCTGGCCACTTTGGCTCAGTGGTTAGAGTGTTGGCTTGCTGACCAAAAGGTTTCGGGTTCAATTCTGATCAGGGCAGGTACCTCAGTTGCAGGCTCTCATTTACCAGCCCTGGTCAGGGGGAAGCAGGAGGCAACCAATCATTGTGTCTCTCTCACATCGATGTTTATCTCTCTCTGTCACTCCCCCTTCCTTCCACTCTCTCTTGAAATCAATGGGAAAAAAGTATCATCAGGTGAGAATTAACAAAACAAAGAAAGAAGTTGGGAGACATGAAACATAATGACCTATTCTGGCCACTGACTCACTTCCAGGTGTGACTGATGAACAAGCATCCTCCCATATAACTTGGACCTTACTATGCATGTGTCTAAACTGCTTTTGCCCAGTCCCTTCCCCCATCGACCAGTGGGGAACAGACTTGGAGAGTGTTAAATTAGCAAAGCTGTATAAATGGCATGCCTGTGTTATCTAGTACTAGTGGCTTGGTGCACGAATTTGTGCACATTGAAAGGAAATTAATTAGAAGAAATATTTTAATATTGCTATTCGCCCTTTCTCTGTAATAGAAGTGTCAACCAAATTCACAACTGACAATGACAGATCGATACACATGCGTATGATTAGAGCCAGCAAGAGCTTTATATGTATCGCGCATGTGCGAGTCAACTTAGACTTTTATAGATATAGAATAAACTTGCTTAATTAGACTTACTTTCTGATTTAGCTAAACTTTTTCCAGCCCAGTGAAGCACCCCAACTTCTCTTTCAGGTACTTGTCAGCAACACAGCAGTAAATATCAACACAAAGCAGATTATTATTGTAGATCACGCTTTGGGTAAAATATTTAACTGCAGCAGTGTTTGACTATATTCTGCGCAGTGAGAAAACCTGAAGTCATTTTCAAGTTCCACCATTTCTTATTTCTTTTCAGTCAGGTCAAGTTTCTAAGCTTTCTAAATCTCCGTTTTCTGGCTAATGAAAAGAAAATAGGATTCTACTGACTCTCCTATCTACCTACTCCAGGACTTCTGTGAGGATCAAATGCGATGAGGCACGGGAAAATGCTTCACAGATATTTGGTTAAAGTGTGAAATGTTTCCACCTGACTATAAAGCAAGTCATGGTCCTGGGCTGAAGAAACTGCAAGGAGGCTAGTCGCTAGAGAGAGGAAGCTGGGCGTTGCTATGTGATGTCATTACCCAGCACCCATAGAGACCATTTCCTGGCTAGCCATGGGGTCTTGGCAGTGGTGGCTATGATTTGGTGGGCTGTCACTCTGGGGTGGTGGCAGGGCCTGTGTCCCACTTTGGGGAAGCCGAGTGTTGCTTTGTCGGCCAGGTCCGAGCTGCTGTTTCTCTGTAAATGGCAAGTGTGTGTCACAGCAGCTCCTGCCTTGAGCGTCTGCCCCCTGGTGGTCAGTGCACATCATAGCGACCAGTCAGACAGTGGGAAGGACACTTAGCATATTAGCCTTTTATATATATACTAGAGGGCCGGTGCACGAAATTCGTGCGCAGGGGGGTGTCCCTCAGCCCAGCCTGCACCCTCTCCAATCTGGGACCCCTCGAGGGATCGGGCCTAAACAGGCAGTCAGACATCCCTCTCACAATCCAGGACTGCTGGCTCCCAACTGCTCGCCTGCCTGCCTTCCTGATTGCCCCTAACCGCTTCAGCCTGCCAGACTGGTCATCCCCTAAGCACTCCCCTGCCAGCCTGACTGATGCCTAACTGCTCCCCTGCCAGCTTGTTTGCCCCTAACTGCCCTCCCCTGCAGGCCTGGTCACCCCTAACTGCCCTCCCCTGCAGGCCTGGTCACCCCCAACTGCTCTCCCCTGCAGGCCTGGATCCCCCCCCAACTGCTCTTCCCTACAGGCCCAGTCACCCCCAACTTCCCTCCTCTGCTGGCCTGGTCACCCCTAACTGCCCTCCCCTGCAGGCTTGATCACCCCCAACTGCCCTCCCTTGCAGGCCTGGTCCCTCCCAACTGACCTCTCCTGCTGTCCATCTTGTGTCCACATGGGGGCAGGATCTTTGACCACATGGGGGCAGCCATCTTGTGTGTTGGAGTGATGGTCAATCTGCATATTACTCTTTTATTAGATAGGATAGAGGCCTGGTGCACGGGTGAGGGCGAGCTGGTTTGCCCTGAAGGGTGTCCTGGATCAGGGTGGGGGTTCCCTTGGGGCATGGGGTGGCCTGGGCGAGGGGCCTGTGGTGGTTTGCAGGCCAGCCACACCCCCCAGTGACCCAAGTGGAGGCCCTGGTATCTGGGATTTATTTATTTATCTTCTACAATTGAAACTTTGCGGCCTGGTGGAGAGTCAAGCCTTCTGCTCACTCAGTGGTGGCAGCCTCCTGCTCATTCAATGGCTGCAGCCATTTCTGTTGGGATTTATTTATCTTCTATAATTGAAACTTTGTAGCCTTAAGCGGAGACCAAGGCAGGCCAGGGGGTGTGGAAAGCTTGGCTTCCTCCATCGCCGGGGAAACCCAAGCCTTCTTCCTTCTCTCTCCGTGGCTGCAGCCATCTTGGTTGGTTTAATTTGCATGCTCGCTCCTGATTGGCTGGTGGGTGTGTCTGGTGGGTGTAGCAGAGTGATGGTTAATTTGCATATTACTCTTTTATTAGATAGGACTAGAGGCCCAATGCACGAAAATTCATGTAAGAGTAGGCCTTCCTTCCCCCAGCTGCCGGCACCGGCTTCCCTCCAGCACCAGGGACCTGGTTTCCCTCCTCCTGCCACCAGCAGGCACCTGGAACTGCAGCTGGCTTCATTCGGGCCCCAGCTTTGTCAGGAAGGATGTCTGGAATGACGCTGGTCTAATTAACATATTACCCTTTTATTAGTATAGATATAGATTACCTTTACTCCTTTCCTGTTAAATAATAACCAGATTATTACAATGATAATCCACAACCAAGGCTTGATGGTGCAAGGGTCACAATTAGCATTGCCTTCTAGCCCATCATGGCTGCTAAGGAGACTGGGGCCTATATTAAGCTTTCTTGTGCTTGGGAGAGGGCAGTCTTTCTTTCAAACTATCAGATCTCTTTCCTGACTTTTTATCCTAGCCAATCTTTTTCCCAGATTTGTCTCCTCCCCTTTATGATCACCATTTTGGCTCCCACTGCTCATGCACTCAGTAAAGGAATTTCCCCCTCACAGGTTCTCCCTCCCTCATTAATCTGGAGAAACTGGTTGGTTGTTCCCTGGGGGATTGGAAAACCTGTCTTTCCTGCCCTTTCAGATGTCAATCCCTTTGGCAGAGCCATTCTGGTTATTCCCTGGAGTGTCTGTGAAACTGTAGTTTCCTGACTTAATCAGGCATTCAGTCAGCACCACTCACTGAGAGTACCACATTCAACAAGATACCCAAAAGGAAGGTCAGTCCTGGTGAAGGACTGGGAAGGAGGAGCCCGAGAGGAGACCAATAAGAATCCTTTCCCTAGAAAATGCGGCCTAAGTAAATGAAAGGGCCATAAAAGGTATAATGAAAGGACAAGCCTGTCAGCAAAAACTCCAAACTGAAATGAAAAGGGGAACTACAAGAAAACTGGAAAAGGTAACACACCAAGATCTAGAAACTAAGGAATCAGCAGCAGCCAAAGAAATGAAAAGTGAGGACAGATCAGTCTTTGGTGCAACAAGAAAAAAAACAAACCTGTATATCTTTGAACATTCATAGAGCTATTCTTATAAACTATTTTAAGTGCATGCTTTAGTAGTTCTTGACACATATTTATAATAATGCAGGAATCCTACTTCATCTCATGTTTTAAAATTAGATTTAGGTAATTGTAAAATTTAAGAAGAGAAATCATTCACTTTCTAATATCTGCCACTAGATATTATGAAATGTTGAATTAAGGGAGACTTAACTTCTGTGTGGGTGTAATTTTTATAATATTTGGAGGAGGCAGTTTTTTTATCCTATGATATGACAATTTTGAATATATATATATATAATATATAATGTATATAAAGTATATTTAAAAAGTTGGCTTTTTTGTACAATTGTTTCAGAGTAAATAAAAGTCTTCCTGGATCTTGAATATTCTTATTAGAATTAATGTAATTTTTGCTATTGTGAAGTTCTGTAGTGTAGGTTACATTTTCCTATAAACTTTGTTAATGTGGTTTGAAAGACTGAAAATTTTGTTGAGTGTGTAATTTTATCATGAATTAGTGTGACTTATAAAATAACCCAAGAGTTTTTTAGTAATTTAATCTGTTATACTTGATATATTTTTATGGGTTACTAGCCTCAAATTTTTAATTTTGAGCCCAGCCACTATGGCTCAGTGGTTGAGCATCAACCTATGAACCAGGAGGTCAAGGTTTGATTCCTAGTCAGGGCACATGCCTGGTTGCAGGTTCAATCCCCAATAGGATGTGCAGGAGGCAGCTGATCAATGATTCTCATCATTGTTTTTTCCCTCACTCTCTCCCTCTCCCTTCATCTCTGAAATCAATAAAATTCTATTTAAAAAATTTTATTTTGGAAATCACTGCAATAAATTTCAAAAAACAATTACAAGTGGGTAGTTTTTAGATTTTCAATATGTGTTGCATTAAGAATTATGTTCATTGTAGTTTTGATTTCATGTATGGAAAAATGTACACATAAGACCTATATAACCTTATTAATCATTGTCACCCCAATAAATTTAATAAAAATAAAAAGTAGCCTGGCCAGTGTTGTTCAGTGGTCATGGTTCAATTCCCAGTCAGGTTACACGCATGGGTTAGGGGCTTGACCCTCAGTAGGGGAAGTGCAGGAGGCAGCCAATTGATGATATTTCTCTCTTATTGATGTTTCTATCTCTCTATCAACTCCCTTTCTCTCTCTCTAAAAAATATCAATCAATAAATTTTAAAATAATAATAATAAAATAAATAAAATTTTCTTGTTAAAAAAACAATTGTGTTCAATTTGTTCATTGGTTTTGTGTAATACAAGATTAGAAATCAAGGTATTATAGTGTCAAATTTACTTTAAAACATATAAACATTGCACAGTAAGGTATTATGTATGTGCTAGAAGTTAAACGTCAAATCTAGGTTGAGAATCTATACTGCACTAATTAAGAATTTATGCTGTATAGGTTGCCCTAATTGAGAATTTATTCAGAACAGCTTTTCAGCTAACATTATAATGAAGTACTTCCAATTCCTACATGTTGATTAACACCTGAGTCAGTGATAATTACGAATAATAAATGCTAGAAATGTGTGTTTTTTATAAAAATGCTCTTGCGTTTTTCACTTCCAAACTATGACACCTTATGACGTACTTTTGTCAGTGTGGGAGTAGGGTGGGAAGTTGGGGAAGGGTATGTCCCTCCTGGATAAATTCATTAGAAGACCTCCACCTAATTCAAATGTTATCTGAATGTAGCACAGCATTGATGTTGAAGCACTCCCCAAACTCCACCTACCCTTCCCTTTTGCCTTCACAGAAAAAGAAAAAAAAGAGAAAAAAAAAGGAAAAAAAAAAAAAAAAACCTTCTTGAGAACTCCCTAGGCTGTGCAAGGCTGAGTTCTTGAGTCACAGAAAGTCCGAGTGTCTCAGAAGTTTGTGTTCAGCTCCCCCTGCAGTCTCAGTCACTGTGTCACTCACAGCACAGAAGTACACAGCAGAGTCGCTCCAGTGGGCTGAGTGTTTCCTCAGGTTGAAAGAGGTTTCATTCTTCCTAAATACAGCTTCAAAATCTTTTATGCCTTTAACCAGGGGGTCCCCTGAAAAGTATCTGAGGAGAAACTGGAGTCCTTGGTTGGGGTATTGCAGGTACCAGTAGAGGTACGGTGAAGTAGAAGATGAATATTTGCATCTCAGTTCTAGTGGGGCTCCTTCAGAGACAGTGACATGGCCATCAGGCTGGGTCGCTGACTGTGCTCCGGTTCCTCCTGAAACGTCAATGCTGTATAAGTAAAAGCAGTGTAGACTTGGCCCCGAAGAAAAGGTGTCTCTGTTCAGTTTCCAGTCAGAACATGCTCACTATTATGCAAATAGGAAAGGGAATGGAATGTTACTTACTCAGGACAAAAATCACCACAAGCACAGGGATGAGTAGCAGGACCATGGCTAAGCAGTGGAAGGGCTGCAGGCTCCGGAGCAGGTAAGACAAGAGCTGAGGTCACTGAGCCTTCGGAGGCTAAGCTGGCTAAGCCCCTTGCCTTGACAAGGCTTTCTTTTAATGAACTTGGATCTTTTCTGGCCTCTTATTCTCGTTACAGGTTCCAATCTACTCAGACATCCGTGAGGACACAACAGCCAGCTGCAGGGAGGAGGGGCTAGGTGCATGGTGATGATTTCCAACAAAAATAAATGTCTTACCTGTGTAACATCGCCCTCTGGGGGCCAGAGGCAAGACCAAAGACTCAAGCAAGAGAGCTAACTGTGTTTCCTTCTCATTTCCGAGATGAGATGCCAAAACTGCAGCATGCGTGTTTCTTCCTTCCTGAATCTGTGATGATGTCACCTTCTGTAGTAGGTGATGTTAGTCCTAAAATAAATGAGAAATGGGAGTTAAGTAACAATCGAAGAGTAACTTACCTCATTGATAAATTAGTCACAGAAGACAATACTCTAGACTTTAAAATACTGTTGAGAAACTACATTATTTTTTAAAGCCGCTCATCAGGTAGAAAGATGAAGATCAACTAACTATAGCCTCAATGGAGCTGAGCTTCATATGGTCTTATGCTGCTAGATGCAAGCATCAAAGTGTGAGAAAGAGATTACTCCTTTATTTGGTGTTAAGAATAAGAAGAAAAAAGACATTAGACCAGAGGCTCATACTTATAATCAGCCTGGAACACATCTCATTAATTATTTAATCAATGCAAATGAATAAAGGCCATAATTTTCAGTCCTATCCGGTTTGGCTCAGTGGATAGAGGGTCAGCCTGCAGACAAAGGGACCCAGGTTCGATTCCAGTCAAGAGCAGGTACCTTGGTTGCAGGCTTCTCCCCGGCCCAGGCCCTGGTCAGGGCACATGCAGGAGGCAACCAATCAGTGTGTTTCCCACCGATGTTTCTCTGCCTTTCCCTCTCTCTTTCACTCTCCCTAAAAATCAATGGAAAAATACCCTCAGTTGAGGATTAACAAAATAAATAAATAAAATAAAAAGGCATGAAAATGTCTTTGTCCCTGTTGCTCTTTATCCTTCTACACACAAAAAAATTAATGTGATTAGAAATTAGTAGCAAAAAGCAGAGTTATAGTTACTAGAATGGTCACACCAATTTTGTGGTGGTGGAGAAATAGCAACCACCCAGGCACCTGGGGTGAGAAAACCTTGGACCCAGCAGGGAGAGGGGATAAACGCTCTTTGTACACTAGGTTCAATATGGTCTGCTGGAGCCAAGCAACAGCTGCAGTTGGCAATCTGACTTGCTCTAATTTGTTATCCTCTTCCACATTCTATGAAAACAGAAAATCTATTAATGTGGCCTGTCCTGAACTATTCTGCTGTGCCTGACACCATCAATGGAAGCTTCCCAACAGAGATTCCCATCCCCATTTGTATACAAAGACATAAATCACCACAACCTTGTTTCAGTTGAACTGGTACAAATACTAGTATATACGCTTCTGGTGTCTAAGCAGTCTTGAGTTATGTACCATGAATGACTGTAAAGGTTGCAAATACTCAGTAATGCTGCTCCTATAGCTTAACCAAATTGATGTAATGCTGATTCTAATCAAGTTCAACAATAAATCCCAAACTGGATTCACCTATGCCTTTTCAGATTATATGTTTATGTCTGGGGAGACAGAATATCTCTCCATTTGAAAAGGTGGTTGCTTTTTGGTCCTTTTTTGGCAATTAAACCAAAGATTAGTATCCCAAATTACTTTGCAAGGACCATAATGATTATTATGCTATATCCTAACTGTTTATATCCTGGGACTTACTCACAGTTGACGAATTCTGAGATCCTAGGAGGCATGATTGAAGTTAATGCTGCAGATTGATCTCATCTTGCTGCTTAGATTCTCCGAATAGTAGCTTTAATTATATGTGGTTTGAGACTAATAGAATAGATCTATTCTAGTCTCAGTCTCTGTCAGATTAATCAGAATAGCTGACCATGTTTCATACTCACAAGAAAACTTTCTAGAAACTAACAACATGTAGGACCCTGGAGTAGATTGCAAGTCTCTCGTACTCCTATGTGCTTGCTGGGTATAGCAATAATGTAAGGCCATGGCCTCTCAATCTGTAACCATTTCTCAGGGTTATGCTTGCAACAAGCAACACTGAGGGATGAGGTATTGTCTTCTCTGAGACAAAGAGCAAGCTTACTACTTGCTAAAGAAAACGCAGTGAATTCCCTAAGCTCAGTGTTGCTCAGCTATGACAATCCTGCTGCACTAATATCATCCATCTGTACCCATTATACCACCCCATGCTCTTTTTGGCCTGATTGAGATACAAGTCTTTTCCCATAATCCTGTCTGAATCAACAGAAGTTGTAAAATGTTTTCTTTGGAGAAGTACAATTAAGAATGGCATGTTTTCTCTTCTGCTTCACCTTCTACCAGTGAAACTCCTTGACAATCTCCAAGTGCAGGTTTGGGTACTGGCTGCAAGTGCCTGCAGGGGTGAGCAAACTTTTTGACTCAAGGGCCACAATGGGTTCTTAAACTGGACCGGAGGGCCGGAACAAAAGCATGGATGGAGTGTTTGTGTGAACTAATATAAATTCAAAGTAAAGGAGCGGAGGGGAGAGCAAGAGAACCGGATAGAACAGCCGGATCTGGCCCGCGGGCCGTAGTTTGCCCACTGCTGGCCTAGAGAGATGTACAGGGCTGGATCATTGAGCTGGTTGACTGTGATGTGCAGGGAGCTCTGCATGGCGATTTGATCCAGAATTGCTGTGTATATTCCATTAGACTTTTGGGTCTCACTGTAAGTCATTATTATCAGAGAAACAGGACTTCTCCCAGTGTCCTGTTTGTACCACCTTAAGTTGTAAAAGGGACTCACTGTATAATTGCGTTGAATTGTGCAATTCTATCCCCATAGGATGATCAGGGATGAAGGATTCTGTTCCACTTGGTTTTTGCCACTCACCCCTATTTAGAAAGCAAAGTGAGATTTGAAAGATAGACCTTTCATTCTTAATGATTTCTAATTTACACCCTTCCCTTTTCCCCACAATGAATTCCAGGTGAACTATAAAATGGCCCTATTTTCTTCCCTCCTTCAACCCTTTGCTGCAAATGCAAAGGAAATATTCTTTGGTGGGAGCTCCTGTGTGAACCTGGCTAAAACTCTGTATTAACTTACGGAAAAAATGAAGCCACAAAACCACCAAGGTCCTCAGATGCTTCTCCATTCTTCTTCTATACAAGGATGCCTCCCAAAGTTGGCTTGTCTCCTCAACACCTTTTTTTTTAAAACATTACACAAAGGATTTTAGGAGTTTATGCTTAGCAAATCAGAGACAACTTGCCCAGTCAGAGAGCAGATTTTGGTATCCAACACACAATCATATCTACAGGCAGGGTCAATACAAACACTGCCATTTTGAGGTCAAATCTATAGTTACACAAAACCTCTGATTAAGCTTTCTGCTAAGTTTCCTCCTCATTATTTGCAACATTATATAGAATACTAGAGGCCTGGTGCACAAATTCGTGACCCTCAGGGTGACCTGCGGGGATCAGGCCGAAACCGGCAGTCTAATGCAGCCTGCCACTCCTGCCTGCTGCTCCCACTCATCCCAGGCCTGCTGCACCTGCCACAGGCTGGTGCCCAGCAGTCCCAATCGGGAGAGGCTCGCGCCACTGCAGCAGCGCTTGCCAGCCGTGAGCCCTGTGTCTGGTGCCTGTCCAGAGGGGAGAGGCGGGGGAGTGCGGGGGTGGGGGTGGATGCAATCAGCCCTCCGGGCAGGCGGTGGGATGCCCTTGCAGGCCCAGGATCCGGATCCATCCCACTGACATTCACGCTGGTTGTTGGGAGCCACCTGGTGGCTGCTTTTATATCATTTCTTCCTTGCAGAATGTCTAGGGAGGGGAAGCAGCCATGGTGCCTGAGGCAGACTTTCAGGAGGCTGGTGCTGTCGGGATTGTGCTGACAGCGCCAGTCTGTCGGTGCCTGGCCCATTCTTGGGAGATTGGACCTGCAGAATTACTGAAGGAGTAAGTGGCTGCCGCCAGGCTGGTGGGCCACCGGGATGGGTCAGTCAGCTGAGCAGCGCTCCCGCTGTGGGAGCACACTGACCACCAGGGGGCAGCTCTTGTGTTGAGTGTCTGCCTCCTGGTGGTCAGTGTGCATCATAGCGACCGGTCGACTGGTCGTTCGATCGTTTGGACGTTCAGTGGCTTAGGCTTTTATATATATAGATAAGTCTCAATATGTCTGTATAAGCATAGTAAATTAGTACTTAAAACATAGGAGAGTTAAACTTCAACAGTCTCATCTGAAAATAGGTGAGGTAACACTTACTTAACAATTTTTGAAGAATTTAGAAGACATGATGCAGGCTGTTGGTAAGATGGCAGAGTAGAAAGCCATAGTTCTTTCCTCCCCAGAAATACCAACTTAACAATGATATTAGTACCAAAATACCTTGAAAAGAAATTCAGAATACAACTAAAAAAGTAAAAGCACCCCAGAGGAGCACAAACTGAGAGCAGTTACATTTATTCAGGTAAGAATATTTCACTTTACCTGTACCAGTTTCTCCAGAAAATCAGGTAAGCTCAATACCAAAAAAGACAACCTAGGCCCATGTTTTCTCCCACATTGGGCTGGAGGGTGGAGGGGGAGATGGGAGTGATTTGGAGTGTGTACCTAGCCTCCTAGCCTCCGAAGGGCACCCTCTATGGAGCCTATCTCTATCTCAATTCCTTGGGACAGTAAAAAAAAAAAAAAAAAAAGTGGGGGGAGGGAGCCCACACCCAGTTAGTGCTGTTCTGTGAGACTGGAAGAGCAGAACAGAGGATTTTCCTCCAATCCTTGATTATCATGATTACCCAATGATTACTTTAAATTACTTTAAAAGTCCTTGCTTATCCCAGTCAAAAAACATAGGGTGGTTGAATGGATTTTAATAAACAAGATCCACCTATATGCTGATAACAAGAGACTCACTTTAGCATTAAGGACATACATAGGCAAAAAGTGAAGGGTTATAAAATATATTTGATGCAAATGGGAAACAAAAGAGAGCAATAGTAGTTATTCTTATGTCAGACAAACTACCTTAAACCAAAAACTGTCAAAACTACCCTAGCCAGTTTTGCTCAATGGATCGAGCATTGGTCCGAGGACTGAAGGGTCGCAGGTTTGATTTTGGTCAAGGGCATGTGTCTCAATTGTAGGTTCGGTCCTCAGCAGGAGCAAATGGGGTGTGGGCGGGAGGCAACCAATTGATGTATCTCTCTCACATCGCTGTTCTTCTCTCTGTGTCTCTCCCTCTCCCTTCCACTCTTTCTAAAAATTAATGGAAAAATATCCACTGGTGAGGATTAACAACAACAAAAAAACTGTCAAAAGAGATAAAGAAAGTCATCTATCCTATCTAATAAGAGAGTAATATGCAAATTAACCATCACTCCACCACACCCATAAGCCACACCCACCAGCTAATCAGGAGTGAGTATGCAAATTAACCCAACCCAGATGGCTGCGGCCACAGAGAGAGCAGGAGGCTTGGGTTTCCCAGGCAATGGAGGAAGCCAAGCTTTCCACACACCCTGGAAGGCCCAGGCCTCCACTCAAGGCTATAAAGTTTCAATTATAGAAGATAAATAAATCCCAACAAAAATGGCGGCAGCCACGAAGCAAGCAGGAGGTTTAGCTCCACTCAAGGCTACAAAGTTTCAATTATAGAAGATAAATAAATCCCAGATACCAGGGCCTCTGTTTGGGTCACCAGGAGGCGTGGCTGGCCTGCAAACCACCACAGGCCCCTTGCCAAGGCCGACCCATGCACCAAGGGAACCCCCAACTTGATCCGGAACAGCCTTCAGGGCAAACCAACTGGCCCCCACCCATGCACCAGGCCTCTATCCTATGTAATCCTATCTAATAAAAGAGTAATATGCAAATTGACCATTACTCCAACACACAAGATGGCCACCCCTATGTGGTCAAAGATGGCTGCCCCCATGTGGACACAAGATGGCCACCACAAGATGGCCAGCAGGGGAGGGCAGTTGGGAGGGACCAGGCCTGCAAGGGAGGGCAGTTGGGGGTGATCAAGCCTGCAGGGGAGGGCAGTTAGGGGTGACCAGGATGGCAGAGGAGGGAAGTTGGGGGTGACCCGGCCTGCAGGGAAGGGCAGTTGTGGGGGGGACCCAGGCCTGCAGAGGAGAGCAGTTGGGGGGACCAGGCCTGCAGGGTAGGGCAGTTAGGGGTGACCATGCCTGCAGGGGAGGGCAGTTAGGTGTGACCATGCCTGCAGGGGAAGGTAGTTAGGGGCAAACAGGCTGGCAGGGGAGTGGTTAGGGGGTGATCAAGCAGGCAGGCAGAAATGGTTAGGGGCAATCAGGAAGGCAGGCAGGTGAGCAGTTGGGAGCCAGCAGTCCTGGGTCCCAGATTGGAGAGGGTGCAGGCTGGGCTGAGGGATACACACCCCATGCATGAATTTCATGCACCAGGCCTCTAGCACTATCTAATAAAAGAGTAATATGCAAATTAACCATCACTCTGCTACACCCACAAGCTATGCCCACCAGCCAATCAGGAGCGAGTATGCAAATTAACCCAACCAAGATGGCTGTGGCCACGGAGTGAGCAGGAGGCTTGGGTTTCCCCAGCAATGGAGGAAGCCAAGCTTTCCTCACACCCTGGCAAGCCCTGGCCTCCACACAAGGCTACAAAGTTTCAATTCTAGAAGATAAATAAATTCCAACAAAAATGGTGGCAGCCATGAAGCTGGAGAGAGCAGGAGGCTTGGGTTTCCCCAGCAATGGAGGAAGCCAAGCTTTCCTCACACCCTGGCCTGCCTTGGCCTCCACTCGAGGCTACAAAGTTTCAATTATAGAAGATAAATAAATCCCAACAAAAATGGCTGCAGCCACAGAGCAAGCAGGAGGCTTGGCTCCGCTCAAGGCTACAAAGTTTCAATTATAGAAGATAAATAAATCCCAGATACCAGGGCCTCCAATTGGGTCACCGGGGGGTGTGGCCGGCCTGCAAACCACCACAGGCCCCTCGCCCAGGCCGCCCCACACCCCAAGGGAAGCCCCACCCTGATCCGGGACACCCTTCAGGGCAAACCAGCTCGCCCCCACCCGTGCACCAGGCCTCTATCCTATCTAATAAAAGAGTAATATGCAGATTGACCATCACTCCAAAACACAAGATGGCTGCCCCCATGTGGTCAAAGATCCTGCCCCCATGTGGACACAAGATGGCTGCCACAAGATGGCCAGCAGGGGAGGGTAGTTGGGAGGAACCAGGCCTGCAAGGGAGGGCAGTTAGGGGTGACCAGGCCTGCAGGGAAGGGCAGTTGGGGGGGACCCAGGCCTGCAGGGGAGAGCAGTTGGTGGGTACCAGGTCTGCAGGGGAGGGCAGTTAGGGGTGACCAGGTCTGCAGGGGAGGGCAGTTAGGGGGGACCAGGCCTGCAGGGGAGGGCAGTTAGAGGCAAACAGGCTGGCAGAGGAGCAGTTAGGCATCAATCAGGCTGGCAGGAGAGTGGTTAGGGGGTGACCAGTCTGGCAGGCAGAAGCGGTTACAGGCAATCAGGAAGGCAGGCAGGCGAGCTGTTGGGAGCCAGCAGTCCTGGATTGTGAGAGGGATGTGCAACTACCTGGGATTGGGCCTAAACAGGCAGTCGGATATCCCTCAAGGGGTCCCAGATTGGAGAGGGTGCAGGCTGGGTTGACGAACACCTCCCCCGTGCACGAATTTTGTGCACCGGGCCTCTAGTATATATATAAAAGCCTAAGTGACCATTCGACCATTCAACCGTTCGACTGGTAGCTATGATGTGCACTGACCACCAAGGGGAGACACTCAATGCACAGGCATGGAAACATGGAACAGACTGATAAATCTCAGAAGGAAGGGGGGAGGGAGCAGGGCAGGAAGAGATTAACCAAAGATCTTATATGCATACTAGACGCCCGATGCATGAAATTCATACACGGGGGGCTCCCAGCCCAGCCTGCACCCTCTTGCAATCTGGGACCCCCCGGGGGATGTCCAACTGCTGGTTTAGGCCCAATCAGCAGTTGGACATCCCTCTTGCAATCCAGGACCCCTCACTCCTAACCACCCATCTGCTCACTCCTTACTACTTGGCTTGCCATTCCTTACTGCCCACCTTCTTGCTCCTAACCACTTGGCTTGCTGCTCCTTAGCATTGCTGCAGAGGTGGGAGAGGCTCCCTCTACCGCCGCTGTGCCACCAGCCATGAGCCCAGCTTCTGGCTGAGTGGCACACCCACTGTGGGAGTGCACTGACCACCGGGGGGCAGCTCCTGCATTGAGCATCTGCCCCTTCGTGGTTAGTGCACATCATAGCGACCCATAGTTCTGGTCGTTCTGCTGTAAGGGCCACTGGGCTTTTATGGATATAACTTAGAGGCCCAGTGCACAGATTCGTACACCGGTAGGGTCCCTCAGCCTGGCCTGTGGGGATCAGGCCAAAATCGGCAGTCTGACATCCCCAAAGAGGTCCCAGATTGCAAGAAGTCGCAGGCCAGACCAAGGGATCCCATTGGTGCATGAATCTATGCACCAGGCCTCTATTTATGTAATAATAAATGGGTCAATTAATCAAGAGGACATAATAATTATAAATATATATGTATCTAATATCAGAGTTCCTAATATATACAAAATATATTTCTTCCAGCCTGAAAATTTAGATTTGCCAGTCCCCACAATTATATGAGCTAATTCCTTAAAATCTTTCTCTCTCTCCACTCACAGGCCTACACACACACACACACACACACACACACACACATCTTATTGATCCTAATGTTTCTGTTTCTCTGGAGAACCCTAATAAAGACAGTTATTTTTAACAAAATAGAGAGATTTTATATTCAAAAAAATCATCACCTTAAATTTGTATACACCTAAATAATATAGATTCATTGTGTGTAGGTTTATATACTCTTGTGGGAATATTTGTTATATTTCACAATAAAATCATTTTAAGTGTTGATAGTAATGATATTATAGCCCATAGAAATGGTTGATTCCTCAGAGATACATTCACCCGGGAAGGGTAAAACCACAGAATCAGCCCAGAAAATTTGAGGGAGACAAAACTGAAAGGAGAGAGGGTAGTAGAGAGGAAGAATGAGAAAGAATGTCACTACAACAGAACTCTGCATACCCATTCTTCTTATATTAAGAGCACTAGATATGAAATACAACCATTTATCAACAACACCTTCAGAGAGGCAATAATAGTTACTGCAATGGATATTTACAAACTTCACCAAGAAATCTATGTGGTAACAGAAAAAATTAAAAAATTCTCCCCCAAAGCAATGGCAGGACCCAAATCACTGAGGCAGCAGCCGATTTCAAGGCATTCAAGTACTTAGGACTCTTCCAAACTCTAAATCCAAGTTTTATCTATTTAATTCCGCGTCTATGAGAACTCAGAAGTTACAACGTTGTCCTTGCTCTCCAAAATTCATTTTCTACTTCCCATTGTTGTGTGAAGTATTTGTGAGCACGTTGTCAGCTACTTAGTCTGGGTCTTATCCCAAACAACTCACGATGTTGGGAAAACAGGCAAATAGTAGACCTTGCCTGAGATGACACCTCACTACACATCTTGAAATATTAATGAAGTAGTTTATTACTATTCCCTCCTTCTTTAATGGCATCTCTTCCATTCAAATCATTTTCTCTGTATTTATTTCTAGGAAGTCTTAGAGGTTGACTAGATATATATTCTTTATAGACCCAGTAAGCTATTGGCATGAAGCGACACTAATATTAAAGTATAAATTTTGTATAAAAAACAGCCCAGCAGGTGTGGCTCAGTGGATTGAGCATCATCCCATACACCAAGAGGTAACTGGTTTGATTCTAGGTCAGGGAACATACCTGGGTTGCAGGACTGATGCCCAGTTGGGGGTAGAGGGGTACAGGAAGAAGCCCATTGATGTTTCCTTCATCATTGCTGTTTCTATCTCTCTCTCCCTCTCCCTTCCTCTCTCTCCAAAATAAAATAAAATTATAATTTAAAAATGCTTAGGTTGAAAATCTTAATAAGAAACAATGAAAAATGGGGAAAAAAGACAAAGATAACTTTTAAAATCAATGACTTAGTCAAGAATAGGTATTGAACCTGGGTACATGCCTCAAAATAAACAAAGAAAAATATAAAGTTTTGAACTTAACTTCACTAATTACACACACACACACACACACACACACACACACACACACACAAATATCTAGACTACAATATTAAAGACAAAAATAATCTAAAAGAAAGTAAAGAAAATGTGAGGTAAATTTTTATCATTTTAGAGTGCTATAAATTTTTAATGTAACTCAGAATTCACAAAAAGAAATTTTGATAAATTTACTAATATTAAAAGCTATTTTTTAAATTCTGCATGGCAAAAAAGGAAAAGGGACCATAAATACAATCAGAAGAGTAATAACAAACCTTTTTTAAAGACACATATGTGTGATAGCCTTATGACAATCTCATTAATATAGAAGATGCTCTCTAAAATCTATATTTAAAAGACATAACAGTAGAAAATAGGCAAATATATGACTGGACAATTGAGGAAATAATGTAAATGACTTAAATATAGGAAACTATCTCATTGATAATTAAAGAAATCATTTAAAAATAAAAGAAAGCTTAAATGATAAAGAAAATTTTAAAAATTTTGTAATACACTATGTATGAGGAAAACAGGTATTCTGCCCAATCATCTCTTTTAGTATTATATATTTACTAGTGTCCCAATTCACAGATTCGTGCACATTGGAAGGAAGTTAATTAGAATAAATATTTTGATATCACTATTCGCTCTTTCTCTATAATAGATGTGTCAACCAAATTCATGACAATGATGGATCAAAACACACACGTGCAATTGGTGCCAGCAAGAGCTTTATATGTATTGCACATGCACAAGTCAACTTAGCCTTTTATATGTATAGGTAAACTTGCTTAATTAGACCTGCTTTCTGATTTAGCTAAACTTTTTCCAGCCCAGTGAAGCACCCCAACTTCTCTTTCAGGTAATTGTCAGCAACATAGCAGTAAATATCAACATGAAGCAGATTATTATTGTAGATCAGGCAGGGAGAAAAAAGGGTAAAATACTTAACTGTAGCAGTGTTTGACTATATTCTGCGCAGTGAGAAAACCTGAAGTCATTTTCAAGTTCCACCATTTCTTACTTCTTTTCAGTCAGGTCAAGTTTCTAAACTTTCTAAATCTCCATTGTCTTGCTAATGAAAAGAACATAGGATTCTACTGAGTCTCCTATCTACCTACTCCAGAACTTCTGTGAGGATCAAATGAGATGAGGCATGGGAAAATGCTTCACAAACATTTGGTTGAACTGTAAAACGTTTGCACCTGGCTATACTAGTAAAGCAAGTCAGGTTCCTGGGCTGAAGAAACTCCAAGGAGGCTAGTCGCTAGGGAGAGGAAGCCAAGCGTTCCTACATGATGTCATTACCCGGCACCCACAGTGACTGTTTCCGAGCTGGGCTGGACTATGGGCCGCACTTTGTGCCATGGGTCTTGGCAGTGTTGGCTGCAATTTGGTCGGGTGTCACTCCAGAGTGGTGGTGGGGCCTGTGTCCCACTTGGAGGAAGCCAAGTGTTGGTTTGTCCACAGACCTGGTGCCGTTTATTTTTAAATGGCCAGTGTGCATCATGGCAGCTCCTGCATTGAGCGTCTACCCCCTGGTGGTCAGTGCATGTCATAGCTACCAGTTGGAAGGAAGGACAAACACTTCGCCTTTTATATATAGAGATAAAACTTACCTAGGAGACTGTTTGGTTGAACCATATAGACCAGTGGTTCTCAACCTTTCTAATGCCATGACCCTTTAATACAGTTCCTCATGTTGTGGTGACCCCCAACCATAAAATTATTTGCGTTGTTACTTCATAACTGTAATTTTGCTACTGTTAATGAATCGTAATGTAAATATCTGTGTTTTCCAATGGTCTTAGGCGACCCTGCTAGTGGTTCTCAACCTGTGGGTCATGACCCACAGGTTGAGAACCGCTGCTGTAGAGCCTAAGACCATCGGAAAACACAGGTATTTACATTAATTAACACAGGTATTTACATTAATAACGCAAATAATTTTATGGTTGGGGGTCACCACAACATGAGGAACTGTATTAAAGGGTTGCGGCATTAGAAAGGTTGAGAACCACTGATATAAACTACTGTGAGCACATTTTTTTGAATATTTTTTCTAAAATATTATTCAAAATTTAATTAATATTTATAATACACTAGAGGCCTGGTGCATGAAATTCATGCACTGGGGGGGAGTCCCTCAGCCCAGCCTGCACCCTCTCAAATCTGGGACTCCTCAGAGGATGTCTGACTGCCGATCCCACAGGGATCAGGCCTAAACCGGCAGTCGGACATCTCTCTCACAATCCGGGACTGCTGGCTCCCAACCACTCCCTGCCAGCCTGATCAATGCCTAACTGCTCCCCTGCTAGCCTGATCACCCCCAACAGCCCTCCCCTGCCAGCCTGGTTCCCCCCAACTATCCTCCCCTGCTGGTCTGGTCACTCCTAACTGCCATCGCCTGCCGACCTAGTCACCCCCAACTGCCCTCCCCTGCCGACCCAGTCACCCCTAACTGCCCTCCCCTGCCAGCCATCTTGTGGTGGCCATCTTGTGACCACATGGGGGCAGCCATTTGTGTGAGGGCATGATGGTCAATTTGCATATTACCTCTTTATTAAATAGGATACTATTTTTTTCTATTTTAATTATTTTGGCTTTCTTACTTTTTTGTGCTATTTTTGATTCATCAATGATTAACAGCCAATTTTCTGCTGGTCTTGAGAAGTAGTCATTGCTTGTAATAAAGGCACTGGGAGAGAGCATGGGTAGTCTGCTTTTTATGTATTTTCTCATTCAGTCCTTCTATTTTCATTCTCCATTCCTCAAATGCCCTCAAAATACACACACACACACACACACACACACACACACACACACACACAGCACCATCTACCTAAATTATTCAAATGTAATTAGTGCTTTTGATTTCAAAACCTTTCCACAAGTGTACAGCAAACATCACTGTGTTTCTTGGTGGTTTCTCACAATAGGTCCAGGTTCCCAAGTTTGTGCTCAGCTCCCCCTGCAGTTTCTGTCACTGTGTCATTCAGCACACAGTAGTACATGGCAGAATCTGTCTGGTGGACTGAGGCTTTCTCCAAGTGGAAGGCATTCGGTTGTTTTTGGTATGTGGCTTCAAATCCTTTGTTGCTTCCCTTCTCATTGGCCTTCGCAGCTTTCAGGAGGAGCTGTAGACCTTCTCCGGGATACTGAACATACCAGAGAAGAGTGGGGTACCCTGTGGCTGAATAAGTACAATTAACAGTCAGGGGAGCCCCTTCCAACAGAGTCACTTGGCCTTCCATCTGGGTCACTGAGTCTCCATGGGTTTGTCCTGGAGAAAAAGAAAAGAAATCTATATTATCCTGGGCATGACACTCTGAAATAAAATTATGGTTAAAGAATTTGCTAATTTAATAGAAGAAAGAATCCATATTTTAAGAGGCATGTTACTTACCAAACACTAAGAGTACCACAGTCACTAAACCCAGAGATGAGTTCATCTCTACAATGTCACCTAAATAATGTTCTTGATTCTTAACATGAAGTGAAATGATAAACCGAAGCATACATTTCACATAGGAAATGTGTTTGTGTTGGGGAACAACACCCCCTGGTGGAGAGGAACTGAAATGGAATGCATGGCTCTTTTTTTTTTTTTAATTAACTTTTTTTTCAATTACAGTTGACATACAATATTATATTAGTTTCAGGTGTGCACCACAGTGATTAGACATTATATACCTTATTAAGTGATCAATCTTGTACCCATAAACGGTTATTAGAATATTGACTATTTTCTCTATGCTTTACTTTACATGCTCATGACCATTCTAACAACCAATTTGGACTTCTTAATTCCTTCACCTTTTCCACCCATGCCCCCAACTTCCCTCTCATCTGGAAAACATCAAAATGATGTTTATATCTATGAATCTGTTTCTGTTCTGCTTGTTCATTTATTTTGTTGTTTAGATTCAATTGCTGATAGATATGCTTTATTGCCATCTTATTGTTCATATTTTTAATCTTTTTTTCTTGTTTTTCTTAAAGAAGACAATTTAATATTTCATGCAATACTGGTTTGGCAATTAAGATCTCCTTCAGCTTTTTCTTGTCTTGGAAGCTCTTTATATGTCCTTTGGTTCTAAATGATAGTTTTGCTGGATAGATTAGTCTTGGTTGTAGGCCCTTACTGCTCACTACTTTAAATATTTCTTGCCATTCCCTTCTGGCCTGCAAAGTTTCTGTTGAGAAATCAGCTGACAGTGTTATAGGAGCTCTCTTGTAGTTAACTAACTGCTTTTTTCTTGCTGCTTTTAAGGTTCTCCTTTTGTCTTTAACTGTTGCATTTTAATTATAATGTATCTTGGTGTGGGCCTATTTGAGTTCATCTTGTTTGTATGTCTATTTCCTTCAATAAGTTAGGGAAATTTTTAATCATTATTTTTTTCAAATAGGTTTTTGACTTCTTGGTCTATCTGTTCTCCTTCTGGTACCCACATGATACAAATACTGGTACACTTGAAGTTTTCCCAGAGGCTCCTTACATTATCCTCATTTTTTATTAATTTATTGATTAAGGTATCACATATTTGTCCTCATCCCCCCATTCCCATCCCAAACCCCTCCCCACGCATGCCCCCACCCCCCTGTTGTCCGTGACCACTGGTTAGGCTTATATGCATGCATACAAGTCCTTTGGTTGATCTCTCTCCCTTACCCCCACCCTCCCCTACCTTCCCTCTGAGGTTTGACAGTCTGATCGATGCTTCCCTGTCTCCGGGTCTGTTTTTATTCATCAGTTTATGTTGTTAATTATTTCCCCTAGATGAGTGAGATCATGTGATACTAGAAATACACTTATAAGAACCGAAAATGAGACAAGCAATAATGGTTATGCTGAGAGGCAAATGAATCAGTCTGTAGTGAGTTTATTTCTGGGCCAACAGTTCTTTTGAGTCCCAATTTCAATGTCAAACAGTTTCTTATGTGTACATGTCAGCAATGATATTTCAGTTCTGGATGGTGGACAAATGGTGGTAATGCAGGTCCGACCCTCTCTGGTTTGGTCCTGGGCAACCTGCCACGATGCACAGCTGCTGACTGCTAGTATGGCAAGGCGTCGTCAGCATCTTCCATCTCTGGACTGTTTCTCTTCTGTCTTCATGGCTGGAGCAGTCCTGTCAATTCCTCTCTGTTGCAGGAATCCACATGGTCTTGGAGTTGTTTTCTGAAAACAGAAACATATTCTTGACCAAAAGTTAATAAAGGAATATTTTCTGTAAATTTGACTTGGGATCCTTTTTCATTTTTTGCCCAAACGATTTTCCTTTGGCTTGTTTTGACACCATGTGTGTTTTTCATGGGTATCTTGCTGTTAGCATTACAAATGAAAGTTAATTTTCTAAAGTAAAAATTTTCTAGATGTAATTTACTTACAGGATATTTTTCCTTACATGATATTCTTCTACTATCCCCCCTTTTTTATTTAAATATTAGGAGGCTTTTGGAAATTTTATAATATAGTCTTGATAGCTTTTAAATTTTAATTTTTTGCACTAAAATATGACTGCTTTAGGTTAATTACGTTACGCAATTTTACCATGAGATGAACTACCAATAAAAATTTTAGTTAACACTTTATTTTTTAAATTCTTTTTGCTTTTCTGATTGGATGTGTTTTGTTTTCCTGTATTCCAAATCACTGATTTGATTCTCATCTTCATCTACTCTATTGATTCCCTTTAAATTATTATTCTTTTCAGTTAGTATATTCTTCATTTCTGACTGGCTCTTTTTTATGGTTCCCATGTCCCATTTTATGCTGTTGAAGTTCTCTGTAAATTCATTTATTCTTCCTCTAAGTTCATTGACCATCCTTATAACCAGTGTTTTGAACTCTGCATCTAGTAGATTGCTTGTCAAAATTTTATTTGTTTTTTGTTTTTGTTTTTTTGGCGTTTTGTTCTGTTCTTTCATTTGGGACATGTTTCTTTGTCTCCTCATTTTGGCAGCCTCCCTTTGTTTGTTTCTATGCATTAGGCAGAACTGCTGTATCTCATAGACTTGGTAGAGTGGCCTAATGTAATAGGTATCCTGTAGGGTCCAGGGGCACAGCCTCCCCATTCACCTGAGCTGGGCACTCCAGGTGTGCTCCCACCCCTGTGTAGGCTCTGTACACCCTCTTCTTGTAGGTGAGCCTACAAGATTGTTGTTGGCACATCAGTGGGAGGGATTTATCCCAGGTCAATCTGCTGCAAGGGATTTACCCTCATGCAGAATCAGCTGTGCAAGGGTCCACCCCACAGAGCAGGACTTACTTCAGTGGGACTTTGGGGGCTGCTAAGTTTGCCCCTTGAGTTTGTCACTTGTGGAGGTGATAGGGTGGTGCTTCAATGTAGTCTGAAGCTGTCCATGGGTTGAATTGGCTTCAGGGCCTCCCAGGAAGTGCAGGTCAAGGTCAGCCACTGCCTGTGTTCTGCCTGGGACCACCTGGCATGAGCTACAAAGCAACCTGAAGATGTCTATTATTTGTGCTGGGCTTGGAGGTAACTGGGAGAGACCAAGCTATGAACCAAGGCTGGATAATGCTAGTATCAGGTCTGGGGCCACTTAGGAAGAGGTATGGGGTATGCCACGGCCAAATGCTGCTTGTTGGAAAGATTTGAGAGAAATGTGAAGCATAAGCCAAGACAGGCTATTGATGTGGAAAAGCCACTGGAAACAGCTTGAATGGGTCTACAGGTTGGGTGGGGCATGTCTCAAGGAATTACTAGGGTGGGGCAAAGAATGATAGCCAGGTTGATGGAGACTCAGATATGACTCTGTGGAGAAACAATGGCCTCTGTCCAGCAGAAAGCTGCCCACCAGCTCTTGCTCTGATGCCAGACATTTCAGGTCCTCCCAGTATGTCTCTGGTGCCTGTTGAGCTGCTGCCCCAGTGCTAGAGGTCAGAGAGAGTCCAAATAAGTCCATGCATGGGCCCTATAAGAACAACCTGGAACTCCAAAAGCCTTTCTCCCTTCCCTCCCCACCAATATAACTCAGTCTCAATCCCTGCTGGTTTTTACAGCCAGAAGTTATGGAGATTTCTCTTCCTGAACTAGAACCCTGGGCTGGGGGGCCTGGTGTGGAGCTGGGACCCCTCACTCCTCAGGGGGCACCTCTGCAGCTAAGATATATCCCTCACAATTTTTACCCACTATACGTGGGTATGGGACCAACCTGTTCTGTATCTCCATCCTTCCTACCAGTCTCAATGTGGCTTCGTTATTGTATGCCTAGTTGCAGGACTTCCATTCAGCTAGATTTCAGGCAGTTTTGAATGATGGTTGTTCTGTAATTTAGTTGTAATTTTTATGTGGTTGTGAGAGGATAGGAGTAGTGCATTTACTGATATCCTGACCAGAAGGGGGATACATGATTCTTAGGCTCTTCCTAAGTGGCATACATTCTCATCTCTGACTTTATGTCTCATAAAAATATCTGGACTATGACGATTATAGGTTCTCAGGTCTATTTATTTTCTTAGGACAATGCCTGACATGGGAATCCTTTAACAGAGCATCTCAGTGTATATCTATAGTTGGAAGATATCAACTTTTTTGAGCATTTTAATGCAGTACTTTATATACTCATGTATCCATTGTGGGCCTGCCTACAATTCATTGAATGTCAAAAGGGTTTGGGGTTGAAATCAGAGGAACTAAAAAGAAGTCAAATCTTTATTGAGTGATCTTCACTTTTTAACACTATACCCCAATATAGAACAGTGACTGACATTTATTACATGATTACTAAATATTTTTAAAATTAAACAGAAATAAACAGTCCTTCATTGAGGATTCACTGCTACAGGAGCTACAGTATTCCTTAATTTTAAAATTATAAAAAATGCTATTTTTTTTTAATGAAAGCTTTTCAGGGGGAAAAAAGTCACACTGTCTTATCAATAGTCAAATATTTCTGAATTTCAGAATCATTAAAAATAAAAAATATGAATCCTAGACAGAAAAAACATCATAATTTAAGTTACCAAATCACTAAAAAAGGAACTGAGATCAGTATCTTATCCTCTCATTATTTCACTCACTCCAAGATAAGGCAGCTAACCTATCTGGATCAGGTATAGCCTCAAAAATGCTTTCTACTACCATCCATATGCCAAATTTTGTGGCCAAACTTTAACCTAATAATTTTCCCTGACAGGGTAGAGAGCCCCAAAGATGTGGATTTACAGCAAAAGCCTGGAGCATAAGTTAATGCTCTCTTCTTTTCCAGCTTTTCAAATTGTTAAGGATATACCAGCTGATATTCATGCAATAGCTGATATGTGTGAATTATTTAAAATTATAGATTCTTGGACCTTACCACTAATTTTATGAATCATATTTTCCAGTATTGAGCCCACTAATTTGTAATTAATAAACCTCACCCACGTGGTTGTATTGCAGTCAACCTGATATCAGTTTATAAGATCTAATTTTGATAACTGTCCTAGAGATTGATAGTTTTCAAAGATCAGGGAGAAATCTCTGGGATGCATGAACAAATGTCCCTATGACTACACAAATTTTTAAAACTACTCTTTTTCTATGAAGTGCCAGCATCAAAAAGAGCACTTCTTTAATTCCCTTTTTACAACCATCCTATCTAATAAAGAGGGAATATGCTAATTGACCCTCACATTGTCACAAAGATGGCAGTGCCCACAGCCAATAAGGAGGGAATATGCTAATTGACTATCCCGCCCTCAAAGATGGTGGTGCCCACAGCCAATAAGGAGGAAATATGCTAATTGACTGCCCAGTCCTCAAAGATGGCGGTGCCCAGTCCCCTCAGCCCCCCAGCCACCCAGGGCTGGCCCGAGGCACAGGCAAGCCTCAGATGGTGGCTGCCCAGCCTCCCAGGGCCAACTGAGGCTCAGGTAACCAGGGCCGGGCGAGGCTTGTGCTGCCGGCAGTGGCAGCAGCAGGTGTGATGGGGGCATTGCCTTCCCCTGATCGCCGGGTCGACCCCCACTGCTGAGGGCTCCCAGACCGTGAGAGGGGCAAGCCAGGCTGAGGGCCCCCCACCTTCCGTGTATGAATTTTCATGTACTAGGCCTATAGTTCATTTATAAAACAAAATAAAACTCTAAGGGTTATCAGGATAGAGTTCTGGAGAAGGACACATCTTTCTGTAAGGCCCTGTAAACATTATCCATAGACATGTACATGGAAGCTCAGCTCTTTCCTGTAATTCTCTCTCCAGAGATTCAGATATAAAGATGCTTCATTAGTCCTCAGAGTTAATGTGTGAATATTCTCCTAGATGTACTCTTAGGATATTCAGGCCCAGATAGTTAATTTCTCCTCCACCTTCCTAATGACATTGTCGAAACCCACCAAAAATTATGCTAGAAAGGAATTCTGGAAAGGCAGCTATGAACTTCTATTCTGATATACGAAGGGAAAAAAAATAAGTTTGGCTGATGCTGGGTTGAAAGTAAATTATTTAGCCTATGGCTGTACAAAATTGTTATATATACTTTTTAAAAACATAATTTAAGGCCAGTAAGAACCTAGAGGAGACAGATTTTGCATCTTGGATCACAGGAGAAAACTTGTACAACATTGAGAGAAAATATTTGTTCAATTTTGATATTTAATGGCTTTATAAATGCATAATTTTCATAAAAAATAAACCACTTATTTAAACAATTTTCTAAGATTTGAATTTTTTTTTAATCCTTACCCAAGGATAGTTTTTTCCATTGATTTCCAGAGACAGAGTGGAAGGGAGGTAATAGGGGGCGAAAGAGAAAGAAACATTCATGTAAGAGAGACACATTGATTGCTTGCCTCCCGCACATGCCCCTATGGGGCTGGGGAACCTGCAATAAAGGTTCATGCCCTTAACAAGGAATCAACCCTACAACCTGTCGGTCCTTGGGCCAACACTTTAACCACTGAGTTAAACTAGCCAGGGCAGATTTAATGTTTTTATATACTTGTGAAATCATTAACACAATCAAGAACATATGCATCACTCCAAAAGTTCCTCCATGTCTCTTTGTAATCCTTCCCTCAACCTTCTCTCTATTTTTCCATTCCCATTTTCAGGGCACACCTCTGTCATAAATTAGTGTGCATATTTTATAATCTATATATATAAAATCCTAATATGCAAATAGACCGAACGTTGGAACAACCGAACATCCAAACAACCGCAACAATCAGTCACTATGACATGTGCTGATCACCCGGGGGTACATGCCGGCGGGCATCGGCAGCAGGAGGCAGAGCGCGGAACATGGCGGGCATTGGCCGCTGCAGGATGGTGGAGCAGGTGAGTAGGGGCACCAGACCAAGGTGGAGCACAGGCCACTGTCATCAGGGCGAGCCTCTGATGGTTACTGAAAATTCTTTGCTCCTGCATGCCACAGTCCCACCAGGTGCTCACACCTGCTACTGGTGCCAGAGCCACCACTCACACCCACTGCCGGCGCCCAGCACTGGCCCCAATCACTCAGCACTGTCAGTGGATGTGAGTGGCAGCTGCCAGCCCTGATCACCCCTCAGGACTTCTCCACCTCCCCCTGCTCATGAGGAGTGATTGGGGCTGGCAGCCACCTCTTACACCCACTGCCAGTGCTGGAGCCGCCGCTCACACCCACTGCCAGCTCCTAGCACCAATCCCAATCACTCAGTGCCATCAGCAGGTGCGAGCGGTGGCACCTGGCCCCAATCACCCCCCAGGGCTTCTCCACCTACCCCTGATCCTGAGGGGCAATTGGGGCAGTAGCCAATGCTCCCAACCACTGACAGTGTTGGCCCCACTCACACCCACTGCTGGCACTGGCCCCAATCGCTTCACGCCATCAGCGGGTGCGAGCACTGTCAGCACGTGGGAATGGCAGAAGCAGGAGTGGGGCTGCTGGCAGACAGGGGATCAGGGACCGCAGCGGGAGGGGCTGGTTGGGGGTGCAGAAGATGGGCCAAGACCCGCCCCTGTGCCTACTGCAGCCTCACAGCCCACAGTTCCTTTCAAGGTGAACAAATTTGTGCACTGGGCCCCTAGTTTTATATAAATGGAATCATATGTACTCTTTTGTCTGGTTTCTGTCTCTCAGCATAATTATTTTGGGATCCTTATATGGTCTCTTAAGTATGGTTCATTCTTTTTTCTTGCTGAATAAGTATTCCATCATAGAGAGATAAAACTATTTATCTATTTGCCTTATTGCACTGACTAAAACCTCGAGTAAAATATTAAATACAAGAGGTGAGAGCCAAACTTCTTTCCTTATTCCTGATCATAGCTGGAAAGCATTCAGCCTTTCACCATCAAATATGCCATTTATGTAAGTTTTTTTGTAGTGCCCTTTTTAAGTTCAAGAAATTCCCTTCCATTCCTAATTTTCTGGAATTTTTAATAAGGAATGGATGTTGGATTTGTCAGATACTTTTTCTGAACCTACTGAGGTTACTATCATTAAGGGATTATCTACTGTTTGGCAATCAATTTATCAATAAATTGTCGAGAAACCAAGATGGCGGCATAGGTAAACGCCTAAACTGCTGCCTCGCACAACAATTTCAAAACTACAACTAAAAGACAGAACGGACACCATCCAGAACCACAGGAAAGCTGGCTGAGTGAAAATTCTACAACTAGAAGGAAAGAGAAAAGCTCACAGAGAATTGGAGGTACGGAAAAGGGTCTTTGTGCACGCAGAGAGGAAGGGCGGCTGAGAGCCTGGCTGACTTTCTCTGGCGGAAGGGGGAAGGAAGCCCCCGACCGCACTGAACCCCAGTTCTGACTACACTGAACCCCAGTTCGAGGCTAGCCCCTGGGGACCCATGCTCTTACGGGGGAATCTGGACTCTCGGGCGGAGACTCAGGAGCTGGGGAAGGCAGAGGTCTGAAGGCGCGCACGTGCCAGTGCGCACAAAGGCTGCGGAGGTTGCCACAGGCTTTCCCTAGTGGAAGGGAGTCAGAAGCTCCTGACTGCACTGAGCCCCAGTTCTGACTGCACTGAACCCGAGTTCCAGGCGAGCCCCTGGGGACCCACACTCTTGTGGGGGGAATCTGGACTCGGGCAAAGACTCGGGAGTCGGGAAAGGCAGAGGTCTGAAGGTGCATGCATGCGCGCAAGGGCAAGGCTGATGGGAAGTCAAGACTGTCCTCTCTGCCCTGAGACTCCACCCCATCCAAGCTGAGCACAGAGGCTATTGCAATTTGGCAAGTCTAATCCTATAAGGCTGTCTCCAGCACTGAACTTCTCCCAGCGTAGACACAGCTGATCCTTACAGCCAACTGGCCTGGAGGTCAATTCCTCCCAGTGATACCAACAACAATCAAGACTTAATTACAACAAGGCTGTACACACAGTCCACAAAGGGGTGCACCAAGAGTGTCCACCTCAGGTTAACTGGGGAGGCAGACCCACTGGGCCATATAGGAAACCTAGCACACAAATCTACCCTACCAACTCAGGGAAGCAGTGAAAATGCGGCGTCAAAGGAACAGATCACAAACGAAAGAAATGGAGGAAAACAAACAACTGGATATAGAATTCAAAACCACGGTTATAAGGCTTTTCAAGAATATTTTAGAAAAGGCCGATAAATATAACGAGACCCTCGAAGATATGAAAAAGGACCAACTAGAAATTAAACATACACTGACTGAAATAAAAAATATTATACAGAGACCCAAAAACAGACTACAGGAACACAAGAATCAAGTCAAAGCATTGAAATACAAAGAAGCAAAAAACATTCAACCGAAAAAGCAAAAAGAAAAAAATATCCAAAAAGTTGAAGATAGTGTAAGAAGACTCTGGGACAACTTCAAGCATACCAACATCAGAATTATGGGGGTGCCAGAAGAAGAGAGAGAGCAAGATACTGAAAATTTATTTGAAGAAATAATGACAGAAAACTTGCCCCACCTGGTGAAAGAAATAGACTTACAAGTCCAGGAAGTGCACAGAACCCCAAACAAAAGGAACCCAAAGAGGACCACACCAAGACACATCATAATTAAAATGCCAAGAGCAAAAGACAAAGAGAGAATATTAAAAGCAGCAAGAGAAAAACAGTTAATTACCTACAAGGGAGCACCATACTATTGTCAGCTGATTTCTCAACAGAAACTATGCAGGCCAGATGGGAGTGGCAAGAAATTTTCAATGTGATGGATAGCAAGAACCTACAACCAAGATTACTCTACCCAGCAAAGCTATCATTCAGAATTGAAGGTCAGATAAAGAGCCTCACAGATAAGAAAAAGCTAAAGGAGTTCATCACCACCAAACCAGTATTATATGAAATGCTGAAAGGTATTCTTAAAGAAGAGGAAGAAGAAAAAAGTAAAGATAAAAATTATGAACAGCAAATACATATCTATCAACAAGTGAACCTAAAAATCAAGTGAATTAAAAACCTGAGGAACAGAATAATCTGGTGAATATAATAGAATCAGGGGCATAGAAAGGGAGTGGACTGATAATTCTCAGGGGGAAATGGGTATGGGGGGTTCAGGAAGAGACTGGACAAAAATCATACACCTATGGATGAGGACAGTGGGGGGGAGGTAAGGGCAGAAGGTGGGGTGGGAACCGGGTGGAGGGGAGCTATGGGGGGAAAAAGGAGAAACAATTGTAATCATCTGAATAAAGATTTATTAAAATAAATAAATAAATTTGTATCTAAAAAAAATAAATTGTCACAGTAAAATATTAAAGACAATATTGCTCTCCTGTTTAATAAATAATGAAATCAAGCTCACAAGTTTCTGGAAAGCACATAGCAAAGCTAATAATTTTGAAAATAGATCTCTCTAATAGCAAAAACCTGTTCCTTGGTTTTTCATTATAGATTATTTTCAGAGAAAATTTCAAAGAAAGACTAGAGGATAGAAAAATCACTTCTGAGTCCTTGAAATATCTTACGATAGTTAAGATTTGGAAACAGTCTAAGTGCCCATTAGCAGATGAGTGGATTAAAAAACTGTGGTACATCTACAAAATGGAATACTATGCTGCTATAAAAAGGAAGAGACTCCTACCATTTTCAATAGCATGGATGGACCTGGAGAGCATTATGCTAAGTGAAATAAGTCAGTCAGAGAAAGATAAATATCACATGAACTCACTCATTTGTGGAATATAACGAACAACATAAACTGATGAACAAAAACAGATCCAGAAACATAGAAACATCGATCAGACCGTCAAACCTCAGAGGGAAGATAGGGAAGGGTGGGGGTAAGGGGGAAATATCAACCAGAGAACTTGTATGCATGCATATAAACCTAACCAATGGACACAGACACCAGGAGGGCTGAAGGCATGAGCGAGGGGGGGGGGGGGGCAATGTGGGGATAAAGATGCATATGTAATCCTATATAATAAAGAGCAAATATGCAAATTGACCATCACCCCACCACAAAGATGGTGGCACTCATAGCCACAAGATGGAGGCGCCCAGTCCTCTCATCCCCACTGGAATCCCCCAGTCTCGGCGGTGAGGCGGGGGTGGGGGGGTGGGGGGGAGGGGGAGCGGGCGGCCGCTGAAAGCAGGCAGCATGACCAGGCTGGCAGAATGCTTGCTTCGTTGCTGTGGCAATAAGGCAAGCATTCCACCCTGGCCGTGGAGGGCCTCTGGGAAGCGGGCATGGAGCGGCTGCGGGGGGGAAGCTTGCATCATCACCCCAGTGATGAGGCAAGCATTCCACGCCAGCCGCGGATGGGCCTCTGGCTGGGGAGGGCAGTTGGGGGCCATGATGCTGGCAGGGGAGGACATTTGGGGGTGACCAGATCAGTGCGGGGGGGGGGGGGCAGTTGAGGGTGAGCAGGCCAGCAGGCAGAGTGGTTAGGAGCAATTGGGCAGGCAGGCAGGTGAGTGGTTAGAAGCCAGTGGTCCCAGATTGCAAGAGGGATGTCCAACTGCCAGTTTAGGCCTGATCCCACAGGGACATCCCCTGGAAGTCAGACATCCCCGAGGGGTCCCAGATTGGACAGGATACAGGTCGGGCCACTAGTGAACCAGGCCACTAGTACCTTAATAAAGAAAAAGAAGTATTTTAAAAGTTCTTTATTTACACAAATAATTAAACGATTGCAGGTTTGACTCTTTCACCAAAACAAGAAACATACAAAAGATATACAACTGCAATTCAGGAGCCGGCCGCTAGGTAGTGGCTTGACCATTTCTTTCAGATCAATTATTAGGCATCTGACTTAAGCAATGCACTGTAGCGAGGGTGACAAACTCTCCCAGAATTTTGTACACCAGGAAATTAAACTTCATTTATGGCTAGTGAGTAAACTTGCTAGTGATGAAGCAGTCTAGACCAGTGCTCGGCAAACTCATTAGTCAACAGAGCGGCAAACCGCGGCTCGCGAGCCTCATGTGGCTCGCGAGCCGCAGTTTGCCGACCCCTGGTCTAGACTATAGTTCTTCAAACTAATCCATATAAATGTTTCCCATATTTTAAATAGAATTGTCATATGATCCAGCAATTCTACTTCCATGGAGAGAGAGAGAGAGAGAGAGAGAGAGAGAGAGAGAGAGAGGGGGAAGAATTTGGGAAGAATTTGGCTATATGCCCAAAATATTGATATATACATGTTCCCACCCAAAGGTGGAAGCAACCCAAATGTCCATCAACACATGAATGAGTAAACAAAATGTGGTGCATATATGCACTGGAATATTAAAGAGGAAAGAAATTCTGACAAGTGCTGCAATATAGGTGAACTGTCAGAACATTATGCTAGATGAATTAAGTTACAATATGACCAATATTGCATAATTCCACTTTCATTAAGTATCTAAAATAGCCAAACCATAGAAAGAAGAAGTAGAAAGGTAGTTGCCAGGAACAGGGAGGAACAGGGCATGGTGAGTTACTGTTTAATGAGTACATTTTTCTGTTTTCAGGATGAATAGAGTTCTAGAGAGAGATGGTGGTACAGGTCGAATAACAATGTAAATGTACTCACTGCCACTGAATTATACACTTAAATTTTTAAATGGTTAAAATTTATGTTAAAATGGTGAAAATTTTAAACTTCAAATATTTTTTTCACTGCTGAAGGTTTATTTGGTGTGTTAGCTGGTATGACACAGATAGTTGGCTGCATTATTTATAGGTAGACTTTCCTTTTTATACTATATGGCAATGTACACTATTCTGATACATATAATACACAAAATAAGAACCTTTAGAATAGTTATGCATAAGACATGCAATATTAGATTTATACATTGGATCCCAGGATGTGATTGATTGGAGAAAAAAAAGTTGCAATAGGCAAGTTGGGTAAAGATACCACAAGTTGTATAACACATAGTGGACACACATCTAGATTGAAGGGTAACTATAGTGGCAGTGGTGCCTTTGAGGAGGTGGAACTAGTTCACAGTAACCAGTTTAGGACTACAAAGATGAGTACCATCCAGCATCAAGATACAGATGCAAAGTTTTGTGAACCATGACTATTTCTATCTTTAGGAAACTGATGTTTTTAGTCACGTATCAGATAAAAAGGACAACTTGCACAATCTCCAACTAAAATCCTGTTGTAGCCTAGACAGAAGACTTTAAAACTGCAGCTCTTTCCATCAGCCTGTGGACTGAAAGGTTCCAGATTTGATTCCGGTCAAGTGCACATGCCTGGGTTGTGGGCTCAATCCCCAGGGTGGGGTGTGCAGGAGGCAGCCAATCAATGATTATCTCTCATCATGGATGTTTCTATTTCTCCCTCCATTTCCCTTTCTCTCTGAAATCAATAAAAATATATTGTTTTTAAAAAAACTGCAGCTCTTTCTGGATCCCCCAAAGTTTATCGGTACCTTCTTCAAACAGGCGTCTTCCTCAGGTGGCAGGGTCACCTTCACAACATCTGAGATTCCACTCTGTCCCAAGATGCAAGGAACACTCAAGAAGATGACTTCTTTTATTCTATAGAGACCCTTAATCATGGTGGAAATTGGATGCACCTGCCTAAGATTCTTCATCATACTTTCTGCTAAATCTGCCACAGATAGGCCAATGGCCCAGGATGTATAGCCCAGTGGTCGGCAAACTCATTAGTCAACAGAGCCAAATAGCAACAGTACAACGATTGAAATTTCTTTTGAGAGCCAAATTTTTTAAACTTAAACTTCTTCATATGCCACTTCTTCAAAATAGACTCGCCCAGGCCGTGGTATTTTGTGGAAGAGCCACACTCAAGGGACCAAAGAGCAGCATGTGGCTCGCGAGCTGCAGTTTGCCGACCATGGGTATAGCCTTTCAGTTTGATTACCTCATAAGCACCTGCTTGTGAATTTGTTTCCACTGTTCCTTATCTGCATCAGTGCCTAAATCAGGGTGCAGATTCTTTAGGGAGACACCAGCAACATTCACTCCACTCCATACAGGCACACCAGAGTCTCCATGCTCCCCAAGGACCCACCCATGACAGCTTAATGGGTGAACTCCCAGCCTCTCCCCCATCAGGTATCAGAATTGGGCTGACGCCAGATTGCAACCACTTCCAATAACATGGTTTTGAGGAAAGCTGCTTATCTTACAAGCCACATAGGTCAAGACATCCACTGAATTGGAAACAATAAGCAATTTGCCGTTGTGAATGTATTTTACAACATTAGGAATAATGAATTTAAAGATGTTTGAGTTACACTGTACCAAATTAAGAGGGCTTCCTCCCTCTTGTTGACGGGCCCCAGCTGTGACAGTAACCAGCTTCAGGTTTGAAGTAACATTATAGTCTTTGCCAGAGACAATTTTTGGTGTTCTAAGGAAAAGACTGCCATCCTGGAGATTCATCATCTCTTCGTTTAATTTTCTTCCATGACATCAATAAGAGCAAGCTCATCTGCCAAGTCTTTAATTAAGATACTGATAGCACAGGCCATGCCAACAGCACCCACAGTAATCTTATGCTGGGGGCTTTGTTATTTCTTAAGAAGATTCATAAGCAGCTGATCTTTGATAGTTGCTGCACTGGACTTAGAACCAAAAGGAATCAGGAGTAAATGGTGGGCAGCCAACCCAAATTTCCTTTGGATTAACCAACTCTTGATTTAAAAACAATTACACCTAAAAGTGAACATGAGTAAAATTGTATATTGAAGAGAAGACTGATGATTTGATCAACTGCTATGTTCAGTCCTTGCATCTATAACTGGATGTTGGCACTTATTTTAAAATACTACATGTAATTGTTTTATATCATAATCACGTGATGGTTATGTGATCTATACAATGTGCTCAAAGTTCACAGAACAGCCCTAGCTGGGTAGCTCAGTTGGTTAGAGCATCATCCAGATACACTAAGGTTGTGGGTTCAATCCTCAGTCAGGGCACATACAAGAATCAACCAGTGAATTCATAAATAAGTGGAACAACAAGTTTATGTTCTCTCTCTCTCTCTCTTTCTGTCTCTCTCTCTCTCTGCCTCTCTCTCTCAAATAATCACAGAACTGTACACCAAAAATAGTCATTTTAATATGATTATTTAAAATAAAAAATAAAAACACTGAGATCAAAATGGTGAAATGTGAATTTTCTACCATCTTCCCTCACCAAAAAACATTACATAATATTACAATCATACACTAAATTGAGTGCTTTTGAGAAAGCCTAGGAGTTCAGCCGGGAAGCTACACTGTGGGAGAAACACAATGTGGAAGCAAAAATACCTGAGATTGGAAGCATTTTAAAGGGCAAGAAGACCAATTTCACAATACCCTAGTCAAACATCCACCCTATGCAGCACTACTCAGTGTCAAGAGAAATCTTCTAGGTCTTTGACTTTTCCCATGGGAAAAGTGAGAGCATGTGACTGAGTACCTAGCTCCCCCAGTTTGGGGGGACACTGCAAAAGAGACACACCTCTTCCTTGTCTCATCCAGAGTACCAAAGTGTGTTGCCCAAACCGGAAGTGGGGAACTCCTGGGATAACAGCAACCAGGGCTCTCAGTGGGACACAGATCTTATTAGCCACCACACAGATGCCATCAGGAACCTGCCCACAAGCTGCTGAGAACACCTTGCCCACCAGCACCCCAAAGCTCAAAGCCTCACCAACACACCATCCCACCCAGCTACCAGGGCACACAGGAGGGCAACAAGAGTGAACCCCTGACCACAATGAGATACCACCTCACACCTGTTATAATGACCATTATCAACAAGACAAAAAATAACAAGTGTTAGAGAAGTTGTGGAGAAAATGGAACCCTCATACACTGTGGGAATATAAATTGATACAGCCACTATGGCATACAGTATGGAAGTTTCTCAGAAAATTAAGCAATCAGTGACCATATGACCCAGAAATCCCTCTTCTGGGTATCTACCTGAAAAAATTGAAAACAACCTATCTAAAGAGGGAATATGCTAATTGACCCTCATGCCATCGCAAAGATGGTGAAGCCCACAGCCAATAAGGAGGGAATATGCTAATTGACTGCCCCGCCCACAAAGATGGAGGTGCCCACAGCCACAAGATGTTGGCACCCAGGCTCCTCAGTCCCCCAGCCGCCCAGGGCCAGCCCAAGGCACAGGCAAGCCTCAGATGGCAGCTGCCCAGCCACCCAAGGCTGCCCAAGGCTCAGGTAACCAGGGCCGGCCAAGGCTTAAGCTGCTGGCACTGGCAGCAGAAGAGGTGTGATGGGGCATTGCCTTCCCCTGATCGCCTCCTGCCCCTGAGGGCTCTCGGACTGTGAGTGGGGGCAGGCTGGGCTGAGAGACCCCTCTGCTCCAGTGCATGAATTTTCATGTACTGGGCCTCTAGTTTATTCAATAAAGATATATGTACCCCTATTTTCATTGAAGCTTTGTTCACAGTGGCTATAACATGTAAACAATCTAAGTGTCCTTAGACAGACGATTGGATAAAGAAGATGTGATACATATATACAAGGAATACTACTCAGCCATTAGAAAAGATGAAATACTGCCATTTGTGACAATATGGATGGATCTTGAGAAAATTAAGTGAAATAAGTCAGAGGGAAAAAGTCAAGAACCATATGATTTCATTCATCCTATCTAATAAAAGAGTAATATGCAAATTAACCATCACTCTGCTACACCCACAAGCCACGCCCACCAGCCACACCCACCAGCCAAACAGGAGTGAGTATGCAAATTAACCCAACCAAGATTGCTGAGGCCATGGAGAGAGCAGGAGGGAAGCTTGGGTTTCACCAGCGATGGAGGAAGCCAAGCTTTCTGCACACCCTGGCTGGCCCAGGACTCCGCTTAAGGCTACAAAGTTTCAATTATAGAAGGTAAATAAATCCCAAAAGAAATGGCTGCTGCCACAGAGCGAGCAGAAGGCTTGGCTCCACTCCAGGCTACAAAGTTTCAATTGTAGAAGATAAATAAATCCCAGATCCCAGGGCCTCTGCTTGGGTCGCCAGGGGGCATGGCCAGCCTGCAAACCACCACAGGCCCCTCGCCCAGGCCACCCCACACCCCAAGGGAACCCCCACCCTGATCTGGGACACCCTTCAGGGCAAACCAGATGGCCCCCACCCGTGCACCAGGCCTCTATCCTATCTAATAAAAGAGTAATATACAGATTGACCATCACTCCAACACACAAGATGGCTGCCCCCATGTGGTCAAAGATCCTGCCCCCATGTGGACACAAGATGGCTGCCACAAGATGGCCAGCAAGGGAGGACAGTTGTGGGCAATCAGGCCAGCAGGGGAGGGCAGTTGGGAGGGACCAGGCCTGCAAGGGAGGGCAGTTGGGGGTGATCAAACCTGCAGGGGAGGGAAGTTAGGGGTGACCCAGCTGGCAGAAGAGGGAAGTTGGGGGTGACTGGGTCTGTAGGGAAGGGCAGTTGGTGGGTACTAGGCCTGCAGGAGAGGGCAGTTAGGGATGACCAGGCCTGCAGGGGAAGGCAGTTAGGGGCAAACAGGCTTGCAGGGGAGCAGTTAGGCATCAATCAGGCTGGCAGGGGAGTGGTTAGGGGGTGATCAGGCTGGCAGGCAGGAGCGGTTAGGGGCAATCAGGAAGGCAAGCAGGAAAGCAGTTGGGAGCCAGCAGTCCTGGATTGTGAGAGGGATGTCCAACTGCCCATTTAGGCCCGATCCCCCTAAACGGGCAGTCGGACATCCCTCAAGGGGTCCCAGATTGGAGAGGGTGCAGGCTGGGCTGAGGGACACCCCCCACCCCCCGTGCATGAATTTCATGAGCTGGGCCTCTAGTATGAGATATAAAACTATGGGATATAAAACTAAAACAAAAAGACAAAAACCACAACAACAAAAACTCATAGACACAGACAACAGTATTGCATTTACCAGGAGGAATGAAAAATGGGGGGTGGTAGGGAAATAGAAGAGGGTAATGGGGTTCAAATATATGGTGTTTGAAACAGACTTGAAAACCAAGATGGCAGCATAAGGTAAACACCTGTACGTGCTGCCTCTCACAACCACACCAGAACTACAACTGAAAGACAAAACGACTATCACCCAGAACCATGGGAAAGCTGGCTGAGTAGAAGTTCTACAACTAGAAGGAAAGAAAAAAGTGCATTGAGACCGGGTAGGAGGTTCAGAGGCACGGAAAAGCAGAGGTACAGAGGCATGTGAATCGGGATGGCAACTTGGTGCGCTGTTTTTTACAATTGTAAGGGAGATACAAGCTCCTGACTGCTCTTAACTCCAGTTTCCGGTGAGATTCTGGGGACCCAGACTCCTATGGGGAGAAGCTGGACTGTCTGGCATTGGGTCGGAAAGTGAAGGTGGCTTTCTCGCAAAGGTGTGGGCAGGAATCATTGTTTACTGCACTGGAGCGTGGGACGCGGGGACATGGAAACGCGGAGACACAGACAGCTGACTGGCAGCCATCGCTGTTTGCTATGCTCTGGTGATTCCCTGAGACCCTGCCCCACCCAATTTACAAACCCACCCAAGCTATGCGCAGCGGCTTTTGCATATGAATGGCCTGCCCTTTCGCAGCTTAACCTAACAAATTGCAGCTGGGTCAGAGAGCTCCAAAACTTCCAAACACCAAACAAAGAGGAGAAATCTGCAGATCTTGCTGTAGCTCCTGCTGGGTGGCCTCAGACAATAGCTGACTTGCACCTCCTTGAAGATCCAGGAGCCAGTGTACCTAGTGGTCAGTGTTAGACAACACCAGATTTCAACTCCTCACATACATAAGTGACACACTCAAGAGGCAGACTCAGTGAGCACCAAAGCCCCACTGAAGCAAGTCCTGCTCCATAAGGGTGTCTCCAGCACAGCAGTTCTTCCATTATAGACACAGCTGATCCTCACAGCTAATTGGCCTGAATGTCAATTCCTCCCATTGTACCAACAGCAATCAAGTCTTAACTACAACAAGACTATGCACCCAGCCCACAAAGGGGTGCACCAAGAGTGTCCACCTCAGGTGATTGGGGAAGCTGAGCCACTGGGCCCTAAAGGTCACCTACCACACAAAGCCACTCCATCAACACAGGGAAGCAGCCAAAATGCGGAGACAAAGAAACATGTCACGAATAAAAGAAATGGAGGAAAGCAGACTACTGGATATAGAGTTCAAAACCACAGTTATAAGGTTACTCAAGAATCTTCTAGAAACTGCCGAGAAACTTAGTGAGACCTCTGAGGAACTTAGTGAGACCTTCAAGGATCTTAATGAGAATGCCAAAAAAAAAAAAAAAAAAAAAAAAAAATGGAAAAGGACCAGTCAAAAATTAAGCATACGCTGTCTGAAATAAAGAATAATATACAGAAATCCAACAGCAGACTAGAGGACCTCAAGAATCAAACCAAAGATTTGAAATATGAAGAAGCAAAAAACACCCAACCAGAAAAACAAAAAGAAATAAGAATCCAAAAATATGAAGATAGTGTAAGGAGCCTCTGGGACAACTTCAAGCATACCAACATCAGAATTATAGGGGTGCCAGAAGAAGAGAGAGAGCAAAATATTGAAAACATATTAAAAAAAATAATGACAGAAAACTTTCCCTACCTGGTGAAAGAAATAGACTTACTAGCCCAGGAAGCCCAGACAAAAGGAATCCAAAGAGGACCACACCAAGACACATCATAATTAAAATGCTAAGGGCAAAAGACAAAGAGAGAATATTAAGAGCAGCAAGAGAAAAACATTTAGTTACCTACAAGGGAGTACCCATACGACTGTCAGCTGATTTCTCAACAGAAACTATGCAGGCCAGAAGGGAGTGGCAAGAAATATTTGAAGTGATGAATAGCAAGAACCTACAACCAAGATTACTCTACCCAGCAAAGCTATCATTTAGAATTGAAGTTCAGATAAAGAGTTTCACAGACAAGAAAAAGCTAAAGGAGTTCATCACTGCCAAACCAGAATTATATGAAATGCTAAAGGGTATTCTTTAAGAAGAGTAAGAAGAAGAAAAAGGTAAAGATAAAAATTATGAACAACAAAGTGACAACAAATACATATCTATCAACAAGTGAATCTGAAAATCAAGTGAATAAAAAATCTGATGAACAGAATAAACTGGTGAATATAATAGAATCAGGGGCATAGAAAGGGAGTGGACTGACAATTCTTGGGGGTGAAAATTCTCGGCATGAAGGGTGCAGGAAGAGACTGGACAAAAATCTTACACCTATGGATGAGGACAGTGGCAGGGGGTAAGGGCAAGGGGTGGGGTGGGGGGAATCAGATGGAGGGGAGCTATGGGGGAAAAAGAGGAACATCTGTAATAATCTGAACAATAAAGATTTATTTTAAAAAAGAAGAAACAAAAAATAAAAAAATAAAATTAAAATAAAAGTACAAAAAAAGAGAAAGATACAGACTTGACTTAGAATGGTGAACACATGATGCAATATACAGATGATATAGAGTTGCACACTTGAAACCTATATAATTTTATCAATCAATGTCACTCCAATAAACTTAATACATTTTTTTAAAATGATTTTTTGCAAATGGCTAGTGAGCATACACAGAATGGGCTCCACGCTATAGGACTAGATGAAATCACACGAATTTGAGCAATCAACACTGTCCTAGGGAAAGCAAGCAAAAGGGATGTTTTCAGCACCCAGTTTGGCTTTGCAGGATCAATAGAGAGACAAGTTTGTAGTAAATTGACCAGAGATGGTAGAAAAAAATATACCAACTAGTCTAAGTAGGTACTGACTCTGCACTTCTGGCTAGCATTTCTTTTTCTTCCTTTAAATCAGGGGTGGGTAACATCCAGCCCTCAGGCTGTATAAGGCCGGGGAAATCATTTGGTCTGGCCCTGCCTGAAGAACCACAGGCAGGACTTGAAGTTCAATAAATCTAGGAGCTTTTTTCATAGCTAATAAATTTATATTAAGTAAATTATATTAAATGAATGATGTTATAAATATCCAAATGGCCCTTCGCAGAAAATTGTTTCCCCACCCCTGCTTCAAATAAATTTTCACATAAGTGTGATAAAGTAGTTATTCCATACTAATTTCACCCTCTCTCTTTCTCTTCTAACTTGGTTTAAGAATAATAATCCAGTAATATAGAAACCATACATCTCTGTTCCTCAATCAGTCTCAGAGAGAATGTAGCAATCAAGAAAAAACCTTGCTTTTACTGGACTGGAGCTAGTGGTTATAGTGAGGGAAATAATAAAACCCAACCACTGAGGTGCTGGGCAACAATACTGGCCTTGTTTGTTCACATGTTGTAAACCTAATTTAATCTGATGACTTTCCTTATAAGAACAAAACAGCTAAAACAAAACAAAACTTAGTCAGAGGGATCATCTCACCATAGCTATAGCTAGTTATATCCATCCTTAGGAATAATATAAGAGATCTCAAAAATAGCCTACACTTGACTAGGGGTGGGGGAATTGATTATATATGCAATATCTTTCTTTCCATTGATTTATTTATAACACTAGAAAAAAATTTTTTTAAAAAAGAAGGTTTCGGTTAGTAATTTTCATTCAGTCAAAACATGAAGATGAGGCAGGAAGATTTGTAACAAACTGTCTCTAAATTAGCCCAATGCATTTGTCCAATCCACTAATAATAGTAATGTGACTGATCAATACATACAAATAAAATTCCCATAAACTTCAGAAAGTAAGATTTCAATAAAAATGGGGGAATATTACAAGCCTGTGAATAAATTTAACTATCTTAAAATAATGAAGCTTTATCTAGTATGACAAACATATCAGTGGAAAGAAACAGTATGTTCTTAAACAATGGATAATCTAATATACACAATAAAAAGATTTGTTATTCACCAATCAATTTACAAATTTAATTCTATCACAAAGCTTAAGTGAAAATTATGAATCAATAGAATTCACCTTTCCTTAACAAGCACCTACTAATAATCAGTTTTGTGAAAAAGTTGTTCCAGATATTAGAGCTATAACAGTGAATAAAACACAAGTCTGTCTTTTAAATCTATGAGAAAGTAAATGTGAACAGATATATATAGAATTTGGTAAAAGAGAATAGATTTATGAGTTTAATCTGAAGCTCACATTCGAAAATCACATCTGGTCCAAATTTCCTCAAAAACACAAATGAAACATAGAATCTCTGGGCTCTAAAAGAAAACCAAGTCACATTTTCTTAACAAAAAAGTGGTCAGAGCACATGGAAAGGACTGTCGCAATTGGCCACAATTATAGGAGAAAATTAATGTAGAAAATTAAATTTATTACAATCACGCACAGACCTATTTAAGAGCAGATGTTTGAAAAGACTTGATGAAACAGGTAATGCTTAACTCAGGATATAAGAAGTGAAAAAAATCATAAATCTAATAACAATGAAAATTTGTAGAATAATCCAAATATTAGCAACATTATCTAAATACGGAATTATTAATTTTATATTTTGTATTTATATATTTTCTATATTTGAAATACAGGGTGGGGCAAAAGTAGGTTTACAATTGTAATACAAATAAATAATACCATAATTAGTAAATTATAATAAAAAGATAAACTCTTTAGTGTACTCACGACTGTAAACGTACGTTTTGCCCCACTGTATAATGACTTAAAATCAGAAAAATAAATGCTATTTTCAAAACACAGTATTATCTTTATTAAGTATTATAATATTGAGACTAAGGAGTTTATTAGGAGAGATATCTAAATAGAAAATGTAAAGTCACTTTAAAGCCTCAATTTCAACATTATGAAACAGTCATAGAACAAAATGTTCTAACACTTCCTAGGCCATCTTGAAACTAACCTTCTTATTATAAGTTTTTAACATTACAACTTGCAGACATTTTCCACATGCACACAATTTCACAAATGCTATGCTTGAAGGTCTGTGGGGCTGTCCCACTCGCACGTTTGTGTACAGGATGCAGGTGCCTGGGAAGCAATGTGTACTCGCTGCACAGAAGTAGAAGGCTGAGTCTCCAGGTTGGGTGTCTGCGATGTGCAGGGAGAGATGTTTGACCGTCTTATTCAAGAAAACAGTGAGTCTTTCAGCTGCGATTTTGTCCTTATTTGAACGAATGTCTATAATGAACTGGGGACCTTTTCCAAGTTCTTGTTTATACCAAGGAAAGTAGTTTGAGCCACTGTCTGAATAAGAACAGGTGATAACAGCAGTGTTTCCCTCCTGGACACTCAGGGTGGAAGTATGCTGATCCACTTTCTCTCCATGGCTGACCCCTATGCAGAAAGAAAGAATCAGAGAAAGAGTAACCAGATCATTATGCTTCAGAATTTTCTTTTCCCACAATAACTAAGAAAGCTTGAATAAAGCCAGTGTTGGCTTCTAAAGAATATGCACTAATATAATCTGTTTCCCATAAACCCTCAACTCACAGTCCAGCTGCAGCCACAGGAACATGAACAAAGCTCCAATGGACGTCTTCATCATTCTTCCCACTCAGGGTCAATTGTGGACCTGCGATCACAGCCAGGGGAGCTACTGCTGTTGTCAAGTTATCCCTCCTTTCCTCTGACAGTCAGAGGGGCTTCTCACATTCTACCAGCCAATAAGAAAAAGACTGTGCTTCTGCCAAAGCCTATCATTCAGAATCCACTAAAATGCACCCTCCACATGTCCTGCAGCAGCAGAGGTGCACTGCCATCTTGTGGTTACATTCACAACTACTGAACTGGCTGTTAAATGTTCTTATCCTGTTTCCTATGAGAGACTCAGACATGCAAAGTCAGCAATAAGTGAAAAAAACTAGCTTTTAGACCAGAGATTAAGTAAGAATGTAGAGATCAAGATTGCTATCCCTGCACAATACTGAGTCATTGTTAATATGTTGTATGGAGGCAGATGCTGCTGGTAATTGTTCAACAATGGCCTGGGTTTACATGTTTGAAATCAGGGAAGCACTCTCTTCAACAAAGAAAATATAAAACATTCCTTTTTAGCTAAATCTGTCATCACCATTTTCTGTTATGAAGAAAAACTCTTTTAAAAAAAGAACATGTAAGTCAAACAGCAGAGTACAAGGGAGGAGATCACTCGATATTTCAAGTGCCTACTTGTTCACGCTGCTCCTCTAAGCTGGTCTTGCCTCTTTGCTATTCCCAGAGAACTGACAGTAGCAACAGTCAAAATGAGGCATCTTCCATCAATAATGACCCCGTGATTAAAAGTAAAACATTTAATCTAGATGATAAGGGAGCAGGGGGATATCTTCCATGGGTTATTATATTTCAACCATAGGAAACAATTTGACCCATAGATTGGGTTGATTTGCAATGAGAAATCTGACATGCTTTAAGAAATCTTTTCCAATGCTATGTTTTATATTCTTCAAAATATTGAAAGAATATGGCATCTGAGAAAACATCAGGATGCAGATTCAGAAAATATAAACACATGTATGTTTATTCTTGAAGTGGCTTCATTTTCTCCTATCAAAATGGGTGGTATACCCTAAAATGCAATTACTGACTCATATCTTAAATGGAATTTCTTCTAAAGTATAGGCCCACTCCTCTCGCATATACTCCTACTCCCCTGGCCATTGCTGGCTCAAATTCCATAACCTATCACTTTATTTCCAAACTCCACTACAATGTTCTTTCCTCAAGACGTTGAAAACGTCACTCAGTCCTGTGAATTTCCAGAATTATCTTTCTCTGCCCAAACCCCTTCTTGTCCACTGTATTTTCTTGAAATTTTATGAATTACTTCAGTGAGAATAAATCTAGTGGAAAGTTAATGACGCCTGTGTCTACTAAGGGACAAACAGAAACTTAACCGAAAGAACTGGTCATGAGAATGGTCCCTGGAAAACCAAGACTACCTCATTTCCAGAAGTGGAGCTCCTTTCCTGTGATTTTAACTCTGTTCCTCTGCAATTACAAATAAATCGGATCTTTCTTCCAAATCTCAAACCTTTAAAGATTTATAAAGACAGCTGTGGTAAGAATATAAGATCAATATCCCATGTAATAAAAGGCTAATATGCAAATTGTCCCCACAGGCAGGAGATTGACTGTCCAGGAGTTAGATGTGCGCTGACCAGCAGGGGGCAGCGTGGAACATGGTGGGCATCAGTGACATGGCACTGGCAGTGAGCTGCAGTAGAGGCAATGCTGGCCCCAATGGGCACTGACAAGAGCAGGACCATGGCAGGATGGTGGAGCAGGTGAGCGGGCGGCACCAGGCCAAGATGGGTGCAAGCAGGGGCCCTGATCGCCCTGCCAGTCGCCCCACAGACAGTGACCGGTGGTAGGGGGCAGGGCCAGCTAGCGGGCAGAGCCAGACCAAGGCAGGTGTGAGCGGGGTCTCTGATCACCCTGTCGGTCACCCCACAGATCACCTCGCCTAGGGACCCTACCCGTGCATGAATTCCGTGTACTGGGCCTCTAGTACAAATATAAGTGAATATACATAATGTATGTTTTTATGTAGATAAAACTTCCTGGTTCTGAAGATCTTCCATTCTCTCACTCATGGCCCTACAATATGATTTCTCAGCCCTTCTTTGGGCATATTTTCTTCTTTTTAGAGACAGATACTTAGGTCAATATTTGCCCTTTTGAGGTATGCCATACAGAACTAAATGAAATGGTGCAAAAGTGACCATTCATATGAAAACCATATTAACCATAACACAGATACAGCCATCCTTTGGGCAATATTCACAATTTCATGATTAATTCATAGGATATTGTTTTACTTATTGTTGATGTGTTGACCTGGAAAGCTTTTATCTAGCATCTCCATGGACTTCAAGCTGCATGAGATTTCCAACTCCAATTATTGTTTTTACTGACAATATGTGATTTATTCTTGTTATACTCATATCCTGCCTTCAGGGAATGTCCACTTGGGATAATGAATATATTTGCTACTTCCAGGAAAGTTCTTAGAAATACATGTGTGTTGAAGATGACACCATCACCTTTGGCTTCCTCTTACAGAAGCCAGTAAGCGATGGACTGGTTACTGATACAGTAACAGAAGCTCAGCCTTAGTATCCTTTCCTGCCCAAGTTATCAAACAGCTATACAAATTGGAAATCTCTATTCCAATTTTCAAATCATTGACCATGTTTTCCCACACCCAGACTGCAGAGATCTAAGTAGCTGGGCTTGCATTACACAGCTTCTCTTTGCTCAGAAAAATGGTCCTGCAAGACGGAAGAAGAATAAAGAATGCTAAAGAGGAAGTGAGATAATCTAATTTCTTTCTACTCCCAACTCATTTACTACTTGTTTCATATTTGCATCTTAGATTTTGTCTCTGTCTTTGTAAAATAAGATTGGGCCAGCAGATATTTAAGCGTTCTTGAAGCTCTAAAATTTTTTAATGTAATTTTTATAGCCTTCCTCAGTAGGAGCTACTTTTCCTTTATTTGAATATACTGGGGTGACACCGGCTAACAAAATTATACAAGTTTCAGGTACACAATTCCACCACTCATCATCTGTACTCTGTATTGTGTATTCACCACCCCAAGTCTCTGTTCATCACCATTTATCCCACCCATACCATCCTCCATCTTTTCCTACTTCCCATCCCCCATAATCACTACACTGTTGTTCATGTCCATGAGGTTTTTTTTTCTCTTTTTTCTTTTTTACTCAATTTCTCCACCCCAATCCAGCCCGCCAATTCCCACCCACAGCTTTCAGTATAGTCTCTCTCAATGATTCTGTCTCTATTTTGCTTGTTAGTTCATTTTGTTCATTAGATTCCACATGGTGAAATCTAATGAATGAAATCATATGGTACTGTACCCCTATATTCATTTCAGCATTACTCACAAGACATGTAAACAACCTAAATGTCCTTCAACAGATGATTGGATAAAGAAGTCGTGGTACATAGATAAAATGGAATACTACTCAGCCATAAAAAGCATAAAATATTGCTTTTTGCAATAACATGAATGATGTTTAGAGTGTTGTGTTTAGTGAAAATGTCAAATGGAAAAGGAAAAAAAACATATGACTTCATTTATATGTGGAACATTAAACAAGAAGCAACAAAAGAACAAACAAAACAAATAAACAATCTTATAGACACACACAACAGAATGGTGGTTACCAGAAGGGAAGGAGTTGGGGGAAGATGAACAGGGTAAAGGGGGTCAAATATATGGTGACAGAAGGAGACTAGAGTCTGGGTGGTGAACATGCAATACAATATACAGACAATGTATAATAGAATTGTACACCTAAAACTTTTATAATTGTATTAATCAATGTCACCCCAGTAAATTTAATTTTTAAAAATAGAAATTACCTAAATGGATATTTTTTATTAGTGATGTATATAAACATGTTGTACAAATGTATCAATAGAAATCCTTTTAATTAGGTGATGCAAAACAGTGTTCCATACCAGGTAGCTCAGCATATAAGTTCTCATGTCACCCAAACTTCACTAATTTAGGAATATTGTGAGCTCATACAATTCATTTGTGCTCTACAAGCCTCACTTTATTCAGGCATGAAAGGACAAAGAGTACATATTTTCAGGGTGTTATCAGTACTGAAATAGATAATATATGTGATCATCTAAATTGAGTTCCTGATCTTCAAACAAATTATTTTTCTTATATTTGTTATTTTCAAGAGTTGATAAGCCTAATACAAACCTTAAAAACTATTACATAGGCTCCTTTCTTTTTCCTTGAAAGAAAAATCTGTCATCTAAACTAAAAATGAGTCATTTCTTTCTACCTCTTGATGACGTTATATTTTTCCAAGCCTTTTCCAGCAGAGTAATTTTTGTGTTATATATGTATTACCTGCAAGGGGATCTATTTTAGGAGGACATTGGATGTTGGTACCTTTATCAATTGTTTTCATTGTTGCACATTAAAGCTTTTTAACTAGAAAGATATTTCTGGGGAGAAAAAGGGCAGAAAATCAAATGAAATGATAGTACCAAAGAATCTAATTTTAGGGGGAAAAATGCTGGAACATAAATTTGAAAACCCAAAGATGTGCAAAGCCTAAAGTGGGGCAACATGCCTGCCATGGAAGGGGTGGGGCTGCAGGCCCAGCTGCAGTTTGGGTACAGGCTGCAGATCACCTGGCAGCACCGTGGTCTAACTGCACAGAGGTAGATGGCTGAGTCCTCCAATTGGGAGGCTGTGATGTTCAGGGTACTGTACAGTTCCTTAGAATTCAGTGTGCAGCTTAACCTTCCATTGTGCATCGTCCCTGAAGTTAAATAAAAGAGACTGATGAGGCCGCCCCTGGGATTCTGTCGGAACCACTGCAAACTGAACACTGTGGTAGAAAAAGTGCACCTCAGAGTAGAACTGGTTCCCTCCTGGAGGCTCAGGGCTGAAGGACTCTGCTCCACCTTCATCCCTCTCACCCCTGCTTGGAAAGAGAAAAACAAACACATATAGGTCACTGGGGGTAACTGATGTAGTTTTCAAACCTGTACAGTATTCCAAGAAACACCAAAGTAGGAGCTCTGTGTCAGCTCCCCCTCCGCCCTCCTCTTCACCCCACCTCCACCCCCCATGCCCCCGACGGCTATGGAACACTCCCCAGCTCCCCATCTGGGACACCCGAACTCACAGCAAACCTGAGCCCACAGAAGCCCCAGCAGAACCCCCAGGTGTCTCTCCATGACTTCTTGCCAAGGTGCTGTGGTGCCTTTGTCCCTGCTCTGGAGGGAGTAGAGTCCTGAACCAAGGCAAATTTTGTTCCTACACGCAGTATGTTTCACCAAACTCACTGAGGACCAATCACATCTCAGCTCTGTCATTCATCTTAACAGCAAACTCCACCCACATTGGCCCAGAAATAACGGACAGTCTTGTCTCCAAAACTGTGAATACAAACAGTGCAGGACTGTAGCAGTCAATACTTCCAATAGATGAAGGTATAAGCTGGTGATTGTTTCTTAAAACACGTTATGTAAGAGAAGTTTGTGGCATAGTGCATGAGGAAGGGTGGATGGTGTTCCTAGATTATCAGTGTTTCAATGGGTTCTGTAGAAACTTGAAGAATCTTAGGAAGAATGATCCAGTTCCTAAATTGCATAGTTTGACAGAGAACTTTGTGAATTCAGTTACATGAAAAATCTGATAAAGGAAAACGATAGGATAGTATGTATTGTGTATTGCAGAAGTAAATGATTTTCTTGAAATCAGGAGAGTTCTAGAAGCCAGGACATACAGTCACCATCTGCAGAGAAAATAACTCCAACAAAATCTTCTTGATGAAAAATAGAATTTGTATATAATTTCCACTTTGACTTAATTTCCACGTCTCCCCTTCTCCTGTCCAACTCTTGGGCACCCTGCTGACACACATAGCTGATTCTGATCCAACCACATTTTGCTGGTCAAATTAAATAGTGTCCTCTCTCTTTTCTTCTATTTTTGTTCCTTATTTTCCTTCTGTTTTCTTCTTTTCCCTTTATTTTTATTCCTTCTACTTTCACAGAGATAAATGAAAAGGTAGGTTATTTGGAGTATGGGAATAATTTATGGGTCAGTAGATTTTGGAATTTTAGTCATAACAATTAAAAAACTGAAACATGCTATGATGATGTTTACTATTGAGCTTCCATGCTCATAATGACCATTAATAGACTTACTCCTGTCCCTCTGCTCAGAAAATCATTCTCACAGTAGATTTTTGAGTATTAACTCCAACTTTCTGAAGTTTACCTAGCATGGCAGAGCCAAAAACCTGAGGTGAACTCTACACAAACACTGTTAACTATCTCCTCATTTCTGCTGTCTACACTGACTTGTTCACATGCTATTGCTTTCCTTACTTAACTGCTCAACCCTCAGAACCATAAGAAAGTCATCTTTTTGTTGAGCCTACATTGCCCCCTAGTGGGCCAAAACCATGAATAAAGAGGACTTTAGAACAGCTAACTCAGCAGTCACACAACCCCAGTCTCCATCCCTCTGTTTACTGATGAACTAAATGAAGATTGTTAGAAAACAAAGTGACTGCCAAGGCTGAATGGAGATTAAAAATGAACCAAATTCACCTGCATGGTCTTATTAACCAATGTTACCTCAATAAATAGAATAAAAAGGAACCAAATTCTACTTTTAAAGTGTCATTTCATGAAAATAATTATCTTAAAATAATTTGATAAATCTCATCTTGTGCTATTTACTTGATTTATTTACCTTTGATTGCAGTAAATCGATAAATATTTATTGAAGCTTTAGTGTAAATGAGGTAATTCACTAAATCTTAAGAATACACTAAAGAGACATACTAATTTACAGGCTACTGGGGAAGACAAAAATATACATAACTATAATACAGTCAGAGCAGGAGCCTAAGAGGACTGAAAACTAAAACTTAAATGATCCCAGAGGAAGAAAACTGCTTATACTTGGGGTGGTTGAACAAAATCTGAAGAAGATGTCATTTTCTTCTTTTCTCCTTTATTGGTGAGAAAAATAAAGAATATAAATAAATTTTTATAATGACAATGACTATTAATTTTAACAATAGGAGGAATTCATGAATATAGGAGTTATTAAAAGTAATAAAACATTGCTTATAGACTAAAATCCCCTTTGACTACTGCTCCAAATTTGCACTCTTCCATTACTTATTCCTCCAATTCTTTCTTCATCCTGGTCAATTTGCAGTAGATGGTTTGGGGGTTTTGTACTATAGGTTTAAATCAATGGAAACTATATAGTATAGTATTTCATTTATACTTTATTGTAATACAAATAGACACATAGTGCATACCTTCCTGTTACTTGTTTTATAAACTCAATAACAAATTTAAGTCTTATGTTAACACACATAGATCCTTCTGCTGAATTATATCCCACACTATGGATATACTACTGTCTATATAGTCCTTCTCCTATGAACAAACAGTTAATATGTTGTTGTTTTTATCTATAAAATACAACACTACAACAAACCTTTTTGAACATTGGTCTTCATTCACATGCACTCATGTTTCTCTAGGAGCAACGACTAGGAAGAGTGAAGGAACAAGCTATGAGGATAGTAGGTGAAAATCACTCCAGGCAAAGCAAAGATCAGGGACAAAGGCTCTGATGGAGAATGGAGTGAATACTGTACTGATTATCATGCTGGATGTTTTTCTATTTTATTCTTCTTAATTTGCTTGGAACTATAATTTATGAGCTGATTTGATAAACTTTATCTGAAATTATTATCCTAAAATGCTGCTAGTATGTCATTTATTCAACCAGCCACTGAGGTCATTCTAAAGATAGTAAATCAGTAAGAGAAAAAGTCTTCTGAAGGACAAGGAGTGAGATATACAGGGGGAAATCCTATCTAATAAAAGAGTAATATGCAAATTGATCGTCACTCCAACACACAAGATGGCTGCCCCCATGTGGACACAAGAAGGCCACCACAGGATGGCCAGCAAGGGAGGACAGTTGGGAGAGACCAGGTCTGCAAGGGAGGGAAGTTGGGGGTGACCAGGCCTGCAGGGAAGGGCAGTTGAGGGGGACCCAGGCCTGCAGTGGAGAGCAGTTTGGGGGGACCAGGCCTGCAGGGGAGGGCAGTTAGGGGTGACCAGGCCTATGGGGAGGGCAGTTAGGGACAATCAGTCTGACAGGGGAGCAGTTAAGACATCAATCAGGCTGGCAGGGAAGTGGTTAGGGGGTGATCAGGCTGGCAGGCAGAAGCAGTTAGGGGCAATCAGGAAGGCATGCAGGTGAGCAGTTTGGAGCCAGCAATCCTGGATTGTGAGAGGGATGTCTGACTGCCCATTTAGGCCTGATCCTGCTGGAATCGGGCCCAAACGGGCAGTCAGACATCCCTCGAGGTGTCCCAGATTAGAGAGGGTGCAGGCTGGGCTGAGGGACACATTCCTCTGTGCACGAATTTGGTGCAATGGGCCTCTAGTATTATACAATCACACACACACACACACACACACACACACACAAATAATTTAAGGGTACTGGAGAGAAAACATGTCACATTTTTCAAAGCAGCAGAGAGAAAAAATTTTTTTTCAATGCAACAGAAGACAGATAAAAAGAAAACACCAAGAGCATGTGGAGCAAAACCAAAATTTTAGAAATAAGTCCAAACATATCAGTAATCAATACATATATAAAAAGCAATTATTTGATTGAATCAGATTTTTTAAATCTTGCTACATATCACTTAAGAGAAAATCCTAAAAGAAAACAACCAAGAAAGTTGAGCACATAGGATGGGATTCTTCCTGCTGCCCTGAGCACAAAGACTGAAGCCCCACCCACTAAATCCACCACACCCACCAAAGAGATATCCCAAAGGAAGGTCAATGCTGCTGAAGGGACAGTCTAAGGGGGCTCCAAGAGAACACCAAGTTAGGGAATTAAGTTAACTCCCACAAGGTAAGATCTAAGAAAAAAGACAGAGGTTCAAAAATTAATATTCAGATAGGAAGGAAAACTGTCAGAGATGAAGCATTAAGGAGAAACTAAGATTTATAGAAAGGGATGAAACTAAAATTAGGATAATACCATACCTTATATAGCAGAGCATAAGGAAGCCAACTGTTAATAACAACTTGTACATTTTTATCCATTGTCCCTCAAGCTTCATTCTTTTACAATTCAGAATTTTTTATGAACTATTTCTAAAAGTTCATTTCTACAACCTCTAAAGACACGTTAAAAGAAGATGGGAAACGCTCATCATCAAAACTGTGTGTTGCCCTAGCCGGTTCGGCTCAGTGGATAGAGTGTGGGCCTGCGGACTGAAAGGTCCTAGGTTCTATTCCAGTCAAGGGCATATGCCTGGGTTGTGGGCTTGATCCCCAGTAGGGGGTGTGCAGGAGACAGCTGATCGATGTTTCTCATCATTGAGGTTTCTAACTCTCTCTCCTCCATTCCTCTCTGAAATCAATAAAAAACATTAAAAAAACTATGGGTAATAATTTTGTGCTCAAGGACTTAGTAAAAAGTTGAATCAAGGCAGGTTTTAAGAGTCTTGCTTATAAACCTCACATTTATTTATTAGGAGGGCCATTTTTAATATCCTATTATATTAACTGTATCATAAAAAGAAATGTAAAGCCAAACCAATACGTATAATATATATTAAATATTTAAATAATTTATTATTTTTATTTCCAGGTTGTAGTGCACTGTTTCCTAAATTTCCTTTGTCTTAGATATCCCTGTACATATGAAAGTCTAATTATCCTAACAACTCTATGAATGTGCATAAAATATTGGAAATTTTTATTAAATGTACTTTGTACTTGATATTTTATAAGAAAATGCACCGTAGTGGATCAAACCATCACAGACACTCAGCAGCCAGGCTCCTTGCTCAGAGTTTGTGCTCAGCTCCCCCTGCAGTTTCTGTCACTGTGTCACTCAGCACACAGTAGTACATGGCAGAATCTGTCTGGTGGACTGAGGCTTTCTCCAAGTGGAAGGCATTCGGTTGTTTTTGGTATGTGGCTACAAATCCTTTGTTGCTTCCCTTCTCATTGGCCTTCGCAGCTTTCAGGAGGAGCTGTGGACCTTCTCCGGGATACTGAACATACCAGAAAAGAGTGGGGTACATGGTAGTTTCATAGGAGCAGTTCACAGTCAGGGGAGCCCCTTCTGAGAGAGTCACTTGGCCTTTGGTCTGGGTCACCGAGTCTCCATGGGTTCGTCCTGAGGAAAAAATAAAAGAGAACTCTGTCACCTTGGGCATGAAGCTCTTCAATAAAATTAAAGTTAAAAAAATTGCTGACATAACAGAAGAAATAATCCATATTTTAAGAGGTGTGTTACTTACCAAGCACTAAGAGTACCACAGTCACTAAGCCCAGGGAAGACTTCATCTCTGCAGTACCATCTAAATAATGTTCTTGACTCTTAACATGAAGAAATGCTGAAGTCACCGCAAAATTATAAATCTAAACCTGCATTTCACACAGGAAATGTTTGTGTTGGGAAGCTGCACCCCCTGGTGGACAGGGGCTGAAATGTTTCTTAGGTTGCCGCCCAAATAGCAGTTCTCATCTGTGATTTTAAGAGGCACAAGTCAGTTTTCAGCTGCGTTTAGAAATCTAAACAATGACTATCCTAAGCTCTCAGGTCTTTTTTTTCCCCCTTAGAACAGTATCTGACATGGAAGTACTTTAACAGAGCATGCATGTTATTCCTGCAGTTGGAAGATAGCAATTTTTTTAAGCATTTTAATACATTACTATATATTCTCATGTATCTGTTGTGGGCCTGCCTAGAATCCACTGAATCAGAAAGGATTTGGGGTGGAAATCAGAGGAAGTAATACAAAGTCTTTATTGAATGAGTCTTCACTTTTCAGTACTGTACCACAATATAGAACAACGACTGACATTTATCACGTGCTTACTAAATATTTGCTGAATTGAACTGAAATCAGCAGTCTCTCATTGAAAATTTACCACTACAACACATACAATATTTCCTCAGTCTTAAAATATAAACAATTGTAAGATATGCTATCTTTTTAATAACAATTTTCAGGAGAAAAAAATCAAATGAATTTCAGAATAATTTTTTAAGTATGAATCTGAGACAGAAGAAACATCATAATTGAAGTTAGAAAATCAATAAAGAGTGATCTCAGATCAATATCTTAATGTCCTACTATTTTTTTCATTCCAAGATAAGATAACCAAGCAATGTGAGTCAGGCCAGGAGTACTAACCCTATAGCCTTGATGCAGATCTAGCATAAAAAAGGCTTTCTACTTTGGAAATTAGCCTCTTATCAGATGAAACCTTGGTGAATATATTTTTTTCCCCTACACTGGGTTCCCTTTGCATTTTGGGGATGGCTTCTTTTGCTGTGCAGAAGCTTTTTAGTTTGATGTAGCCCCATTTATTTATTTTTCCTTTGTTTCTTTTGCCCTAGGAGATGCATCGACAAAATTTCTGCTACTTGAGATGTCTGCAGTTTTAATGCCTATGTTTTCTTCTAGGATTGTTATGGTTCTGTGTCTTACATTTAAGTCTTTTATCCATTTGAGTTTATTCTTGTGTATAATACAAGTTGGTGGTCTATTTTCATTTTTTTTTTGCATGTACCTGTCCAATTTCCCCAACACCACTTAATGAAGAGACTGTCTTTATTATATGCACTTGCCTCCTTTGTCAAATATTAATTGATCATATTGGCATGGGTTGATTTCAGCAGTCTCTGTTCTGTTCCATTGGTTTATATGCCTGTTCTAGTGCCAGTACTAGGCTGTTTTGATTACAAAATCTTTATAGTATAATTTGATATCCAGAATTGTGATCCCCCCAACTTTGAACTCAGACAACTTAACAAAAGACAAACAATCCAATTTAAAAATGTGCAACAGACCTGAATAGACACTTCCTCAAAGAAGACATACAGATGACCAATAGACATATGAAAAAAATGCTCAGTCACTAGTCATCAGAGAGATGTAAATTAAAACTACTATGAGGTATCACCTCACACCTGCCAGACTAGCTACCATCATAAATCAACAAATAACAAGTGCTGATGAGGATGGAGGAAAAAGGGAACCCTAGTACACTGCTTGTGGGAATGCAGACTGGTGTAGCCACTGTGGAAAACAGTATAGAGTTTCCTCAAAAAATTAAAAATGGAATTGCCATTTGACCAGGGATCCCACTTCTGGGAATATATCCTAAGAATCCCAAAACACCAATCAGAAAGAATATATGCACCTCTATGTTCATAGCAGTATTATTTACAATAACTAAAATCTGGAAACAGCCCAAGTGCCCATCAGTGGATGAGTGGATAAAAAGTTGTGATACATTTATACCATGGAATACTATGAAGCCATAAAAGAAAAAGGATTTCTTACCCTTTGTGATTGCATGGATGGGGTTGAAGAATATTATGCTGAGTGAAATAAGCCAGTCAGACAAAGACACATATCACATGATCTCACTTATATGTGGAGTCTTATGAGCATAATAAACTGTCTAACAAAACAGGCCCAGAAGCATGGATTCATGGAACAGGCTAACATATTTCTGAGGGGGGTTGGGGAACAGGGAGATGGGAAGAGATTAACCAAAGAACTTTTGTACATATATGCATAACCAGCAGACACAGACAATAGTGTGGGGAAGGCCTGGGGTGAGGTAGGGGCTTAGAGGAGGGGGACTAAGGAGGGTGGGAATTGGAGAACATCTGTAATACTGTCAACAATAAAAATAAAATAAATTTTAAAAAATGCTTTCTACTACCATCGATCTGACACATTCTGTGGACTTTAACTTTAATCAAATAATGTTCCCCCACGGGTAGACCAGGAGCTGAGGACTTGTATCAAAAAACTGAAGCATAAATTAGAACTCTCCTCTTTATCAGCTATCAAATTGTGGAAGATATACCGGCTGATATTCATACAACAGTTGATAATAGAATCAATGTGTGAGTGATTTAAAATCGCAGATTCTGAGATCTCAACACTAATTTCATGAAAGATTTCCGGGACTGAGACCCACTAATATGAAAATTTTAAAGTTCCCGCAAGTGGTTTTGCTGCAGCCAGCCTGATACCTATTTCTAAGATTTCATTTGTGGTTACTGTCCTAGACCAAGGTGGTTCTCAAAGACCAGAGAGAAAGCTCTGGGATCAGCATGGGAAATGTCCCTATGACTACACAAGTTTTTTAAAACTAGTCATTTTTGTCTGTCCAGTGTCGCTCAGTTGTCAACCAGGAGGTCGTCTGTTCAATCCCCAGTCAGGACACTTGCCCAGGTTTTGGGCTTGACCCCCACTAGGGGGCGTGCAAGAGGCAGTCAAATCAATGTTTCTCCTTCATAGATGTTTCTATTTCTCCTTCTCTCTTCCTCTCTCTGAAATCAATAAAAACATATTTTAAACAAATAAATAAACTAGTCATTTTTATGAAGTGCCAGCAGCAAAAGCAAGCACTTTTTTAGTTCTCTATTTATGACCATTCATTTTATAAAACAAAACAAAAAAACCTCTGAAGGTTATTAGGATAAAGTTCTAGAGAAAGCCACATCTTTCTGCAAGGCCCTGCAAACATTTATCTATAGACATGTAGATGGAAGCTTAGTTCAAGCTGTTTCCTGGAATTCTCTCTACACAGATTCAGGTCAAGGGACTTCATGAGTCGTCTGAGTGAACATGTAAATAGTCTCCCAGATGTGGACTTAATCGATTCAGGCCCATCCTTGCCTGGTAATCAGTTAGTTAAAGCATCCTCCTGATAAACTAAGGTTGCAGATCCCATCCCCGTCAGGGCACATACAAGGATTAACGAATGAATGCATAAATTAGTGCAACAACAAATTGATATATATCTCTCTCTCTTTCTCTCTCTCGCACACACACAAATCAATCATTAATCAATAAATCAATTTTTAAAATGAAATTCAGACCCAGATACATAAATTCTTCTCCACCTTCTAAGATATAATGTCAGAACCTGCCAAAAAACTATGCTTGAATGGAATTTGAAAAAGCAGCTGCAAACTTCTATTCTGATATACAAGGAGAAAAACAAAATAAGCTGAGAAGATGTTGGGTTGAAAGTAAACAGTACAGCACATGGATGTAGAAAGTTGTTACGTATATTTTTTAAAAAAGTATTTTAAAGCAAATGAGAACCTATAGGAGATTTATTTTGCATTTTGAGTCACACAAGAAAACTTAAAACAACATTAAGGTTAGATATTTGTTACATTTTTTATTTTAATGGCTTTTTAAATGCATGATTTCATAAAAACAAATTGCACCTATTTAATGTAAACAATTTTATAAGATTATACATTTATAGATACTGTGAATCCATTACCACAATCAAGATAATGAACATACGCATCTCCCCCAGAGTTTCCCCATGTTTCTTTGTAATCCTTCCCTCAACCTTGTTCCCACTACCTATTCCTGTTTTCAGGCAACATCTCTGTCACATATTAGTTTGCATATTTTATATAAATTTTGTATAAATGGAATCATTTCTACTCTTTTGTCTGGCTTCTTTCTCTCTACATAATTATTTTGAAATTCTTCTATGGTCTCATGAGTATGTTTCATTCCATTTTGTTTCTTTCCATTTTGTTGCTGAGTAATAAGTATTCCATCACAGAAAGATAAAACAAGTTGTTTTTTAATTCACCTATTGATGTACATTTTCATTGGCCCTTGTTTGGGGTTGTTACAACTAAAGTTGCTATGAACATTTCTGCATACAATTTTTTTAAAACATAAGCTTTCATCTCTCTGTGGTCAATATCTGAGAGTGGAATGACTAGATCATGTGATAGGTGTACATTTGACTTTGTTTAACTTGTTTGTTTTAGTAGCATTTTTGTAGATACTATTGGATTGTCCACGGGACAATTATGATGTCTGTGAACTAAGATAGATTCGCTTCTTTCTTTTCGAATTGTATGTCTTTTATATTTTTCTCTTGCCTTATTGTGCTGGCTAGAACATCTAGTACAATGTTAAATACAACAGGTATGAGCCAAAATTCTTGAGCTCAGGGGGAAGCATTCAGTCTTTCACCATCAAGTATGACATTTGATGTAGGTTTTTGTAGAGGCCTTTTATGAAGTTGTAGAAATTGCCTTGGATTCCGAATTCACTTGGAATTTGTAATGAGGAACAGAGGCTGGATTTGTCAAATGCTTTTTCTGTACCTACTGAGATTACTCTCATTAATTGATCAACTGTTGATTATCAGTCTCTTTGTATACATTATTGATAAATTGTCACAACAAAATATTAAAGAACATATAATTCTTCCATTCAACAAATAATGAGACAAAGTTCCCAATTGCTTAGAAAGTAGTTTTTAATACAGTTTCCCCTGATAGCAACAATCTGTTTCCTGGTTTTTTCACCACTAATTATTTTCAGAGAAAATTTGAGAGAAAGCCTAGAGGATAGAAAAATTATTTCTTCAGCCTTTGAAATACCTTAAGACAGTATGTTAACAGGTTCTTTATTTATTCAAAAGGAACTAACAACAAAGAATTAAATAATTGCAGGTTTGGCTTTCTCACACACACACACAAAAAAGAAGAAAAAATAAGGACACAAACTGCAATTCAGGGGCAGACCACTAGGTAATGTCTTGACAATTCCTTTTAGACCAAGTAGTAGACACTTGACTTGAGCAATGCACTGTAGCAAAGGTGTCACACTCTTCCAGACTTTTGTGAACCTACAGGAAATGGAAACTTCCATCATGGCTAGTTATCACTCTCTTCTTCTGTTCCTTTAAACTTGCTTGTAATAAAGCAGCCTAGACATAGTTCTTCAAATTATCCAGTATAAATTTCTAAAAAAAATATATTTATACCCTAAGTATTGATATATATATATACATTTTTCCACCAAATGTTGGAAGCAACACAAATGCCCATCAACTGATGATTGGATAAACAAAATGTGATATATACCTACCCTGGAATATGAGGCTTAAAAAGGAAAGAAATTCTGACACATACTACAACATGGGTGAACATTATACCAGGATATCATACTAGATGAAATAAGTTACAATATGACCAAAAGTGCATTAGTCCACTTTTATGAGCCATCTGAAATAGTCAAATTCATAGAATGAGAACTCAAATGGTAGTTGCCAGGGGCTGGAGGGATAGAGGGAATCAAGTGTTACTGTTTAAGGAGTAGAAATTTTCCATTTTTTAAGATGAATAGGGTTCTAGAGATATGATAGTGGTACTTCTTTATCGACAATGTAAGCATACTTGATATAACTCAATTGTACACCTAAAATGGTAAAATTTTACATTAAAATGGCAAAATGTTAATAACTTAAAAATTTTAAAGACACAACTTTTCTGATTTCTACTGCGCACATCTGCTTTCCAAGTGCTATATAATAAAAGGCTAATATGCAAATTGTCCCCTGGATCTGAAGTTCGACCAGGGGGCGGGGCTGGCCCGCCAACTGCCCTTGGCCCCTCCCCCCAGCTGGCCCAGCCTGATTGGCCCAATTGAGGCAAGCCGGCCTGACCCTACCCGTGCATGAATTCATGCACGGGGCCTCTGGTGTAAATATAAGAGTGAGTACAATAAAAGGTCACTTATGAAAAACCCATTACCATTCAAACTATAAGGCACTAAGACAATTGGGTTAGACATAGAAGGAGGAAATATTAGAGGATGAGGATTTTGGATTGTGGAGCACTGATAAAACAAAGGAAGAGGGCAAGGAAGTGTGCAAATGTGCAACATGATGGCAAAAGGCTTTTAGAAGGGTGGTAAGGTTAAGGACAAGAGTAGAAAAAAATAATTCACACTCTGCTTCTTCACAATGTTCCCCTAGAGCCACTAATTATTGATCATTTTATGAGTAAGACTGGTGGGAGGCAGGTAAATCTAAAATGAGCTCCTCCATGCTAGATTATTAATAAGATGGAAGAACACCAAGTTTGTCACATAGTAGGCACCTTAGAAAGTAAATGAGGGTACCTTACCTCAGCTAACAAATATAAATTAAACTAACTCATTAAACAATATAAAAGAGCATAATGTAAAAAAGAAAAAAACAAAGAATTCAGAGCCTTCGTTATTAAAAACAATACCTTTAAAATAAAATATACTCAATAAATATTTATTAAACAAATTGATAGGAAAAACCTGACAATTTTACATAGTTTTACTGATTTTTGAGTCAGATTTTTCTAAATTTCTTTAGTCAATTCTTCTAGCTCAATCTATCACCAAATGGTAAGCTGTTTGTTGTGGCTCTTCTTTGTCTCCAATAAACAATTTCAACCCAAACTTGCAAAGATATGGAAGTTTTTGATGAATGATAGCTCTATACATGGTCCATGAACCTAGAGAGGTATTTTCAGTTTTCCCTCTAACCCTACCTACACCTGTGCTGCCACAGCCCTGGCCACTTCCTATCTGTGATTACAATTCCCGCCTTGGTCCCTACAGCAGGTGGATGCATGAAGCAGGGCCCTGGGGTTTTGGTACACCTCCTTCTAACACGCCTCTCACTGTGGGCTCACTCAGGGCACAGAAATACACTGCAGAGTCCTCCAGCTGTGAAGCTGAGATGACAAGGTTGGCAGAACTCTTTGCTTTCTGAAAATTCAGTGAGTAGCGGCCTCCTGTGGCATTTTGCTGGTTGTAAGAGTCCTGACGAATAAGGAAAATCATTGCCCCACTGCTGAGCTGCTTGTACCAGAATAGACTATAACTTGTAACACTGGTGTCATATGTGCAATCCAGGCTCACAACCTCCTTCTCCTGCACTAACATTGCTTGTTGGCCTTGAGTTACCTTCTGGGCAATACTGGGTCCTGAAAGAAAAAAATACAAACAAAGTTATCAGATAAGTGATGTGGGACAGAAAATTATATTTTTTTTCTACGTCTCCTTTTTCCCCGATTGACCTTCCCCCTCCCCCAGTAATTCCCACCCCGGTCAAGGCCCCACCGCCCCCGTGTCTGTGTCCATGGGTTATACTAATATGCATGAATACAAGTCCTTTGGTTGGTCTCTAAACGCCCCCACACTTTTCCTAGCATTTGTCTCTGGATCTATTTTTGTTCATCAAATTAGGTAGATCATTATATCCCACATATGAGTGATATTTATCTTTCTCTGACTGGCTTATTTTGCTTAGCATAATGCTCTCCACTTTGATCCATGCTGTTGCAAATGGTAAAAGTTCCTTCTTTTTTATAGTGGAGTAGTATTCCATTGTGTAGATGTACCACACAGAAAGAATGTTTTTTACACCTGGCCAGCTTTCCTTCCCAGGGTAATCATAAAAGACTGCCTGTACCCTCTGTTGTTAGGTCACAGAGAAGATCCATTCCCACTGGGGCATCCTTACCTAGCCACATTGAAGTTATGACCACCCTCAGAAGGCCGGAGACCAACATGTTCACGTTCTTCCACTAAGTGGAATATATCTCTTTTCCTTCTTCAGTGTTAGGGTTCTGCAAGCAGAGGTGACTGACAGGTGGGGAGAAGAAATGCTGCCCTATGTGCTGCTGCTGCCCCAGAACAGGAAACAGGGTTTCTGGTGCAGCAAGTTGCTGTGGGGCACGTCAGACTTTCTATGTATTGGCTGAGAGTCTCACCCAACCCAAACTTCCTTTTGAATTAACCAACTCTTTTTTAATTTTATTTTTCAATTACCCTTTATGTTCAATATTATTTTGTTTTTATTTCAGGTGTATAGTATAGTGGTTAGACAATCATATACTTTACAAAGTGTTCTCTCCGGTACTTTCAGTACCAACCTGGTACCTCACATAGTTATTACAGTATTTTTTACTATATTCTTTATGCTGTACTTTACATCCTAGTGACTATTTTATAACTATCAATTTGTACCTTTTAATCCCGTCTTTTTTTTTCCACCTGGGTCTGCAACCACCCTCCTCACAGGCACATTCCTAGGTTGCAGGTCTTTTTAATATATATTTTATTGATTTTTTACAGAGAGGAAGGGAGAGGGAGAGAGAGTTAGAAACATCGATGAGAGAGAAACATCGATCAGCTGCCTCCTGCACACCCCCTACTGGAGATATGCCCACAACCAAGGTACATGCCCTTGACCAGAATTGAAAGTAGGACCCTTGAGTCCACAGGCCAACGCTCTATCCATTGAGCAAAACCAGTTAGGGCACTAGGTTGCAGGTTTGATCCAAGTTGGGTCCATACAAAGGCAACTGGTTGATGTTTCTCTCTTACATCTATTTTACTATCTATCTCTCTCTCCCTCTCTCTCAAATCAATAAAAACATATCTTGGGTGAGGATTTAAAATTTGTTTTGAATATTGAAATCAAAATAGTTAAATAGGAATTTTCTACCATCTCCCTACCCACCCCACCAAAAAAAATTCCACAATTATGCACTAAATAGAGTGCCTGTGGAGAAGTTCAGGAATCCAGCACAGAAGTTACACTGTGTGAGAAGCACATTGTGAGAACAAAAATATCTGAGATTGGTAGCATGTTAAAGGGTAAGAGGACCAATTTCATTTTTCCACTGTCACGCCTTCCCCTGTGCAGCATAGTGCAGTGCCAATAGGAATCTTCTGGGCCTTTGATTTTGCCCATAGGGGACAGTGAGAGTATGCGAGTGAGCCCCTGGCTCTCCCAACTTTAGGGGAAGCTGCCAAAGAGACTCGCCTCATCAAAGAGATTCTTGCCCCATCCATACACTGAGGTGTGCTGCCCAGCTGGGAAGTGGGAAGCACCTAGCAGAACAGCATCCAGGGCTCTCAGTGGGCATTAAAGGGACACAGATCCCATTAACTGCAGCACAGACAGACATCAGGAACCTGCTCATGAGATGCTGGGGACACCTTGCCTGCAGATTCCCACAACTGGTCCACGAGCACCCCAATGCTCAATGCCTCACCCAAACACCATCTCACCGGGTGGACAGCTACCAGTGCACACAGGAGGGCAACAAGAGTCAGCCTCTACAGATGGCTAGTTTGTAGTCTCAGAAAGGGTCCCGCTCTGCAGGACTGGGTGAAACCACACAAATTTAAGCAGTCAGCACCACCCTAGGGAAAGCAAGCAATAAGGAAGCTGTCAACACACTGTCTGGTTTTGCAGGATGGAAAAAAGGCCATAATGTTTGTAGTGAATTGTCCAGAAAAGGGAGAAAACCAATACTGCAGTGAAGGTTTAAAGTTTGAATGAATCTAAGTATGTACTGACTCTGCATCTCTGACCAGAGGATTTCTTCTACCATAAAACATTTCCCATGTATATGTGATAAAGCAGTTAAGTCCATAGTAATGGTGCCCTCTCTCCCTCACTTCTGACTTGGTTTAGGAAGAATAAACCAATAAAATAAAAGCCATGCATCATGCATCCCTCTCCCTGTCTTCCAGGAAATGGACCAATCAACAGGCACCTTGCTTTTACTGGACTGGAGCTAATGGTTATAGTGAGGAAATAATGAAAGTCATTGAGGTGTTGGGCTACAATCCTGGCCTTTCTTGTTCCCATGTTATGCATCTGGTTTAATGTGATGCATTTCCTTATAAGAAAAAAACAACTAGTAACTGACAACCATAACTCAGCCAAGAGCAATTATCTCACCACACCAGTCACCAATTCTTTAGGAAGAATATAAGAGATCTTGAAAATAACCTACCCAGGACCACAGGTGGGATAATTGGGAAATTAATAATTAATGCAACATTTTTCATTCCATTTATTTATCTATAACAATAAAAGAAGTAACTTTTTTTAAAAAAATGTTGTCGGTAGTAATGTTTATTCAGTTGAAACATGAAGATGAAGCAAGGAGATTTGTCACAAGCTATCTGTAAATTATCCATTCATCTAATGCTTTTGTGCACTCCACTAATAATAGTAAAGTAGCTAATAAATACTTATAAAAAAATTTTCTTTATACTCCAGAAAGAAAGATTTGAATCATAATGGACGCAAAATATGACAAGTCAAGGAATAGATTTAATTGTCTTAAAATAACAGAGATTTATTGAGAAAGACATGTAGTATAAACAGAAAGAAACTATGTGTTCTTAAATAATGAAATAATCAAATACACACATTAGGAGTCTTGATCCTCACAAATCAATATATAAATTTAATTCTATCACAAAGCTTAAATTAAAATTATGAGAAAATACCAGAACTCAACTTTCTATCTTTAACAAACATCTACTGATTATCAACTATGTGGGAAAGTTAATGCTGAGTAGTGAGGCTGTAGCAGTGAATAATTTACAACTCAATCTTTTAAATTCTATGAGAGTATATGTGTGAACAAATATGTACAGAATTTGGTAAAAGAGAATGTTTGTGTTTAATCAGAAGCTCACTTTCTAAAATCATGTCCTCTCCTGATTTCCTCAAACACACATAGTACATACCACCACTGTGCTCTGAAAAAACATGTCACATTTTTTAACAATAAAGTGGTCAGAACACAGAAAAAACTGTCACATTTTTGTCACAAATGTAGCAGAAAATTAATATAAATCTGTAATTTACTAAAATTTCTCACAGAACTATTAAATAGCAGGTGTTGCAGGAGAAGGCTTGATGAAATGGAAAAGCTCAATTCAAGATATACAATTCAATGAAAAAATCATGATTCTAATTATACTAAAGTGGATGGAAATGTAATTTGACTGTTAGTAATGTTATCTGCTTACATAATTATCAATTTTGCATTTTTTGTATTATACATATTTTCTATATTTGGCATGTAATAATTTATAATCAGAAAAAAATAACAAATGCTGTTTTCAAAACACAACATTTAAAAGCCCAATCATAATAAAGATTGTGATATTGGTGCTAAGGGGTTTTTTATAGGACAGGAGGTTGAATAGCAAAAATATAAAGTCATCTTTAAAGCCTAAGTTTCAAAATTAAACATTACTAACTCACTTCAAGAATCCATTATGCAACAATCACCCAACCACATGGTCTAACCCTTTCCGGGTCATCTTGAAACTGACCTCTTATTAAGTGTTTTTATACCAACACATTATTTTCCATTTGCAAATAAGCAATAAGACAAATGCTATGCTTGAAGGTCTGTCCCAGGGAGAGGGGGCACGTTTGTGTACAGGATGCAGGTGCCTGGGAAGCAATGTGTACTCGCTGCACAGAAGTAGACTGCTGAGTCTTCAGGTTGGGTGGCTGCGATGTGCAGGGAGAGATGTTTGACCGTCTTATTCAAGAAAACAGTGAGTCTTTCAGCTGCGATTTTGTCCTTATTTGAACGAATGTCTATAATGAACTGGGGACCTTTTCCAGGTTCTTGCTTATACCAAGGAAAGTAGCTTGAGCCACTGTCTGAATAAGAACAGGTGATAACAGCAGTGTTTCCCTCCTGGACACTCAGGGTGGAAGGATGCTGATCCACTTTCTCTCCATGGCTGACCCCTATGCAGAAAGAAAGAGTCAGAGAAAGAGTAACCAGATCATTATGCTTCAGAATTTTCTTTTTCCACAGTAACTAAGAAAGCCTGAATAAAGCCGGTGTTGCTTTTAAGGAATATCCAATAATATATTGTTTCCCATAAACCCTCAACTCACAGTCCAGCTGCAGCCACAGGAACATGAACAAAGCTCCAATAGATGTCCTCATCATTCTTCCCACTAAGGGTCAGTTGTGGAACTGCGATCACAGCCAGGGGAGCTACTGCTGTTGTCAAGTTATCCCTCCTTTCCTCTGACAGTCAGAGGGGCTTCTCACATTCTACCAGCCAATAAGAAAAAGACTGTGCTTCTGCCAAAGCCTGTCATTCAGAATCCACTAAAATGCACCCTCCACATGTCCTGCAGCAGCAGAGGTGCACTGCCATCTTGTGGTTACATTCACAACTACTGAACTGGCTGTTAAATGTTCTTACCCTGTTTCCTATGAGGGACTCAGACATGCAAAGTCAGCAATAAGTGAAAAAAAACTAGCTTTTAGACCAGAGATTAAGTAAGAATGTAGAGATCAAGATTGCTATCCCTGAAGAATACTGAGTCATTGTTAATATGTTGTATGGAGGCAGATGCAGCTGGTAATTGTTCAACAATGGCCTGGGTTTACATGTTTGAAATCAGGGAAGCACTCTCTTCAACAAAGAAAATATAAAACATTCCTTTTTAGCTAAATCTGTCATCACCATTTTCTGTTATGAAGAAAAACTCTTTTAAAAAAGAACATGTAAGTCAAACAGCAGAGTACAAGGGAGGAGATCACTCGATATTTCAAGTGCCTACTTGTTCACGCTGCTCCTCTAAGCTGGTCTTGCCTCTTTGCTATTCCCAGAGAACTGACAGTAGCAACAGTCAAAATGAGGCATCTTCCATCAATAATGACCCCGTGATTAAAAGTAAAACATTTAATCTAGATGATAAGGGAGCAGGGGGATATCTTCCATGGGTTATTATATTTCAACCATAGGAAACAATTTGACCCATAGATTGGGTTGATTTGCAATGAGAAATCTGACATGCTTTAAGAAATCTTTTCCAATGCTATGTTTTATATTCTTCAAAATATTGAAAGAATATGGCATCTGAGAAAACATCAGGATGCAGATTCAGAAAATATAAACACATGTATGTTTATTCTTGAAGTGGCTTCATTTTCTCCTATCAAAATGGGTGGTATATCCTAAAATGCAATTACTGACTCATATCTTTAATGGAATTTCTTCTAAAGTATAGGCCCACTCCTCTAGCATATACTCCTACTCTCTTGGCCATTGCTGGCTCAAATTCCATAACCTATCACTTTATTTCTAAGCTCCACTACAATGTTCTTTCCCCAAGACATTCATAATGTCCCTCACTCCTGTGAATTTCCAGAATCATCTTTCTCTGCCAAAACCCCTTCTTGTCCACTGTATTTTCTTGAAACTTTATGAATTACTTCAGTGAGAATAAATCTAGTGGAAAGTTAATGACGCCTGTGTCTACTAAGGGACAAACAGAAACTTAACCGAAAGAACTGGTCATGAGAATGGTCCCTGGAAAACCAAGACTACCTCATTTCCAGAAGTGGAGCTCCTTTCCTGTGATTTTAACTCTGTTCCTCTGCAATTACAAATAAATCGGATCTTTCTTCCAAATCTCAAACCTTTAAAGATTTATAAAGACAGCTGTGGTGAAGAATATAAGATCAATATCCCATGTAATAAAAGGCTAATATGCATATTGTCCCCACAGGCAGGAGAATGACCGTCCAGGAGTTAGATGTGGGCTGACCAGCAGGGCGGAGCGTGGAACATGGTGGGCATCAGTTACATGGCACTGGCATTGAGCGGCAGTAAAGGCAATGCTTGCCACAACAGGCACTGACAAGAGCAGAACCATGGCAGGATGGTGGAGCAGGTGAGCGGGCGGCACCAGGCCAAAATGGGTGCAAGCAGGGGCCCTGATCGCCCCGCCGGTCTCCCCACAGACAGTGACTGGTGGTAGGGGGCAGGGCCAGCTAGCGGGCAGAGCCAGACCAGGGCAGGTGTGAGCAGGGGCCCTGATCACCCTGTGGGTCACCCCACAGATCACCTCGCCTAGGGACCCTACCTGTGCATGAATTCCGTGCACTGGGCCTCTAGTACAAATATAAGTGAGTATAAATAATGTATGTTTTTATGTAGATAAAACATCCTGGTTTCGAAGATCTTCCATTCTCTCATTGCCTTACAATATGATTTCTCAGCCCTTCTTTGGGCATATTTTCTTCTTTTTAGAGACAGATACTTAGGTCAATATTTGCCCTTTTGAGGTATGCCATACAGAACTAAATGAAATGGTGCAAAAGTGACCATTCATATGAAAACCATATTAACCATAACACAGATACAGCCATCCTTTGGGCAATATTCACAATTTCATGAAATTATTCATAGGATATTGTTTTACTTATTGTTGATGTGTTGACCTGGAAAGCTTTTATCTAGCATCTCCATGGACTTCAAGCTGCATGAGTTTTCCAACTCCAATTATTGTTTTTACTGACAATATGTGATTTATTCTTGTTATACTCATATCCTGCCTTCAGGGAATGTCCACTTGGGATAATGAATATATTTGCTACTTCCAGGAAAGTTCTTAGAAATACATTGTGTTGAAGATGACAACATCACCTTTGGCTTCCTCTTACAGAATCCAATGAGTGATGAACTGGTTAATGATACAGTAAAAGGGGCTCAGCCTTAGTATCCTTTCCTGCCCAAGTTATCAAACAGCTATACAAATTGGAAATCTCTATTCCAATTTTCAAATCATTGACCATGTTTTCCCACACCCAGACTGCAGAGATCTAAGTAGCTGGGTTTGCATTACACAGCTTCTCTTTGCTCAGTAATATGGTTATGCAAGATGGAAGAAGAATAAAGAATGTTAAAGAGGAAGTGAGATAATCTAATTTCTTTCTACTCCCAACTCATTTACTACTTGTTTCATATTTGCATCTTAGATTGTGTCTCTGTCTTTGTAAAATAAGATTGGGCCAGCAGATATTTAAGCGTTCTTGAAGCTCTAAAATTTTTTAATGTAATTTTTATAGCCTTCCTCAGTAGGAGCTACTTTTCCTTTATTTGAATATACTGGGGTGACACTGGCTAACAAAATTATACAAGTTTCAGGTACACAATTCCACCACTCATCATCTGTACTCTGTATTGTGTATTCACCACCCCAAGTCTCTGTTCATCACCATTTATCCCACCCATACCATCCTCCATCTTTTCCTAATTCCCCTCCCCCATAATCACTACACTGTTGTCCATGTCCATGAGGTGTTTTTTTCTCTTTTTTCTTTTTTGCTCAATTTCTCCACCCCAAACCAGCCCGCCAATTCCCTCCCACAGCTTTCAGTATAGTCTCTCTCAATGATTCTGTCTCTATTTTGCTTGTTAGTTCATTTTGTTCATTAGATTCCACATGGTGAAATCTAATGAATGAAATCATATGGTACTGTACCCCTATATTCATTTCAGCATTGCTCACAAGACATGTAAACAACCTAAATGTCCTTCAACAGATGATTGGATAAAGAAGTCGTGGTACATATATAAAATGGAATACTACTCAGCCATAAAAAGCATAAAATATTGCTTTTTACAATAACATGAATGATGTTTAGAGTGTTGTGTTTAGTGAAAATGTCAAATGGAAAAGAACAAAAACCATATGACTTCATTTATATGTGGGACATAAAACAGAAAGCAACAAATGAACAAACAAAACAAATAAACAATGTTATAGGCACACACAACAGAATGGTGGTTACCAGAAGGGAAGGAGTTGGGGGAAGATGAACAGGGTAAAGGGGGTCAAATATATGGTGACAGAAGGAGACTAGAGTCTGGGTGGTGAACATGCAATACAATATACAGACAATGTATAATAGAATTGTACACCTAAAACTTTTATAATTGTATTAATCAATGTTACCCCAGTAAATTTAATTTTTAAAAATAGAAATAACCTAAATGGATATTTTTTATTAGTGATGTATGTAAATATGCTGTACAAATGTATCAATAGAAATCCTTTCAATTAGGTGATGCAAAACAGTGTTCCATACCAGGTAGCTCAGGATATAAGTTCTCATGTCACCCAAACTTCACTAATTTAGGAATATTGTGAGCTCATACAATTCATCTGGGCTCTACAATCCTCACTTTATTCAGGCATGAAAGTGAAAGGGCGGGGAGAGACCGACTCCATGTTCCCTTTGTTCCATATCTTTCACCTCGTGGAGTCAGGTTCCCGCCCTAGAACCTCTCCAAGAGCCCAACCCACACTTTTGAATTAGCCAATAGAAATGCAAGGGGAAGGTAAGCCGCACCCTGCCCCCATGTGCAACCTGATCCTGACCAATCAGCGGAGGCCACACTACCTCACCCCTCCTACCTCTCCCAGGCCCCCTATAAATCAGCGCGTTTGGGGGCTGACTCTCTCTCTCTCTCCACCTTGCCGCTGCGCCGGTGGGTGTGTGTGTGGGACTGAGCTCCAGCTATCTCGATTAAAAGGCTCTTTGCTTTTGCATCGGACTCGGCTCCCTCGTGGTCTTTGGGAATCACGAAATCTGGGCATAACAAAAGGACAAAGAGTACATATTTACAGGGTGTTATCAGTACTGAAATAGATAATATATGTGATAATCTAAATTGAGTTCCTGATCTTCAAACAAATTATTTTTCTTATATTTGTTATTTTCAAGAGTTGATAAGCCTAAAACAAACCTTAAAAACTAATACATAGGCTCCTTTCTTTTTCCTTGAAAGAAATATCTGTCATCTAAAATAAAAATGAGTCATTTCTTTCTACCTCTTGAGACGTTATATTTTTCCAAGCCTTTTCCAGCAGAGTAATTTATGTGTTATATATGTATTACCTGCAAGGGGATCTATTTTAGGAGGACATTGGATGTTGGTAACTTTATCAATTGTTTTCATTGTTGCACATTAAAGCTTTTTAACTAGAAAGATATTTCTGGGGAGAAAAAGGGCAGGAAATCAAATGAAATGATAGTACTGAAGAATCTAATTTTAGGGGGGAAAAATGCTGGAACATAAATTTGAAAACCCAAAGATGTGCAAAGCCTAAAGTGGGGCAACATGCCTGCCATGGAAGGGGTGGGGCTGCAGGCCCAGCTGCAGTTTGGGTACAGGCTGCAGATCACCTGGCAGCACCGTGGTCTAATTGCACAGAGGTAGATGGCTGAGTCCTCCAATTGGGAGGCTGTGATGTTCAGGGTACTGTACAGTTCCTTAGAATTCAGTGTGGAGCTTAACCTTCCATTGTGCATTGTCCCTGAAGTTAAATGAAAGAGACTGATGAGGCCGCCCCAGGGATTCTGTCGGAACCACTGCAAACTGAGCACTGTGTTAGAAAAAGTGCACCTCAGAGTAGAACTGGTTCCCTCCTGGAGGCTCAGGGCTGAAGGACTCTGCTCCACCTTCATCCCTCTCACCCCTGCTTGGAAAGAGAAAAACAAACACATATGAGGTCACTGGGGGTGACTGATGTAGTTTTCACACCTGTACAGTATTCCAAGAAACACCAAAGTAGGAGCTCTGTGTCAGCTCCCCCTCCGCCTTCCTCTTCACCCCACCTCCACCCCCATCCCCCGTGGGCTATGGAACACTCCCCAGCTCCCAATCTGGGAAACCCGAACTCACAGCAAACCTGGGCCCACAGAAGCCCCAGCAGAACCCCCAGGTGTCTCTCCATGACTTCTTGCCAAGGTGCTGTGGAGCCTTTGTCCCTGCTCTGGAGGGAGTAGAGTCCTGAACCAAGGCAAATTTTGTTTCTACACGCAGTATGTTTCACCAAACTCACTGAGGACCAATCACATCTCAGCTCTGTCATTCATCTTAACAGCAAACTCCACCCACATTGGCCCAGAAATAAGGCACAGTCATGTCTCCAAAATTGTGAATACAAACAGTGCAGGACTGTAGCAGTCAATACTTCCAATAGATGAAGGTATAAGCTGGTGATTGTTTCTTAAAACACGTTATGTAAGAGAAGTTTGTGGCATAGTGCATGAGGAAGGGTGGATGGTGTTCCTAGATTATCAGTGTTTCAATGGGTTCTGTAGAAACTTGAAGAATCTTAGGAAGAATGATCCAGTTCCTAAATTGCATAGTTTGACAGAGAACTTTGTGAATTCAGTTACATGAAAAATCTGATAAAGGAAAACGATAGGATAGTATGTATTGTGTATTGCAGAAGTAAATGATTTTCTTGAAATCAGGAGAGTTCTAGAAGCCAGGACATACAGTCACCATCTGCAGAGAAAATAACTCCAACAAAATCTTCTTGATGAAAAATAGAATTTGTATATAATTTCCACTTTGACTTAATTTCCACCTCTCCCCTTCTCCTGTCCAACTCTTGGGCACCCTGCTGACACACATAGCTGATTCTGATCCAACCACATTTTGCTGGTCAAATTAAATAGTGTCCTCTCTCTTTTCTTCTATTTTTGTTCCTTATTTTCCTTCTGTTTTCTTCTTTTCCCTTTATTTTTATTCCTTCTACTTTCACAGAGATATATGAAAAGGTAGGTTATTTGGAGTATGGGAATAATTTATGGGTCAGTAGATTTTGGAATTTTAGTCATAACAATTAAAAAACTGAAACATGCTATGATGATGTTTACTATTGAGCTTCCATGCTCACAATGACCATTAATAGTCTTACTCCTGTCCCTCTGCTCAGAGAATCATTCTCACAGTAGATTTTTGAGTATTAACTCCAACTTTCTGAAGTTTACCTAGCATGGCAGAGCCAAAAACCTGAGGTGAACTCTACACAAACACTGTTAACTATCTCCTCATTTCTGCTGTCTACACTGACTTGTTCACATGCTATTGCTTTCCTTACTTAACTGCTCAACCCTCAGAACCATAAGAAAGTCATCTTTTGTTGAGCCTACCTTGCCCCCTAGTGGGCCAAAACCATGAATAAAGAGGACTTTAGAACAGCTAACTCAGCAGTCACACAACCACAGTCTAATCCCTCTGTTTACTGATGAACTAAATGAAGATTGTTAGAAAACAAAGTGACTGCCAAGGCTGAATGGAGATTAAAAATGAACCAAATTCACCTGCATGGTCTTATTAACCAATGTTACCTCAATAAATAGAATAAAAAGGAACCAAATTCTACTTTTAAAGTGTCATTTCATGAAAATAATTATCTTAAAATAATGTGATAAATCTCATCTTGTGCAATTTACTTGATTTATTTACCTTTGATTGCAGTAAATCCATAAATATTTATTGAAGTTTTAGTGTAAATGAGGTAATTCACTAAATCTTAAGAATACACTAAAGAGACATACTAATTTACAGGCTACTGGGGAAGACAAAAATATACATAACTATAATACAGTCAGAGCAGGAGCCTAAGAGGACTGAAAACTAAAACTTACATGATCCCAGAGGAAGAAAACCGCTTATACTTGGGGTGGTTGAACAAAATCTGAAGAAGATGTCATTTTCTTCTTTTCTCCTTTATTGGTGAGAAAAATAAAGAATATAAATAAATTTTTATAATGACAATGACTATTACTTTTAACAATAGGAGGAATTCATGAATATAGGAGTTATTAAAAGTAATAAAACATTGCTTATAGACTAAAATCCCCTTTGACTACTGCTCCAAATTTGCACTCTTCCATCACTTATTCCTCCAATTCTTTCTTCATCCTGATCAATTTGCAGTAGATGGTTTGGGGGTTTTGTACTATAGGTTTAAATCAATGGAAACTATGTAGTATAGTATTTCATTTATACTTTATTGTAATACAAATAGACACATAGTGCGTACCTTCCTGTTACTTGTTTTATAAACTCAATAACAAATTTAAGTCTTATGTTAACACACATAGATCCTTCTGCTGAATTATATCCCACACTATGGATATACTACTGTTTATATAGTCCTTCTCCTATGAACAAACAGTTAATATGTTGTTGTTTTTATCTATAAAATACAACACTACAACAAACCTTTTTGAACATTGGTCTCCATTCACATGCACACATGTTTCTCTAGGAGCAACGACTAGGAAGAGTGAAGGAACAAGCTATGAGGATAGTAGGTGAAAATCACTCCAGGCAGAGCAAAGATCAGGGACAAAGGCTCTGATGGAGAATGGAGTGAATACTGTTCTGATTATCATGCTGGATGTTTTTCTATTTTATTCTTCTTAATTTGCTTGGAACTATAATTTATGAGCTGATTTGATAAACTTTATCTGAAATTATTATCCTAAAATGCTCCTGTATGTCACTTATTCAACCAGCCACTGAGGTCATTCTAAAGATAGTAAATTAGCAAGAGATAAAGTCCTCTGAAGGACAAGAAGTGAGATAAAGCAGGAGGAAATATTATAGAATAACACACACGCACATGCACACACACACACACACACACATAATTTAAGGGTGCTGGAGAGAAAACATGTCACATTTTTCAAAGCAGCAGAGAGAAAAAAATTTTTTTCAATGCAACAGAAGACAGATAAAAAGAAAACACCAAGAGCATGTGGAGCAAAAATATTAGAAATAAGTCCAAATATATCAGTAATCAATACATATATAAAAAGCAATTATTTGATTGAATCAGATTTTTTAAATCTTGCTACATATCACTTAAGAGAAAATCCTAAAAGAAAACAACCAAGAAAGTTGAGCACATAGGATGGGATGCTTCCTGCTGCTCTGAGCACAAAGACTGAAGCCCCACCTGCTGAATCCACCACACCCACCAAAGAGATATCCCAAAGGAAGGTCAATGCTGCTGAAGGGACAGTCTAAGGGGGCTCCAAGAGAACACCAAGTTAGGGAATTAAGTTAACTCCTACAAGGTAAGATCTAAGAAAAAAGACAGAAGTTCAAAAATTAATATTCAGATAGGAAGGAAAACTGTCAGAGATGAAGCATTAAGGAGAAACTAAGATTTATAGAAAGGGATGAAACTAAAATTAGGATAATACTATACCTTATATGGCAGAGCATAAGGAAGCCAACTGTTAATAACAACTTGTACATTTTTATCAGTGGTCCCTCAAGTTTCATTCTTTTACAATTCAGAATCTTTTATGAACTATTTCTAAAAATTCATTTCTACAACCTCTAAAAACACGTTAAAGAAGATGGGAAACGCTCATCATCAAAACTGTGTGTGAAAGGGTGGGGAGAGACCGACTCCATGTTCCCTTTGTTCCATATCTTCCACCTGGTGGAGTCAGGTTCCCGCCCTAGAACCTCTCCAAGAGCCCAACCCACACTTTTGAATTAGCCAATAGAAATGCAAGGGGAAGGTAAGCTGCACCCTGCCCCCACGTGCAACCTGATCCCGACCAATCAGCGGAGGCCACACTACCTCACCCCTCCTACCTCTCCCAGGCCCCCTATAAATCAGCGCGTTTGGGGGCTGACTCTCTCTCTCTCTCCACCTCGCTGCTGCGCCGGTGGGTGTGTGTGTGGGACTGAGCTCGAACTAGCTCGATTAAAAGGCTCTTTGCTTTTGCATCGGACTCGGCTCCCTGGTGGTCTTTGGGGATCATGAAATCTGGGCATAACATTTGGGGGCTCGCCTGGGATCCCCAAGAACCTCAAGGGACCCCCGATCCGTAGAGTCTGACTGGCCACAGTAGGTGTCTGTCTGTTCCTTGTCTCTTTTGTGTGAGCTCATTTCTGAATCTCTGGTAGTGCCCAAAGCGGTCTAGGTGGACGCACAGGAGGATCACGGGCGGGAGGAATCGGGAGACGTCCTGATCCTCCTTCAGGAGGGACGTGTATTCCCCTCAAACCTCTGGGACGAGGTGGGTTGCTCCCACCGATCGGCGTGAGGCCGTCGTCCACACTTTCGGTTTTGTCAGTTTTGTTCCAACGGACTCGCGTTGGAAAGCTTGTCTCAAGGGCCCTTTGTTTGTCTATGTCTGTGTTTTTCTGTTTTGTTTTGTGGACTCTGTTGACGGACATCATGGGACAGACTCAAACCACTCCTTTAAGCATTATGGTTGATCATTTCAAAGAGGTTAAGGGAAGAGCTAGCAACCTCAGTGTAGAGGTCCGGAAGGGCCGGTGGTAAACTTTTTGTTCTAGGGAGTGGCCGACTTTTAGTGTCTGGTGGCCGCCGGAAGGGACCTTCGACCTCCCCACCATCCACCGGGTGAGGGACATCGTCTCGCAGCCCAAGAAGGGACATCCTGATCAACTTCCTTACATTATTACTTGGCAGGACCTCATGGAAGATCCACCCTCCTGGCTTAAGCCCTTTCTGTCCCCGCGCCCCCTGGAGCTGAAACCCATACTTGCTTTGCAGGAAACGGAGAAGGTGAAGGAGAAGAAGTATCTCACCCGCCATCAGGTCCCCTCTACCCTCTCTTTCAGGGGGGAACTGAAGAGGAACTAATCTTTCCTCCCTCATATCAGGCCCCTAGGAGTCCACAGCGGGGTGATCCTCCCACGCGAGGGGAAGCGGACGCCACGGGGAGCAGAGTTCCGGGAGCGGCTGGGGGCGGAGTTCCGGGAGCGGCTACGGTACCGGTGGGCTCCCAGATGCAGATGGCAATCAACTCCATCACTATTGGCCTTTCGCCACTAATGACCTTTACAACTGGAAGGCTCAGAATCCTAAGTTCTCTGAGAAGCCAGCAGGGCTTATTGATCTGTTAGATTCTGTCCTTTTCACCCACCAGCCCACGTGGGATGACTGCCAACAGCTTTTACAGGTCCTGTTCACAACTGAGGAGAGGGAAAGAATCCTCAATGAGGCCGGAAAGTGGTTCCAGGCGTGGACGGGAACCCAACCACCAACCCGGTCCAGATAGATGTCTCTTTTCCCTTAACTAGGCCTGAATGGGATTTCAACACGGCAGAAGGTAAGGAGAGGCTCCGGGTCTACCGCCAGACTCTAATGGGGGGTCTCCGAATGGCTGCTAGAAAGCCAACTAATTTGGCCAAGGTAGGGAATGTTCAGCAGGAAAGGGATGAGTCTCCAGCTGTCTTTTTAGAAAGGATTATGGAGGCATACAGCACCTACACCCCCATGAATCCAGAAGCTCCTGAAAACAAGGCAGCTGTGATCATAAGCTTTGTAAACCAATCGGCTGCAGATATTAAAAAGAAACTGCAAAAAGTAGATAGGTTGGGGGAGAAGAGTTTAAAGGACCTACTGGAGGTAGCCGAGAAGGTGTATAATAACAGGGAGCCCCCGGAAGAAAGGCAGGCTCACGCTGCGGCGGCTGCGAGCAGCAAACAAACCCGAGACCTAGCTAAGATCCTGCTCGCCACCACCGCGGACTCTTCTGAGGAACGGAACCGCCGTCTAGGCCAACTCGCCGGTAACCAGGAGGACGGTAAGGGTACGCCCAGGGCGGGAGGCGAAGGCTGCAGAAAGATCAGTGTGCTTACTGTAGGGAGATAGGGCACTGGAAACAAGAGTGTCCGAAAAGGGCCAGCAAAAAGGGAGGCGAAGCGGATCGAGTGAAGGTCCTGGAGTTAGATGAACTGAGTGATTAGGGGAGTCGGGGTTCGGACCCCCTCCCTGAGCCCAGGGTAACTCTTAGAGTGGAGGGGACCTCCATTGACTTCCTTGTCGACACCAGAGCGCAACACTCGGTCCTCTGTACGCCTCAAGGAAAATTAACAAATAAGTCTTGGGTACAAGGAGCAACTGGTATGAGCCAGTATTCATGGACTACCCGAAGAACGGTGGATTTAGGGATGGGCCGGGTATCCCACTCTTTGATGGTAATTCCGGAATGCCCCTACCCACTGTTAGGACGAGACTTGCTCACTAAGATCGGAGCTCAGATAACTTTCAGACAAGGGGGGCCTCAGGTTACTGAAGGCAAGGGCCACCCCATTCAGGTCCTGACCATAAGGCTGGAGGATGAGTACCGGCTTCACCAAAAAGCCTCTCCAATAGAGGGCTACAGCGGACAACTGATGCGGATTCGGTTGCCTCGGGTTCAAGAACTCGCCCACCATCTTCAACGAGGCCCTGCACGAGGACCTGGGAATCCTAGAGCAAGTGAATGGGCTCCGGAAGAACCTGACCGACCAGCCCCTTCCAGATACAGACGTCACCTGGTTCACGGATGGAAGCAGCTTCGTACGGGTCGGGAAGCAGGTATGTGGGTGCAGCTGTAGTCACTGAAACGGACACTGTATGGGCAGAGGCTCTGCCTCCGGGACGTCAGCCCAGAGAGCAGAGCTTGTGGCCCTCACCAAGGCCCTGACACTGGGAGCTGGAAAGCGGCTCAACATCTACACAGACAGCCGGTATGCGTTCGCCACCGCTCATGTTCATGGGGCAATCTACCAAGAGAGAGGGCTACTAACAGCAGAGGGGCGGACTATAAAGAATAAACAGGAGATACTCAACTTACTCTCAGCCTTATGGCTCCCTGCCAAATTGGCCATCATACACTGCCAAGGACACCAGAAGGCTGACAACCCAGTGGCAAGAGGAAACCGCAGGGCTGACCAGGCGGCCAAGGCAGTAGCCCTTTCTCCGATCCTCACCATGGCCCTACAGCTCCCAGACCCAGGAGACCCAGTTCTGCCATTTCAGCCAGGATATTCCCTGGAGGAGTTACAGCACATTAGGAAGCTTCCCCAAGCAAAGGAGGAGACTGGGTGATGGTATATGCTGGAAGACATCTTGCCCAGGTACGGTTTTCCCGCTGAGATAGGGTCAGACAATGGACCAGCTTTTGTCTCGCAGGTAAAGCAGGCAGTGGCCAAGGCCATTGGGGCAAATTGGAAATTGCATTGTGCTTATAGGCCCCAAAGCTCAGGGCAAGTAGAAAGGATGAATAGAACTCTAAAAGAGACCCTGACCAAATTGACCATGGAGACTGGCGGGGACTGGGTGGCTCTCCTTCCATATGTCCTTTACCGGGTTAGGAACTCCCCCTACACCCTGGGTTTTACTCCTTATGAGATCATGTTTGTCCGGCCACCCCCTATTATCCCTAACCTTAAAGCCGAATTTCTTACAGAATTTGAAAGTCAAGAACTGTTTCTTTCCTTGAGAGGGCTCCAGAGGGCGCACGAGGACATTTGGCCACACCTCTGCGCTATCTATGAGACCGGCCCAGCCCCGACTCCTCATCAGCATAAGCCCGGGGACTGGGTCTACATCAAGAGACACCGCTGGGAGACCCTCGAGCCACAATGGAAGGGTCCCTACATCGTAGTGCTGACGACCCCCACCGCTCTCAAGGTAGACGGCGTCGCGACCTGGGTCCATCTCACTCACGTCTGGTCAGCGGACCCATCTGTGATCCAGGAAGACTTCGTCACCAAATGGAGCATCGATCGAGATCAACGCAACCCGCTCAAGCTCAAGCTACGGCGTGCTCGACCTGCCTGATGCTGGAGGGGGAAGGAAGACTTGGGGACTCCGATTTTATCAGTACAGGGAATTTGGGATGGTGTACCCTCGTGACCCAGGAATGTTGTCCAGTAGAAATACAAACCGACCCATGATTGGGCCTGTAAGTTTCAAGACAAGGGGGGAATGAAAGGGCGGGGAGAGACCGACTCCATGTTCCCTTTGTTCCATATCTTCCACCTGGTGGAGTCAGGTTCCCGCCCTAGAACCTCTCCAAGAGCCCAACCCACACTTTTGAATTAGCCAATAGAAATGCAAGGGGAAGGTAAGCTGCACCCTGCCCCCATGTGCAACCTGATCCCGACCAATCAGCGGAGGCCACACTACCTCACCCCTCCTACCTCTCCCAGGCCCCCTATAAATCAGCGCGTTTGGGGGCTGACTCTCTCTCTCTCTCCACCTCGCTGCTGCGCCGGTGGGTGTGTGTGTGGGACTGAGCTCGAGCTAGCTCGATTAAAAGGCTCTTTGCTTTTGCATCGGACTCGGCTCCCTGGTGGTCTTTGGGGATCATGAAATCTGGGCATAACATGTGTTGCCCTAGCCGGTTCGGCTCAGTGGATAGAGTGTCGGCCTGCGGACTGAAAGGTCCTAGGTTCTATTGCAGTCAAGGGCATATGCCTGGGTTGTGGGCTTGATCCCCAGTAGGGGGTGTTGCAGAGGCAGCTGATCGATGTTTCTCATCATTGATGTTTCTAACTCTCTCTCCTTCTCCCTTCCTCTCTGAAATCAATAAAAAAACATTTTAAAAAAACTGTATGTAACAATTTTGTGCTCAAGAACTTAGTAAAAAGTTGAATCAAGGTAGGTTTTAACAGTCTTGTGCCAGAAACCGATCATTGTCCCACTAATAGATGTGGAAATGCTCTGAAAGGTTGGAGCTAATCACTCATTGTTTAGTTGAGACATTGGTAGTTGAAGCAGCCTCCACCTGTTACTCCTATGTAAATTTCTGTTATTGGAATTTCCTGCCTAAAGGTAATGGGCGTATCCCATAGTCTCAATAAAAGGGATTGCAAGGCCAGAGCAAGGGGTAGTCCTCCCACTAGAGGTGGGCTACCGCTTGGCCCCCCAATATTTCCAAATTAATACTTTTCTAGTCTCTCTCTTCATTTGTGTGCGGCCTTCTCCAGAAACCGGACCCTGAGTGGGCCCTGAACCACGCGGGACGTGAAAGGGGTTCCCACAGTCTTGCTTATAAACCTCACATTTATTTATTAGGAGGGCCATATTTAATATCCTATTATATTAACTGTATCATAAAAGAAATGTAAAGCCATACCAATACGTATAATATATATTAAATATTTAAATAATTTATTATTTTTATTTCCAGGTTTTAGTGCACTGTTTCCTAAATTTCCTTTGTCTTAGATATCCCTGTACATATGAAAGTCTAATTATCCTAACAACTCTATGGATGTGCATAAAATATTGGAAATTTTTATTAAATGTACTTTGTATTTGATATTTTATAAGAAAATGCACCGTAGTGGATCAAACCGTCACAGATACTCAACAGCCAGCCTCCTCATTGCTGCTCAGAGTTTGTGCTCAGCTCCCCCTGCAGTTTCTGTCACTGTGTCACTCAGCACACAGTAGTACATGGCAGAATCTGACTCATGGACTGAGGCTTTCTCCAAGTGGAAGGCATTCGGTTGTTTTTGGTATGTGGCTACAAATCCTTTGTTGCTTCCCTTCTCATTGGCCTTCGCAGCTTTCAGGAGGAGCTGTGGACCTTCTCCGGGATACTGAACATACCAGAAAAGCGTGGGATACCGTGTGGTTTCATAGGAGCAGTTCACAGTCAGGGAAGCCCCTTCTGAGAGAGTCACTTGGCCTTTGGTCTGGATCACCGAGTCTCCATGGGTTCGTCCTGAGGAAAAAATAAAAGAGAACTCTGTCACCTTGGGCTTGAAGCTCTTCATAAAATTAAAGTTCTAGAATTTGCTGACATAACAGAAGAAATAATCCATATTTTAAGAGGTGTGTTACTTACCAAGCACTAAGAGTACCACAGTCACTAAGCCCAGGGAAGACTTCATCTCTGCAGTACCATCTAAATAATGTTCTTGACTCTTAACATGAAGAAATGCTGAAGTCACCGCAAAATCATAAATCTAAACCTGCATTTCACACAGGAAATGTTTGTGTTGGGAAGCTCCACCCCCTGGTGGACAGGGAATTAAATGTTTCTTAGGTTACCGCCCAAATAGCAGTTCTCATCTGTGACTTTAAGAGGCACAAGTCAGTTTTCAGCTGCGTTTAGAAATCTAAACAATGACTATCTTAAGCTCTCAGGTCTTTTTTTCCCCCTTAGAACAATATCTTACATGGAAGTACTTTAACAGAGCATGCAGGGTATTCCTGCAGTTGGAAGATAGCAATTTTTTTATGCATTTTAATACACTACTATATATTCTCATGTATCTGTTGTGGGCCTGCCTAGAATCCACTGAATCAGAAAGGATTTGGGGTGGAAATCAGAGGAAGTAATACAAAGTCTTTATTGAATGAATCTTCACTTTTCAGTACTGTACCCCAATATAGAACAATGACTGACATTTATTATGTGCCTACTAAATATTTGCTAAATTGAACTGAAATAAGCAGTCTCTCATTGAAAATTCACCACTACATCACATACAATATTTCCTCAGTCTTAAAATATATACAATTGTAAGCTATACTATCTTTTTAATAAAAATTTTCAGGAGAAAAAAATCAAATGAATTTCAGAATAATTTTTTAAGTATGAATCTGAGACAGAAGAAACATCATAATTGAAGTTAGAAAATCAATAAAGAGTGATCTCAGATCAGTATCTTAATGTCCTACTATTTTTTTCATTCCAAGATAAGATAACTAAGCAATGTGAGTCAGGCCAGGAGTACTAACCCTATAGCCTTGATGCAGATCTAGCATAAAAAAGGCTTTCTACTTTGGAAATTAGCCCCTTATCAGATGAAACCTTGGTGAATATATTTTCCCCTACACTGGGTTCCCTTTGCATTTTGAGGATGGCTTCTTTTGCTGTGCAGAAGCTTTTCAGTTTGATGTAGCCCCATTTATTAATTTTTCCTTTGTTTCTTTTGCCCTAGGAGATGCATCGACAAAATTTCTGCTACTTGAGATGTCTGCAGTTTTACTGCCTATGTTTTCTTCTAGGATTGTTATGGTTCTGTGTCTTACATTTAAGTCTTTTATCCATTTTGAGTTTATTCTTGTGTATAATATGTTAGTGATCTGTTTTCATTTTTTTGCATGTACCTGTCCAATTTCCCCAACACCACTTATTGAAGAGACTGTCTTATTATATGCACTTGCCTCCTTTGTCAAATATTAATTGATCATATTGGCGTAGGTCTATTTCTGGGTCCCCATTCTGTTCCATTGGTTTATATGCCTGTTCTAGTGCCAGTACCAGGCTGTTTTGATTACAAAATCTTTGTAGTATAATTTGATATCCAGAATTGTGTTCCCTCCAACTTTGAACTCATACAACTTAACAAAAGACAAACAATCCAATTTAAAAATGTGCAACAGACCTGAATAGACACTTCCTCAAAGAAGACATACAGATGACCAACAGACATATGAAAAAAATGCTCAAAGTCACTGGTCATCAGAGAGATGTAAATTAAAACTACTATGAGGTATGACCTCACACCTGCCAGACTGGCTACCATCATAAATCAACAAATAACAAGTGATGATGAGGATGGAGGAAAAAGGGAACCCTAGTACACTGCTTGTGGGAATGCAGACTGGTGCAGCCACTGTGGAAAACAGTATAGAGTTTCCTCAAAAAATTAAAAATGGAGTTGCCATTTGACCAGGGATCCCACTTCTGGGAATATATCCTAAGAATCCCAAAACACCAATCAGAAAGAATATATGCACCTCTATGTTCATAGCAGCATTATTTACAATAACTAAAATCTGGAAACAGCCCAAGTGCCCATCAGTGGATGAGTGGATAAAAAAGTTGTGATACATTTATACCATGGAATACTATGAAGCCATAAAAGAAAAAGGATTTCTTACCCTTTGTGACAGCATCGATGGGGTTGGAGAATATTATGCTGAGTGAAATAAGCCAGTCAGACAAAGACACATATCACATGATCTCACTTATATGTGGAGTCTTATGAGCATAATAAACTGTCTAACAAAACAGGCCCAGAAGCATGGATTCATGGAACAGGCTAACATATTTCTGAGGGGGGTTGGGGAACAGGGAGATGGGAAGAGATTAACCAAAGAACTTTTGTACATATACGCATAACCAGCAGACACAGACAATAGTGTGAGGAAGGCCTGGGGTGAGGTAGGGGCTTAGAGGAGGGGGACTAAGGAGGGTGGGAATTGGAGAACATCTGTAATACTGTCAACAATAAAAATAAAATAAATTTTAAAAAATGCTTTCTACTACCATCGATCTGACACATTCTGTGGACTTTAACTTTAATCAAATAATGTTCCCCCACAGGTAGACCAGGAGCTGAGGACTTGTATCAAAAAACTGAAGCATAAATTAGAACTCTCCTCTTTATCAGCTATCAAATTGTGGAAGATATACCGGCTGATATTCATACAACAGTTGATAATAGAATCAATGTGTGAGTGATTTAACTGGCAGATTCTGGGATCTCAACACTAATTTCATGAAAGATTTCTGGGACTGAGACCCACTAATATGAAAATTTTAAAGTTCCCGCAGGTGGTTTTGCTGCAGCCAGCCTGATACCTATTTCTAAGATTTCATTTGTGGTAACTGTCCTAGACCAAGGTGGTTCTCAAAGACCAGAGAGAAAGCTCTGGGATCAGCATGGGGAAATGTCCCTATGACTACACAAGTTTTTTAAAAGTAGTCATTTTTGTCCGGCCAGTGTGGCTCAGGTGGTTGAGCCTAGTCCCATGCACCAGGAGGTCCTCTGTTCAATCCCCAGTCAGGACACGTGCCCAGGTTTTGGGCTTGAACCCCACTAGGGGGCATGCAAGAGGCAGTCAATCAATGTTTCTTCTTCATAGATGTTTCTATTTCTCCTTCTCTCTTCCTCTCTCTGAAATCAATAAAAACATATTTGAAGCAAATAAATAAACTAGTCATTTTTATGAAGTGCCAGCAGCAAAAGCAAGCACTTTTTTAGTTCTCTATTTATGACCATTCATTTTATAAAACAAAACAAAAAACCTCTGAAGGTTATTAGGGTAAAGTTCTAGAGAAAGCCACATCTTTCTGCAAGGCCCTGCAAACATTTATCTGTAGACATGTAGATGGAAGCTTAGTTCAAGCTGTTTCCTGGAATTCTCTCTACACAGATTCAGGTCAAGGGACTTCATGAGTCGTCTGAGTGAACATGTGAATAGTCTCCCAGATGTAGACTTAATCGATTCAGGCCCATCCTTGCCTAGTAACCAGTTAGTTACAGCATATGACTGATAAACTAAGGTTGCAGATCCCATCCCCGTCAGGGCACATACAAGGATTAACGAATGAATGCATAATTAGTGGAACAACAAATTGATACCTTTCTCTCTCTGTCTCTCTCTCGCACACACACATACACATACACACACACAAATCAATCATTAATCAATAAATCAATTTTTAAAAAGAAATTCAGACCCAGATACATAAATTCTTCTCCACCTTCTAAGATATAATGTCAGAACCTGCCAAAAAACTATGCTTGAAAGGAATTTGAAAAAGCAGCCACAAACTTCTATTCTGATATACAAGGAGAAAAAGAAAATAAGTTGAGAAGATGTTGGGTTGAAAGTAAACAGTACAGCACATGGATGTAGAAAGTTATTACGTATATTTTAAAAAACATATTTTAAAGCAAATGAGAACCTATAGGAGATTTAGTTTGCTTTCTGTGTCACACAAGAAAACTTAAAACAACATTAAGGGGAGATATTTGTTACATTTTTTTATTTTAATGGCTTTTTAAATGCATGATTTCATAAAAACAAATTGCACCTATTTAATGTAAACAATTTTATAAGATTATACATTTATAGATACTGTGAATCCATTACCACAATCAAGATAATGAACATACGCATCTCCCCCAGAGTTTCCCCATGTTTCTTTGTAATCCTTCCCTCAGCCTTGTTCCCACTACCTATTCCTGTTTTCAGACAACATCTCTGTCACATATTAGTTTGCATATTTTATATAAATTTTGTATAAATTGAATCATTTCTACTTTTTTGTCTGGCTTCTTTCTCTCTGCATAATTATTCTGAAATTCTTGCATGGTCTCATGAGTATCAGTGTTTCATTCCATTTTGTTGCTGAGTAATAAGTATTCCATCACAGAAAGATAAAACAATTTGTTTATTTATTCACCTATTGGTATACATTTTCATTAGCCCCTGTTTGGGGTTATTACAAAGAAAGTTGCTATGAACATTTGTGTATACGATTTATTTTAAAACATATGCTTTCATTTTTCTGTGGTCAATATCTGAGAGTGGAATGACTAGATCATGTGATAGGTGTACATTTGACTTTGTTTAACTTATTTGTTTAGTAGCATTTTTGTAGATACCATTGGATTTTCTACTGGACAATCATGATGTCTGTGAACTAAGATAGGTTCGCTTCTTTCTTTTCGAATTGTATGTCTTATATATTTTTCTCTTGCTTTATTGTGCTGGCTAGGACATCTAGTACAATGTTAAATACAACAGGTATGAGCCAAAGTTCTTGAGCTCAGGGGGAAGCATTCAGTCTTTCACCATCAAGTATGACATTTTATGTAGGTTTTTGTATAGGCCTTTTATGAAGTTGGAGATATTGCCTTGCATTCTGGATTCACTTGGAATTTGTAATGAGGAACAGAGGCTGGATTTGTCAAATGCTTTTTCTGTACCTACTGAGATTACTCTCATTAATTGATCAACTGTTGATTATCAGTCTCTTTGTATACATTATTGATAAATTGTCACAACATAATATTAAAGACGATATAATTCTTCCATTTAACAAATAATGAGACAAAGTTCCCAATTGCTTAGAAAGTAGTTTTTAATGCAGTTTCCCCTGATAGCAACAATCTGTTTCCTGGTTTTTTCACCACTAATTATTTTCAGAGAAAATTTGAGAGAAAGCCTAGAGCAGGGGTGGGCAAACTTTTTGACTCGAGGGCCACAATGGGTTCTTAAACTGGACCGGAGGGCCGAAACAAAAGCATGGATGGAGTGTTTGTGTGAACTAATATAAATTCAAAGTAAAGGAGCAGAGGGGAGAGCAAGAGAACCGGATAGAACAGCCAGATCCGGCCCGCGGGCCGTAGTTTGCCCACTGCTGGCCTAGAGGGTAGAAAAATTATTTCTTCAGCCTTTGAAATACCTCAAGACAGTATGTTAACAGGTTCTTTATTTATGCAAAAGGAACTAACAACAAAGAATTAAATAATTGCACGTTTGACTTTCTCACACACACACAAAAAAAGAAAAAATAAGGACACAAACTGCAATTCAGGGGCAGACCACTAGGTAGTGTCTTGACAATTCCTTTTAGATCAAGTAGTAGACACTTGACTTGAGCAATGCACTGTAGCAAAGGTGTCACACTCTCCCAGACTTTTGTGAACCTACAGGAAATGGAAACTTCCATCATGGCTAGTTATCACTCTCTTCTTCTGTTCCTTTAAACTTGCTTGTAATAAAGCAGCCTAGACCATAGTTCTTCCTAAGTGTTGATATATGTATGTACATTTTTCCACTAAAAGTTGGAAGCAACAAAAATGCCCATCAACTGCCAAAACCCGTTTGGCTCAGTGGATAGAGCGTCAGCCTGCGGACTGAAAGGTCCCAGGTTCGATTCTGGTCAAGGGCATGTAACTTGGTTTTGGGCACATCCCCAGTAGGAGGTGTGCAAGAGGCAGCTGATCAATGTTTCTCTCTCATTGATGTTTCTGACTATCTATCCCTCTTCCTTCCTCTCTGTAAAAAATCAATAAAATGTATTTTTTTTAAAAATGCCCATCAACTGATGAATGAATAAACAAAATGTGGTATATACATACCCTGGAATATGAGGCTTAAAAAGGAAAGAAATTCTGACACATACTACAACATGGGTGAACATTATACCAGGATATCATACTAGATGAAATAAGTTACAATATGACCAAGAGTGCACTAGTACACTTTTATGAGCCATCTGAAATAGTCAAATTCATAGAATGAGAACTAAAATGGTAGTTGCCAGGGGCTGGAGGAATAGAGGGAATCAAGTATTACTGTTTAAGGAGTAGAAATTTTCCATTTTTTAAGATGAATAGGGTTCTAGAGATATGATAGTGGTACTTCTTTATCGACAATGTAAGCATACTTGATATAACTCAATTGTACACCTAAAATGGTAAAATTTTACATTAAAATGGCAAAATGTTAATAACTTAAAAATTTTAAAGACACAACTTTTCTGATTTCTACTGCGCACATCTGCTTTCCAAGTGCTATATAATAAAAGGCTAATATGCAAATTGTCCCCTGGATCTGAAGTTCGACCAGGGGGCGGGGCTGGCCCGCCAACTGCCCTTGGCCCCTCCCCCCAGCTGGCCCAGCCTGATTGGCCCAATTGAGGCAAGCCGGCCTGACCCTACCCATGCATGAATTCATGCACTGGGCCTCTGGTGTAAATATAAGAGTGAGTACAATACAAGGTCACTTATGAAAAACCCATTACCATTCAAACTATAAGGCACTAAGACAATTGGGTTAGACATAGAAGGAGGAAATATTAGAGGATGAGGATTTTGGATTGTGGAGCACTGATAAAACAAAGGAAGAGGGCAAGGAAGTGTGCAAATGTGCAACATGATGGCAAAAGGCTTTTAGAAGGGTGGTAAGGTTAAGCACAAGAGTAGACAAAAGTAATTCACACTCTGCTTCTTCACAATGTTCCCCTAGAGCCACTAATTATTGATCATTTTATGAGTAAGACTGGTGGGAGGCAGGTAAATCTAAAATGAGCTCCTCCATGCTAGATTATTAATAAGATGGAAGAACACCAAGTTTGTCACATAGTAGGTACCTTAGAAAGTAAATGAGGGTACCTTACCTCAGCTAACAAATATAAATTAAACTAACTCATTAAACAATATAAAAGAGCATAATGTAAAAAAGAAAAAAACAGAAAGATTTCAGAGCCTTCGTTATTAAAAACAATACCTTTAAAATAAAATATACTCAATAAATATTTATTAAACAAATTGATAGGAAAAACCTGACAATTTTACATAGTTTTACTGATTTTTGAGTCAGATTTTTCTAAATTTCTTTAGTCAATTCTTCTAGCTCAATCTATCACCAAATGGTAAGCTGTTTGTTGTGGCTCTTCTTTGTCTCCAATAAACAATTTCAACCCAAACTTTCAAAGATATGGAAGTTTTTGATGAATGATAGCTCTATACATGGTCCATGAACATAGAGAGGTATTTTCATAGTGTTTTCCCTCTAACCCTACCTACACCTGTGCTGCCACAGCCCTGGCCACTTCCTATCTGTGATTACAAATCCCGCCTTGGTCCCTACAGCAGGTGGATGCATGAAGCAGGGCCCTGGGGTTTTGGTACACCTCCTTCTAACACGCCTCTCACTGTGGGATCACTCAGGGCACAGAAATACACTGCAGAGTCCTCCAGCTGTGAAGCTGAGATGACAAGGTTGGCAGAACTCTTTGCTTTCTGAAAATTCAGTGAGTAGCGGCCTCCTGTGGCATTTTGCTGGTTGTAAGAGTCCTGACGAATAAGGAAAATCATTGCCCCACTGCTGAGCTGCTTGTACCAGAATAGACTATAACTTGTAACACTGGTGTCATATGTGCAATCCAGGCTCACAACCTCCTTCTCCTGCACTAACATTGCTTGTTGGCCTTGAGTTACCTTCTGGGCAATACTGGGTCCTGAAAGAAAAAAATACAAACAAAGTTATCAGATAAGTGATGTGGGACAGAAAAATATATTTTTTTTCTACGTCTCCTTTTTCCCTGATTGACCTTCCCCCTCCCCCAGTAATAACCACCCCAGTCAAGGCCCCACCGCCCCCGTGTCTGTGTCCATGGGTTATACTAATATGCATGAATACAAGTCCTTTGGTTGCTCTCTAAATGCCCCACACACTTCCCCTAGCATTTGTCTCTGGATCTATTTTTGTTCATCAAATTATGTTGATCATTATATCCCACATATGAGTGATATTTATCTTTCTCTGATTGGCTTATTTTGCTTAGCATAATGCTCTGCAGTTCGATCCATGCTGTTGCAAATGGTAAAAGTTCCTTCTTTTCTATAGTGGAGTAGTATTCCATTGTGTAGATGTACCACACAGAAAGAATGTTTTTTACACCCGGCCAGCTTTCCTTCCCAGGGTAATCATAAAAGACTGCCTGTACCCTCTGTTGTTAGGTCACAGAGAAGATCCATTCCCACTGGGGCATCCTTACCTAGCCACACTGAAGTTATGACCACCCTCAGAAGGCCGGAGACCAACATGTTCACGTTCTTCCACTAAGTGGAATATATCTCTTTTCCTTCTTCAGTGTTAGGGCTCTGCAAGGAGAGGTGACTGACAGATGGGGAGAAGAAATGCTGCCCTATGTGCTGCTGCTGCCCCAGAACAGGAAACAGGGTTTCTGGTGCAGCAAGTTGCTGTGGGGCACGTCAGACTTTCTATGTATTGGCTGAGAGTCTCACCCAACCCAAACTTCCTTTTGAATTAACCAACTCTTTTTTAATTTTATTTTTCAATTACCCTTTATGTTCAATATTATTTTGTTTTTATTTCAGGTGTATAGTATAGTGGTTAGACAATCATATACTTTACAAAGTGTTCTCTCCGGTATTTTCAGTACCAACCTGGTACCTCACATAGTTATTACAGTATTTTTTACTATATTCTTTATGCTGTACCTTACATCCTAGTGACTATTTTATAACTACCAATTTGTACTTCTTAATCCCTTCTCATTTTTTCCACCTGGGTCTGCAACCACCCTCCTCACTGCCACATTCCTAGGTTGCGGGTATTTTTAATATATATTTTATTGATTTTTTACAGAGAGGAAGGGAGAGGGAGAGAGAGTTAGAAACATCGATGAGAGAGAAACATCGATCAGCTGCCTCCTGCACACCCCCTACTGGAGATATGCCCACAACCAAGGTACATGCCCTTGACCAGAATTGAAAGTAGTACCCTTGAGTTCACAGGCCAACGCTCTATCCATTGAGCAAAACCGGTTAGGGCACTAGGTTGCAGGCTTGATCCAAGTTGGGGTCCCTACAAAAGCAACTGGTTGATGTTTCTCTTACATCTATTTTACTATCTATCTCTCTCTCCCTCTCTCTCAAATCAATAAAAACATATCTTGGGTGAGGATTTAAAATTTGTTTTGAATATTGAAATCAAAATAGTTAAATAGGAATTTTCTTCCATCTCCCTACCCACCCCCCCCCAAAAAAAAATTCCACAATTATGCACTAAATAGAGTGCCCGTGGAGAAGTTCAGGAATCCAACACAGAAGTTACACTGTGTGAGAAGCACATTGTGAGAACAAAAATATCTGAGATTGGTAGAATGTTAAAGGGTAAGAGGACCAATTTCATTTTTCCCCAGTCACGCCTTCCCCTGTGCAGCATAGTGCAGTGCCAATAGGAATCTTCTGGGCCTTTGATTTTTCCCATAGGGGACAGTGAGAGTATGCGAGTGAGCCCCTGGCTCTCCCAACTTTAGGGGAAGCTGCCAAAGAGACTCGCCTCATCAAAGAGATTCTTGCCCCATCCATACACTGAGGTGTGCTGCCCAGCTGGGAAGTGGGAAGCACCTAGCAGAACAGCATCCAGGGCTCTCAGTGGGCATTAAAGGGACACAGATCCCATTAACTGCAGCACAGACAGACATCAGGAACCTGCTCACGAGATGCTGGGGACACCTTGCCTGCTGATTCCCACAGCTGGTCCACGAGCACCCCCAATGCTCAATGCCTCACCCAAACACCATCTCACCGGGTGGACAGCTACCAGTGCACACAGGAGGGCAACAAGAGTCAGCCTCTACAGATGGCTAGTTTGTAGTCTCAGAAAGGGTCCCGCTCTGCAGGACTGGGTGAAACCACACAAATTTAAGCAGTCAGCACCACCCTAGGGAAAGCAAGCAATAGGGAAGCTGTCAACACACCGTCTGGTTTTGCAGGATGAAAAAAAGGCCATAATGTTTGTAGTGAATTGTCCAGAAAAGGGAGAAAACCAATACTGCAGTGAAGGTTTAAAGTTTGAATGAGTCTAAGTATGTACTGACTCTGCATCTCTGACTAGAGGATTTCTTCTATCATAAAACATTTCCCATGTATATGTGATAAAGCAGTTAAGTCCATAGTAATGGTGCCCTCTCTCCCTCACTTCTGACTTGGTTTAGGAAGAATAAACCAATAAAATAAAAGCCATGCATCATGCATCCCTCTCCCTGTCTTCCAGGAAATGGACCAATCAACAGGCACCTTGCTTTTACTGGACTGGAGCTAATGGTTATAGTGAGGAAATAATGAAAGTCATTGAGGTGTTGGGCTGCAATACTGGCCTTTTTTGTCCCATGTTATGCATCTGGTTTAATGTGATGCATTTCCTTATAAGAAAAAAACAATTAACTAGTAACTGACAACCATAACTCAGCCAAGAGCAATTATCTCACCATACCAGTCACCAATTCTTTAGGAAGAATATAACAGATCTTAAAAATAACATACCCAGGACCACAGGTGGGATAATTGGGAAATTAATAATTAATGTAACATTTTTCATTCCATTTATTTATCCATAACATTAAAAGAAGTAACTTTTTTTAAAAAAAAATGTTGTCGTTAGTAATGTTTATTCAGTTGAAACATGAAAATGAAGCAAGGAGATTTGTCACAAGCTATCTGTAAATTATCCATTCATCTAATGCTTTTGTGCACTCCACTGATAATAGTAAAGTAGCTAATAAATACTTATAAAAAATTTCTTTTATACCCCAGAAAGAAAGATTTGAATCATAATGGACGCAAAATATGACAAGTCAAGGAATAGATTTAATTGTCTTAAAATAACAGAGATTTATTGAGAAAGACATGTAGTATAAACAGAAAGAAACTATGTGTTCTTAAATAATGAAATAATCAAATACACACATTAGGAGTCTTGATACTCACAAATCAATATATAAATTTAATTCTATCACAAAGCTTAAATTAAAATTATGAGTAAATACCAGAACTCACCTTTCTATCTTTAACAAACATCTACTGATTATCAACTATGTGGGAAAATTAATGCTGAGTACTGAGGCTGTGGCAGTGAATAATATACAACTCAGTCTTTTAAATTCTATGAGAGTATACGTGTGAACAAATATGTACAGAATTTGGTAAAAGAGAATTGTTTGTGTTTAATCAGAAGGTCACTTTCTAAAATCATGTCCTATCCTGATTTCCTCAAACACACATAGTACATACCACCACTGTGCTCTGAAAAAACATGTCACATTTTTTAACAATAAAGTGGTCAGAACACAGAAAAAACTGTCACATTTTTGTCACAAATGTAGCAGAAAATTAATATAAATCTGTAATTTACTAAAATTTCTCACAGAACTATTAAATAGCAGGTGTTGCAGGAGAAGGCTTGATGAAATGGAAATGCTCAATGCAAGATATACAATTCAATGAAAAAATCATGATTCTAATTACACTAAAATGGATGGAAATGTAATTTGACTGTTAGTAATGTTATCTGCTTACATAATTATCAATTTTGCATTTTTTGTATTATACATATTTTCTATATTTGGCATGTAATAATTTATAATCATAAAAAATAGTAAATGCTGTTTTCAAAACACAACATTTAAAAGCCCAATCATAATAGAGATTGTGCTATTGGCGCTAAGGGGTTTTTTATAGGACAGGAGATTGAATAGCAAATATAAATCATCTTCAAAGCCTAAGTTTTAAAATTAAACATTACTAACTAACTTCAAGAATCCATTATGCAACAATCACCCAACCATATGTTCTAACCCTTTCCCGGTCATCTTGAAACTGACCTCTTATTAAGTGTTTTTATACCAACACATTATTTTCCATTTGCAAATAAGCAATAAGACAAATGCTATGCTTGAAGGTCTGACCCAGGCAGAGGGGGCACGTTTGTGTACAAGATGCAGGTGCCTGGGAAGCAATGTGTACTCGCTGCACAGAAGTAGACTGCTGAGTCTCCAGGTTGGATGGCTGCGATGTGCAGGGAGAGATGTTTGACCGTCTTATTCAAGAAAACAGTGAGTCTTTCAGCTGCGTTTGTGTCCTTATTTGAACGAATGTATATAATGAACTGGGGACCTTTTCCAGGTTCTTGCTTATACCAAGGAAAGTAGTCTGAGCCACTGTCAGAATAAGAACAAGTGATAACAGCAGTGTTTCCCTCCTGGACACTGAGGGTGGAAGTATGCTGATCCACTTTCTCTCCATGGCTGACCCCTATGCAGAAAGAAAGAGTCAGAGAAAGAGTAACCAGATCATTATGCTTCAGAATTTTCTTTTTCCACAGTAACTAAGAAAGCCTGAATAAAGCCAGTGTTGCTTTTAAAGAATATCCAATAATATATTGTTTAACATAAACCCTCAACTCACAGTCCAGCTGCAGCCACAGGAACATGAACAAAGCTCCAATGGACGTCTTCATCATTCCTCCCACTCACGGTCAGTTGTAGACCTGCGATCAAAGCCAGGGGAGCTACTGCTGTTGTCAAGTTATCCCTCATTTCCTCTGACAGTCAGAGAGCTTTCTCACATTCTACCAGCCAATAAGAAAAAGAAAAAGATTGTGCTTCTGCCAAAGCCTATCATTCAGAATCCACTAAAATGCACCCTCCACATGTCCTGCAGCAGCAGAGGTGCACTGCCATCTTGTGGTTACATTCACAACTACTGAACTGGCTGTTAAATGTTCTTACCCTGTTTCCTATGAGAGACTCAGACATGCAAAGTCGGCAATAAGTGAAAAAAACTAGCTTTTAGACCAGAGATTAAGTAAGAATGTAAAGATCAAGAATGCTATCCCTGCACAATACTGAGTCATTGTTAATATGTTGTATGGAGGCAGATGCTGCTGGTATTTCTTCAACAATGGCCTGGGTTTACATGTTTGAAATCAGGGAAGCACTCTCTTCAACAAAGAAAATATAAAACATTCCTTTTTAGCTAAATCTGTCATCATCATTTTCTGTTATGAAGAAAAACTCTTTTAAAAAAGAACATGTAAGTCAAACAGCAGAGTACAAGGGAGGAGATCACTCGATATTTCAAGTGCCTACTCGCTCATGCTGCTCCTCTAAGCTGGTCTTGCCTCTGACCGTGCTATTCCCAGAGAACTGACAGTAGCAACAGTCAAAATGAGGCATCTTCCATCAATAATGACCGTGTTGAAAAGTAAAACATTTAATCTAGATGATAAGGGAGCAGGGAGATATCTTCCATGGGTTATTATATTTCAACCATAGGAAACAATTAGACCCCTAGATTGGGTTGATTTGCAATGAGAAATCTGACATGCTTTAAGAAATCTTTTCCAATGCTATGTTTTATATTCTTCAAAATATTGAAAGAATATGGCATCTGAGAAAATATCAGGATGCAGATTCAGAAAATATAAACACATGTATGTTTATTCTTGAAGTGGCTTCATTTTCTCCTATCAAAATGGGTGGTATATCCTAAAATGCAATTACTGACTCATATCTTTAATGGAATTTCTTCTAAAGTATAGGCCCACTCCTCTAGCATATACTCCTACTCTCTTGGCCATTGCTGGCTCAAATTCCATAACCTATCACTTTATTTCTAAGCTCCACTACAATGTTCTTTCCCCAAGACATTCATAATGTCCCTCACTCCTGTGAATTTCCAGAATCATCTTTCTCTGCCAAAACCCCTTCTTGTCCACTGTATTTTCTAGAAACTTTATGAATTACTTCAGTGATAATAAATCTAGTGGAAAGTTAATGACGCCTGTGTCTACTAAGGGACAAACAGAAACTTAACCGAAAGAACTGGTCATGAGAATGGTCCCTGGAAAACCAAGACTACCTCATTTCCAGAAGAGGAGCTCCTTTCCTGTGATTTTAACTCTGTTCCTCTGCAATTACAAATAAATTGGATCTTTCTTCCAAATCTCAAACCTTTAAAGATTTATAAAGACAGCTGTGGTGAAAAATATAAGATCAATATCCAATGTAATAAAAGGCTAATATGCATATTGTCCCCACAGACAGGAGAATGACCGTCCAGGAGTTAGATGTGCGCTGACCAGCAGGGCGGAGCGTGGAACATGGTGGGCATCAGTGACATGGCACTGGCAGTGAGCGGCAGTAAAGGCAATGCTGGCCCCAATAAGCACTGACAAGAGCAGAACCATGGCAGGATGGTGGAGCAGGTGAGCGGGCGGCACCAGGCCAAGATGGGTGCGAGCAGGGGCACTGATCTCCCCGCCAGTCGCCCCAAAGACAGTGACTGGTGGTAGGGGGCAGGGCCAGCGAGCGGGCAGAGTCAGACCAAGGCAAGTGTGAGCAGGGGCCCTGATCACCCTGTCAGTCACTCCACAGATCACCTCGCCTAGGGACCCTACCCGTGCATGAAATCCGTGCAATGGGCCTCTAGTACAAATATAAGTGAATATACATAATGTATGTTTTTATGTAGATAAAAGTTCCTGGTTTTGAAGATCTTCCATTCTCTCACTCATTGCCCTACAATATGATTTCTCAGCCCTTCTTTGGGCATATTTTCTTCTTTTTAGAGACAGATACTTAGGTCAATATTTGCCCTTTTGAGGTATGCCATACAGAACTAAATGAAATGGTGCAAAAGTGACCATTCATATGAAAACCATATTAACCATAACACAGATACAGCCATCCTTTGGGCAATATTCACAGTTTCATGATTAATTCATAGGATATTGTTTTACTTATTGTTGATGTGTTGACCTGGAAAGCTTTTATCTAGCATCTCCATGGACTTCAAGCTGCATGAGTTTTCCAACTCCAATTATTGCTTTTACTGACAATATGTGATTTATTCTTATTATACTCATATCCTGCCTTCAGGGAATGTCCACTTGGGATAATGAATATCTTTGCTACTTCCAGGAAAGTTCTTAGAAATACATGTGTGTTGAAGATGACAACATCACCTTTGACTTCCTCATACAGAATCCAGTGAGTGATGGACTGATTACTGATACAGTGGGAGGGGCTCAGCCTTAGTATCCTTTCCTTCCCAAGTTATCAATCAGCTATACAAATTGGAAATCTCTATTCCAATTTCCAAATCATTGGCCATGATTTCCCACACCCAGACTGCAGAGATCTAAGTAGCTGGGTTTGCATTACACAGCTTCTCTTTGCTCAGAAATATGGTCCTGCAAGACGGAAGAAGAATAAAGAATGCTAAAGAGGAAGTGAGATAATCTAATTTCTTTCTACTCCCAACTCATTTACTACTTGTTTCATATTTGCATCTTAGATTTTGTCTCTGTCTTTGTAAAATAAGATTGGGCCAGCAGATATTTAAGCGTTCTTGAAGTTCGAAAATTTTTTAATGTAATTTTTATAGACTTCCTCAGTAGGAGCTACTTTTCCTTTATTTGAATATACTGGGGTGACACTGGCTAACAAAATTATACAAGTTTCAGGTACACAATTCCACCACTCATCATCTGTACTCTGTATTGTGTATTCACCACCCCAAGTCTCCGTTCATCACCATTTATCCCACCCATACCATCCTCCATCTTTTCCTAATTCCCCTCCCCCATAATCACTACACTGTTGTCCATGTCCATGAGGTGTTTTTTTCTCTTTTTTCTTTTTTGCTCAATTTCTCCACCCCAAACCAGCCCGCCAATTCCCTCCCACAGCTTTCAGTATAGTCTCTCTCAATGATTCTGTCTCTATTTTGCTTGTTAGTTCATTTTGTTCATTAGATTCCACATGGGGAAATCTAATGAATGAAATCATATGGTACTGTACCCCTATATTCATTTCAGCATTGCTCACAAGACATGTAAACAACCTAAATGTCCTTCAACAGATGATTGGATAAATAAGTCGTGGTACATATAGAAAATGGAATACTACTCAGCCATAAAAAGCATAAAATATTGCTTTTTGCAATAACATGAATGATGTTTAGAGTGTTGTGTTTAGTGAAAATGTCAAATGGAAAAGGAAAAAAACCATATGACTTCATTTATATGTGGGACATTAAACAAGAAGCAACAAATGAACAAACAAAACAAATAAACAATGTTATAGACAAACACAACAGAATGGTGGTTACCAGAAGGGAAGGAGTTGGGGGAAGATGAACAGGGTAAAGGGGGTCAAATATATGGTGACAGAAGGAGACTAGAGTATGGGTGGTGAACATGCAACACAATATACAGACAATGTATAATAGAATTGTATACCTAAAACTTTTATATCTGTATTAATCAATGTTACCCCAGTAAATTTAATTTTTAAAAATAGAAATTACCTAAATGGATATTTTTTATTAGTGATGTACGTAAACATGTTGTACAAATGTATCAATAGAAATCCTTTCAATTAGGTGATGCAAAACAGTGTTCCATACCAGGTAGCTCAGCATATAAGTTCTCATGTCACCCAAACTTCACTAATTTAGGAATATTGTGAGCTCATACAATTCATCTGGGCTCTACAATCCTCACTTTATTCAGGCATGAAAGGACAAGCGTACATATTTTCAGGGTGTTATCAGTACTGAAATAGATAATATATATGATAATCTAAGTTGAGTCCCTGATCTTCAAACAAATTATTTTTCTTATATTTGTTATTTTCAAGAGTTGATAAGCCTAAAACAAACCTTAAAAACTATTACATAGGCTCCTTTCTTTTTCCTTGAAAGAAAAATCTGTCAACTAAAAATGAGTCATTTCTTTCTACCTCTTGAGAGGTTATATTTTTCCAAGCCTTTTCCAGCAGAGTAATTTATGTGTTATATATGTATTACCTGCAAGGGGATCTATTTTAGGAGGACATTGGATGTTGGTACCTTTATCAATTGTTTTCATTGTTGCACATTAAAGCTTTTTAACTAGAAAGATATTTCTGGGGAGAAAAAGGGCAGAAAATCAAATGAAATGATAGTACCAAAGAATCTAATTTTAGGGGGAAAAATGCTGGAACATAAATTTGAAAACCCAAAGATGTGCAAAGCCTAAAGTGGGGCAACATGCCTGCCATGGAAGGGGTGGGGCTGCAGGCCCAGCTGCAGTTTGGGTACAGGCTGCAGATCACCTGGCAGCACCGTGGTCTAACTGCACAGAGGTAGATGGCTGAGTCCTCCAATTGGGAGGCTGTGATGTTCAGGGTACTGTACAGTTCCTTAGAATTCAGTGTGCAGCTTAACCTTCCATTGTGCATCGTCCCTGAAGTTAAATAAAAGAGACTGATGAGGCCGCCCCAGGGATTCTGTCGGAACCACTGCAAACTGAACACTGTGTTAGAAAAAGTGCACCTCAGAGTAGAACTGGTTCCCTCCTGGAGGCTCAGGGCTGAAGGACTCTGCTCCACCTTCATCCCTCTCACCCCTGCTTGGAAAGAGAAAAACAAACACATATGAGGTCACTGGGGGTGACTGATGTAGTTTTCACACCTGTACAGTATTCCAAGAAACACCAAAGTAGGAGCTCTGTGTCAGCTCCCCCTCCGCCTTCCTCTTCACCCCACCTCCACCCCCATCCCCCGTGGGCTATGGAACACTCCCCAGCTCCCAATCTGGGACACCCGAACTCACAGCAAACCTGGGCCCACAGAAGCCCCAGCAGAACCCCCAGGTGTCTCTCCATGACTTCTTGCCAAGGTGCTGTGGTGCCTTTGTCCCTGCTCTGGAGGGAGCAGAGTCCTGAACCAAGGCAAATTTTGTTCCTACACGCAGTATGTTTCACCAAACTCACTGAGGACCAATCACATCTCAGCTCTGTCATTCATCTTAACAGCAAACTCCACCCACATTGGCCCAGAAATAAGGCACAGTCTTGTCTCCAAAACTGTGAATACAAACAGTGCAGGACTGTAGCAGTCAATACTTCCGATAGATGAAGGTATAAGCTGGTGATTGTTTCTTAAAACACGTTATGTAAGAGAAGTTTGTGGCATAGTGCATGAGGAAGGGTGGATGGTGTTCCTAGATTATCAGTGTTTCAATGGGTTCTGTAGAAACTTGAAGAATCTTAGAAAGAATGATCCAGTTCCTAAATTGCATAGTTTGACAGAGAACTTTGTGAATTCAGTTACATGAAAAATCTGATAAAGGAAAACGATAGGATAGTATGTATTGTGTATTGCAGAAGTAAATGATTTTCTTGAAATCAGGTGAGTTCTAGAAGCCAGGACATACAGTCACCATCTGCAGAGAAAATAACTCCAACAAAATCTTCTTGATGAAAAATAGAATTTGTATATAATTTCCACTTTGACTTAATTTCCACCTCTCCCCTTCTCCTGTCCAACTCTTGGGCACCCTGCTGACACACATAGCTGATTCTGATCCAACCACATTTTGCTGGTCAAATTAAAAGTATCCTCTCTCTTTTCTTCTATTTTTGTTCCTTATTTTCCTTCTGTTTTCTTCTTTTCCCTTTATTTTTATTCCTTCTACTTTCACAGAGATAAATGAAAAGGTAGGTTATTTGGAGTATGGGAATAATTTATGGGTCAGTAGATTTTGGAATTTTAGTCATAAGAATTAAAAAACTGAAACATGCTATGATGATGTTTACTATGGAGCTTCCATGCTCACAATGACCATTAATAGTCTTACTCCTGTCCCTCTGCTCAGAGAATCATTCTCACAGTAGATTTTTAGAGTATTAACTCCAGCTTTATGAAGTTTACCTAGCGTGGCAGAGCCAAAAACCTGAGGTGAACTCTACACAAACACTGTTAACTATCTCCCCATTTCTGCTGTCTACACTGACTTGTTCACATGCTATTGCTCTCCTTACTTAACTGCTCAACCCTCAGAACCATAAGAAAGTCATCTTTTGTTGAGCCTACTTTGCCCCCTAGTGGGCCAAAACCATCAATAAAGGGGACTTTAGAACAGCTAACTCAGCAGTCACACAACCACAGTCTAATCCCTCTGTTTACTGATGAACTAAATGCAGATTGTTAGAAAACAAAGTGACTGCCAAGGCTGAATGGAGATTAAAAATGAACCAAATTCACCTGCATGGTCTTATTAACCAATGTTACCTCAATAAATAGAATAAAAAGGAACCAAATTCTACTTTTAAAGTGTCATTTCATGAAAATAATTATCTTAAAATAATGTGATAAATCTCATCTTGTGCAATTTACTTGATTTATTTACCTTTGATTGCAGTAAATCCATAAATATTTATTGAAGTTTTAGTGTAAATGAGGTAATTCACTAAATCTTAAGAATACACAAAAGAGACATACTAATTTACAGGCTACTGGGGAAGACAAAAATATACATAACTATAATACAGTCAGAGCAGGAGCCTAAGAGGACTGAAAACTAAAACTTACATGATCCCAGAGGAAGAAAACTGCTTATACTTGGGGTGGTTGAACAAAATCTGAAGAAGATGTCATTTTCTTCTTTTCTCCTTTATTGGTGAGAAAAATAAAGAATATAAATAAATTTTTATAATGACAATGACTATTAATTTTAACAATAGGAGGAATTCATGAATATAGGAGTTATTAAAAGTAATAAAACGTTGCTTATAGACTAAAATCCCCTTTGACTACTGCTCCAAATTTGCACTCTTCCATCACTTATTCCTCCAATTCTTTCTTCATCCTGGTCAATTTGCAGTAGATGGTTTGGGGGTTTTGTACTATAGGTTTAAAAAAATGGAAACTATGTAGTATAGTATTTCATTTATACTTTATTGTAATACAAATAGACACATAGTGCATACCTTCCTGTTACTGGTTTTATAAACTCAATCATAAATTTAAGTCTTATGTTAACACACATAGATCCTTCTGCTGAATTATATCCCACACTATGGATATACTACTGTCTATATAGTCCTTCTCCTATGAACAAACAGTTAATATGTTGTTGTTTTTATCTATAAAATACAACACTACAACAAACCTTTTTGAACATTGGTCTCCATTCACATGCACACATGTTTCTCTAGGAGCAACGACTAGGAAGAGTGAAGGAACAAGCTATGAGGATAGTAGGTGAAAATGATTCCAGGCAGAGCAAAGATCAGGGACAAAGGCTCTGATGGAGAATGGAGTGAATACTGTTCTGATTATCATGCTGGATGTTTTTCTATTTTATTCTTCTTAATTTGCTTGGAACTATAATTTATGAGCTGATTTGATAAACTTTATCTGAAATTATTATCGTAAAATGCTGCTAGTATGTCATTTATTCAACCAGCCACTGAGGTCATTCTAAAGATAGTAAATTAGCAAGAGAAAAAGTCTTCTGAAGGACAAGGAGTGAGATATACAGGGGGAAATCCTATCTAATAAAAGAGTAATATGCAAATTGACTGTCATTCCAACACACAAGATGGCTGCCCCCATGTGGACACAAGAAGGCCACCATAGGATGGCCAGCAAGGGAGGACAGTTGGGAGAGACCAGGTCTACAAGGGAGAGAAATTGGAGGAGACCAGGCCTGCAGGGAAGGGCAGTTGAGGGGCACCCAGGCCTGCAGTGGAGAGCAGTTGGGGGGGACCAGGCCTGCAGGGGAGGGCAGTTAGGGACAATCAGGCTGACAGGGGAGCAGTTAGACATCAATCAGGCTGGCAGGGAAGTGGTTAGGGGGTGATCAGGCTGGCAGGCAGAAGCAGTTAGGGGCAATCAGGAAGGCAGGCAAGCAAGCAGTTGGGAGCTAGCAATCCTGGATTGTGAGATGGATGTCTGACTGCCCATTTAGGCCTGATCCTGCCAGAATCGGGCCTAAATGGGCAGTCAGACATCCCTCGAGGTGTCCCAGATTGGAGAGTGTGCAGGCTGGGCTGTGGGACATATTCCCCTGTGCACTAATTTTGTGCAACGGGCCTCTAGTATTATAGAATCACACACAAACACACACACACACACACACACACACACACACACACACACACATAATTTAAGGGTACTGGAGAGAAAACATCTCACATTTTTCAAAGCAGCAGAGAGAAAAAAAATTTTTTTTCAATGCAACAGAAGACAGATAAAAAGAAAGACCAAGAGCATGTGGAGCAAAAATATTAGAAATAAGTCCAAATATATCAGTAATCAATACATATATAAAAAGCAATTATTTGATTGAATCAGATTTTTTAAATCTTGCTACATATCACTTAAGAGAAAATCCTAAAAGAAAACAACCAAGAAAGTTGAGCACATAGGATGGGATGCTTCTTGCTGCTCTGAGCACAAAGACTGAAGCCCCACCTGCTGAATCCACCACACCCACCAAAGAGATATCCCAAAGGAAGGTCAATGCTGCTGAAGGGACAGTCTAAGGGGGCTCCAAGAGAACACCAAGTTAGGGAATTAAGTTAACTCCTACAAGGTAAGATCTAAGAAAAAAGACAGAGGTTCAAAAATTAATATTCAGATAGGAAGGAAAACTGTCAGAGGTGAAGCATTAAGGAGAAACTAAGATTTATAGAAAGGGATGAAACTAAAATTAGGATAATACTATACCTTATACAGCAGAGCATAAGGAAGCCAACTGTTAATAACAACTTGTACATTTTTATCAGTTGTCCCTCAAGTTTCATTCTTTTACAATTCAGAATCTTTTATGAACTATTTCTAAAAATTCATTTCTACAACCTCTAAAAACACATTAAAAGAAGATGGGAAACGCTCATCATCAAAACTGTGTGTTGCCCTAGCCGGTTCGGCTCAGTGGATAGAGTGTGGGCCTGCAGACTGAAAGGTCCTAGGTTCTATTCCAGTCAAGGGCATATGCCCGGGTTGTGGGCTTGATCCCCAGTACGGGGTGTGCAGGAGGCAGCTGATCGATGTTTCTCATCATTGATGTTTCTAACTCTCTCTCCTTCTCCCTTCCTCTCTGAAATCAATAAAAAACATTAAAAAAAACTATGGGTAATAATTTTGTGCTCAAGGACTTAGTAAAAAGTTGAATCAAGGCTGGTTTTAACATTCTTGCTTATAAACCTCACATTCAATTATTAGGAGGGCCATTTTTTTTAAAATATATTTTATTGATTTTTTACAGAGAGGAAGAGAGAGGGATAGAGAGTTAGAAACATCGATGAGAGAGAAACATCGATCAGCTGCCTCCTGCACACTCCCCACTGGGGATGTGCCCGCAACCAAGGTACATGCCCTTGACCGGAATCGAACCTGGGACCCTTGAGTCTGCAGGCCGACGCTCTATCCACTGAGCCTAACCGGTCAGGGCAGGAGGGCCATTTTTAATATCCTATTATATTAACTGTATCATAAAAGAAATGTAAAGCCATACCAATACGTATAATATATATTAAATATTTAAATAATTTATTATTTTTATTTCCAGGTTTTAGTGCACTGTTTCCTAAATTTCCTTTGTCTTAGATATCCCTGTACATATGAAAGTCTAATTAGCCTAACAACTCTATGAATGTGCATAAAATATTGGAAATTTTTATTAAATGTACTTTGTATTTGATATTTTATGAGAAAATGCACCGTAGTGGATCAAACCGTCACAGACACTCAGCAGCCAGCCTCCTCATTGCTGCTCAGAGTTTGTGCTCAGCTCCCCCTGCAGTTTCTGTCACTGTGTCACTCAGCGCACAGTAGTACATGGCAGAATCTGTCTGGTGGACTGAGGCTTTCTCCAAGTGGAAGGCATTTGGTTGTTTTTGGTATGTGGCTACAAATCCTTTGTTGCTACCCTTCTCATTGGCCTTCGCAGCTTTCAGGAGGAGCTGTGGACCTTCTCCGGGATACTGAACATACCAGAGAAGAGTGGGGTACTGTGTGGTTTCATAGGAGCAGTTCACAGTCAGGGGAGCCCCTTCTGAGAGAGTCACTTGGCCTTTGGTCTGGGTCACCGAGTCTCCATGGGTTCGTCCTGAGGAAAAAATAAAAGAGAACTCTGTCACCTTGGGCTTGAAGCTCTTCATAAAATTAAAGTTCTAGAATTTGCTGACATAACAGAAGAAATAATCCATATTTTAAGAGGTGTGTTACTTACCAAGCACTAAGAGTACCACAGTCACTAAGCCCAGGGAAGACTTCATCTCTGCAGTATCATCTAAATAATGTTCTTGACTCTTAACATGAAGAAATGCTGAAGTCACCGCAAAATCATAAATCTAAACCTGCATTTCACACAGAAAATGTTTGTGTTGGGAAGCTGCACCCCCTGGTGGACAGGGAATGAAATGTTTCTTAGGTTACCGCCCAAATAGCAGTTCTCATCTGTGACTTTAAGAGGCACAAGTCAGTTTCAGCTGCGTTTAGAAATCTAAACAATGACTATCCTAAGCACTCAGGTCTTTTTTTTTTTCCTTAGAACAATATCTGACATGGAAGTACTTTAACAGAGCATGCAGGGTATTCCTGCAGTTGGAAGATAGCAATTTTTTAAAGCATTTTAATACAGTACTTACTATATATTCTCATGTATCTGTTGTGGGCCTGCCTAGAATCCACTGAATCAGAAAGGATTTGGGGTGGAAATCAGAGGAAGTAATACAAAGTCTTCATTGAATGAGTCTTCACTTTTCAGTACCGTACCCCAATATAGAACAACGACTGACATTTATTATGTGCCTACTAAATATTTACTAAATTGAACTGAAATAAGCAGTCTTTCATTGAAAATAGACCACTACATCACATACAATATTTCCTCAGTCTTAAAATATAAACAATTGTAAGATATGCTATCTTTTTAATAAAAATTTTCAGGAGAAAAAAATCAAATGAATTTCAGAATAATTTTTTAAGTATGAATCTGAGACAGAAGAAACATCATAATTGAAGTTAGAAAATCAATAAAGAGTGATCTCAGATCAGTATCTTAATGTCTTTCTATTTTTTTCATTCCAAGATAAGATAACTAAGCAATGTGAGTCAGGCCAGGAGTACTAACCCTATAGCCTTGATGCAGATCTAGCATAAAAAAGGCTTTCTACTTTGGAAATTAGCCCTTTATCAGATGTAACCTTGGTGAATATATTTTCCCCTACACTGGGTTCCCTTTGCATTTTGAGGATGGCTTCTTTTGCTGTGCAGAAGCTTTTTAGTTTGATATAGCCCCATTTATTAATTTTCCTTTGTTTCTTTTGCCCTAGGAGATGCATCGACAAAATTTCTGCCATGTGAGATGTCTGCAGTTTTACTGCCTATGTTTCTTCTAGTATTGTTATGGTTCTGTGTCTCACATTTAAGTCTTTTATCCATTTGAGTTTATTCTTGTGTATAATATAAGTTGGTGATCTGTTTTCATTTTTTTGCATGTACCTGTCAAATTTCCCCAACACCACTTATTGAAGAGACTGTCCTTATTATATGCACTTGCCTCCTTTGTCAAATATTAATTGATCATATTGGTGTGGGTCTATTTCTGGGTCCCCATTCTGTTCCATTGGTTTATATGCCTGTTCTAGTGCCAGTACCAGGCTGTTTTGATTACAAAAGCTTTGTAGTATAATTTGATATCCAGAATTGTGATCCCTCCAACTTTGAACTCATACAACTTAATAAAAGACAAACAATCCAATTTAAAAATGTGCAACAGACCTGAATAGACACTTCCTCAAAGAAGACATACAGATGACCAATAGACATATGAAAAAATGCTCAGTCACTAGTCATCAGAGAGATGTAAATTAAAACTACTATGAGGTATCACCTCACACCTGCCAGACTGGCTACCATCATAAATCAACAAATAACAAGTGCTGATGAGGATGGAGGAAAAAGGGAACCCTAGTACACTGCTTGTGGGAATGCAGACGGGTGCAGCCACTGTGGAAAACAGTATAGAGTATCCTCAAAAAATTAAAAATGGAATTGCCATTTGACCAGGGATCCCACTTCTGGGAATATATCCTAAGAATCCCAAAACACCAATCAGAAAGAATATATGCACCTCTATGTTCATAGCAGCATTATTTACAATAACTAAAATCTGGAAACAGCCCAAGTGCCCATCAGTGGATGAGTGGATAAAAAAGTTGTGATACATTTATACCATGGAATACTATGAAACCATAAAAGAAAAAGGATTTCTTACCCTTTGTGACAGCATGGATGGGGTTGGAGAATATTATGCTGATTGAAATAAGCCAGAGAAAGACACATATCACATGATCTCACTTATATGTGGAGTCTTATGAGCATAATAAACGGTCAAACAAAACAGGCCCAGAAGCATGGATTCATGGAACAGGCTAACATATTTCTGAGGGGGGTTGGGTAACAGGGATATGGGAAGAGATTAACCAAAGAACTTTTGTACATATATGCATAACCAACAGACACAGACAATAGTGTGGGGAAGGCCTGGGGTGAGGTAGGGGCTTAGAGGAGGGGGACTAAGGAGGGTGGGAATTGGAGAACATCTGTAATACTGTCAACAATAAAAATAAAATAAATTTTAAAAATGCTTTCTACTACCATCGATCTGACACATTCTGTGGACTTTAACTTTAATCAAATAATGTTCCCCCACAGGTAGACCAGGAGCTGAGGACTTGCATCAAAAAACTGGAGCATAAATTAGAACTCTCCTCTTTATCAGCTATCAAATTGTGGAAGATATACCAGCTGATATTCATACAACAGTTGATAATAGAATCAATGTGTGAGTGATTTAAAATGGCAGATTCTGGGATCTCAACACTAATTTCATGAAAGATTTCTGGGACTGAGACCCACTAATATGAAAATTTTAAAGTTCCCGCAGGTGGTTTTGCTGCAGCCAGCCTGATAACTATTTCTAAGATTTCATTTGTGGTAACTGTCCTAGACCAAGGTGGTTCTCAAAGAGCAGAGAGAAAGCTCTGGGATCAGCATGGGGAAATGTCCCTATGACTACACAACTTTTTAAAAAGTAGTCATTTTTGTCCGGCCAGTGTGGCTCAGGTGGTTGAGCCTTGTCCCATGCACCAGGAGATCCTCTGTTCAATCCCCAGTCAGGACACATGCCCAGGTTTTGGGCTTGACCCCCACTAGGGGGCATGCAAGAGGCAGTCAATCAATGTTTCTTCTTCATAGATGTTCCCATTTCTCCTTCTCTCTTCCTCTCTCTGAAATCAATAAAAACATATTTTAAACAAATAAATAAACTAGTCATTTTTATGAAATGCCAGCAGCAAAAGCAAGCACTTTTTTAGTTCTCTATTTATGACCATTCATTTTATAAAACAAAACAAAAAACCTCTAAAGGTTATTAGGGTAAAGTTCTAGAGAAAGCCACATCTTTCTGCAAGGCTCTGTAAACATTTATCTGTAGACATGTAGATGGAAGCTTAGTTCAAGCTGTTTCCTGGAATTCTCTCTACACAGATTCAGGTCAAGGGACTTCATGAGTCGTCTAAGTGAACATGTAAATAGTCTCCCAGATGTAGACTTAATCGATTCAGGCCCATCCTTGCCTAGTAACCAGTTAGTTAGAGCATACAACTGATAAACTAAGGTTGCAGATCCCATCCCCATCAGGGCACATACAAGGATTAATGAATAATGCATAATTAGTGGAACAACATATTGATATCTTTCTCTCTCTTTCTCTCTCTCTCTCTCTCTCTCTCACACACACACACACACATCAATCATTAATCAATAAATCAATTTTTAAAAAGAAATTCAGACCCAGATACATAAATTCTTCTCCAACTTCTAAGATATAATGTCAGAACCTGCCAAAAAACTATGCTTGAAAGGAATTTGAAAAAGCAGCCGCAAACTTCTATTCTGATATACAAGGAGAAAAACAAAATAAGTTGAGAAGATGTTGGGTTGAAAGTAAACAGTACAGCACATGGATGTAGAAAGTTGTTACGTATATTTTAAAAAACATATTTTAAAGCAATTGAGAACCTATAGGAGATTTAGTTTGCTTTCTGTGTCACACAAGAAAACTTAAAACAACATTAAGGGTAGATATTTGTTACATTTTTTATTTTAATGGCTTTTTAAATGCATGATTTCATAAAATCAAATTGCACCTACTTAATGTAAACAATTTTATAAGATTATACATTTATAGATACTGTGAATCCATTACCACAATCAAGATAATGAACATACGCATCTCCCCCAGAGTTTCCCCATGTTTCTTTGTAATCCTTCCCTCAACCTTGTTCCCACTACCTATTCCTGTTTTCAGGCAACATCTCTGTCACATATTAGTTTGCATATTTTATATAAATTTTGTATAAATGGAATCATTTCTACTCTTTTGTCTGGCTTCTTTCTCTCTGCATAATTATTCTGAAATTCTTCTATGGTCTCATGAGTATCAATGTTTCATTCCATTTTGTTTCTTTTTTTTAATATATTTTATTGATTTTTTACAGAGAGGAAGAGAGAGGGATAGAGAGTTAGAAACATCGATGAGAGAGAAACATCTATCAGCTGCCTCCTGCACAACCCCTACTGGGGATGTGCCTGCAACCAAGGTACATGCCCTTGACCGGAATCGAACCTGGGACCCTTCAGTCCGCAAGCCAACGCTCTATCCAATGAGCCAAACCAGCTAGGGCTCCATTTTGTTTCTGAGTAATAAGTATTCCATCACAGAAAGATAAAACAAGTTGTTTATTTATTCACCTATTGATATACATTTTCATTAGCCCCTGTTTGGGGTTATTACAAAGAAAGTTGCTATGAACATTTGTGTATACGATTTATTTTAAAGCATATGCTTTCATTTCTCTGTGGTCAATATCTGAGAGTGGAATGACTAGATCATGTGATAGGTGTACATTTGACTTTGTTTACCTTGTTTGTTTTAGTAGCATTTGTAGATACCATTGGATTTTCTACTGGACAATCATGATGTCTGTGAACTAAGATAGGTTCGCTTCTTTCTTTTCGAATTGTATGTCTTAAATATTTTTCTCTTGCTTTATTGTGCTGGCTAGAACATCTAGTACAATCTTAAATACAACAAGTATGAGCCAAAGTTCTTGAGCTTAGGTGGAAGCATTCAGTCTTTCACCATCAAGTATGACATTTGATGTAGGTTTTTGTAGAGGCTTTTTATGAAGTTGGAGATATTGCCTTGCATTCTGGATTCACTTGGAATTTGCAATGAGGAAAAGAGGCTGGATTTGTCAAATGCTTTTTCTGTACCTACTGAGATTACTCTCATTAATTGATCAACTGTTGATTATCAATCTCTTTGTATACATTATTGATAAATTGTCACAACATAATATTAAAGACGATATAATTCTTCCATTTAACAAATAATGAGACACAGTTCCCAATTGCTTAGAAAGTAGTTTTTAATACAGTTTCCCCTGATAGCAACAATCTGTTTCCTAGTTTTTTCACCACTAATTATTTTCAGAGAAAATTTGAGAGAAAGCCTAGAGGGTAGAAAAATTATTTCTTCAGCCTTTGAAATACCTTAAGACAGTATGTTAACAGGTTCTTTATTTATGCAAGAGGAACTAACAACAAAGAAATAATTTCAGGTTTGGCTTTCTCACACACACACACACAAAAAAAAAAGAAGAAAAAATAAGGACACAAACTGCAATTCAGGGGCAGACCACTAGGTAATGTCTTGACAATTCCTTTTAGACCAAGTAGTAGACACTTGACTTGAGCAATGCACTGTAGCAAAGGTGTCACACTCTCCCAGACTTTTGTGAACCTACAGGAAATGGAAACTTTCTACATGGCTAGTTATCACTCTCTTCTTCTGTTCCTTTAAACTTGCTTGTAATAAAGCAGCCTAGACCATAGTTCTTCAAAGTATCCAGTATAAATTTCTAAAAAACATTTTTATACCCTAAGTGTTGATATATGTATATACATTTTTCCACCAAATGTTGGAAGCAACACAAATGCCCATCAACTGATGATTGGATAAACAAAATGTGATATATATACCTACCCTGGAATATGAGGCTTAAAAAGGAAAGAAATTCTGACACATACTACAACATGGGTGAACATTATACCAGGATATCATACTAGATGAAATAAGTTACAATATGACCAAGAGTGCATTAGTCCACTTTTATGAGCCATCTGAAATAGTCAAATTCATAGAATGAGAACTCAAATGGTAGTTGCCAGGGGCTGGAGGGATAGGGGGAATCAAGTGTTACTGTTTAAGGAGTAGAAATTTTCCATTTTTCAAGATGAATAGAGTTCTAGAGATAAGATAGTGGTACTTCGTTATTGACAATGTAAGCATACTTGCTATAACTCAATTGTACACCTAAAATGGTAAAATTTTACATAAAAATAGCAAAATGTTAATAACTTAAAAATTTTAAAGACACTCCTTTTCTGATTTCTACTGTGCACATCTGCTTTCCAAGTGCTATATAATAAAAGGCTAATATGCAAATTGCCCCCTGGATCTGAAGTTAGACCAGGGGGCGGGGCTGGCCCGCCAACTGCCCTTGGCCCCTCCCCCCAGCTGGCCCAGACTGATTGGCCCAATTGAGGCAAGCCGGCCCAATTGAGGCAAGCCAGCCCGACACTACCCGTGCATGAATTCATGCACTGGGCCTCTGGTGTAAATATAAGAGTGAGTACAATACAAGGTCACTTATGAAAAACCCATTACCATTCAAACTATAAGGCACTAAGACAATTGGGTTGGACATAGAAGGAGGAAATATTAGAGGATGAGGATTTTGGATTGTGGAGCACTGATAAAACAAAGGAAGAGGGCAAGGAAGTGTGCAAATGTGCAACATGATGGCAAAAGGCTTTTAGAAGGGTGGTAAGGTTAAGGACAAGAGTAGAAAAAAAATAATTCACACTCTGCTTCTTCACAATGTTCCCCTAGAGCCACTAATTATTGATCATTTTATGAGTAAGACTGGTGGGAGGCAGGTAAATCTACAATGAGCTCCTCCATGCTAGATTATTAATAAGATGGAAGAACACCAAGTTTGTCACATAGTAGGCACCTTAGAAAGTAAATGAGAGTACCTTACCTCACCTAACAAATATAAATTAAACTAACTCATTAAACAATATAAAAGAGCATAATGCAAAAAAGAAAAAAACAGATTTTATAGCCTTCGTTAAAAAACAATGCCTTTAAAATAAAATATACTCAATCAATATTTATTAAACAAATTGATAGGAAAAACCTGACAATTTTACATGGTTTTACTGATTTTTGAGTCAGATGTTTCTGAATTTCTTTAGTCAATTCTTCTAGCTCAATCTATCACCAAATGGTAAGCTGTTTGTTGTGGCTCTTCTTTGTCTCCAATAAACAATTTCAACCCAAACTTTCAAAGATATGGAAGTTTTTGATGAATGATAGCTCTATACATGGTCCATGAACCTAGAGAGGTATTTTCATAGTGTTTTCCCTCTAACCCTACCTACACCTGTGCTGCCACAGCCCTGGCCACTTCCTATCTGTGATTACAATTCCCGCCTTGGTCCCTACAGCAGGTGGATGCATGAAGCAGAGCCCTGGGGTTTTGGTACACCTCCTTCTAACACGCCTCTCACTGTGGGATCACTCAGGGCACAGAAATACACTGCAGAGTCCTCCAGCTGTGAAGCTGAGATGACAAGGTTGGCAGAACTCTTTGCTTTCTGAAAATTCAGTGAGTAGCGGCCTCCTGTGGCATTTTGCTGGTTGTAAGAGTCCTGACGAATAAGGAAAATCATTGCCCCACTGCTGAGCTGCTTATACCAGAATAGACTATAACTTGTAACACTGGTGTCATATGTGCAATCCAGGCTCACAACCTCCTTCTCCTGCACTAACATTGCTTGTTGGCCTTGAGTTACCTTCTGGGCAATACTGGAACCTAAAAAATAAAATGCAAACAGAAGGTTATAGGATAAGTGATGTGGGACAGAAAAAAAAATTTTTTATATATGTCTCCTTTTTCCCAGATTGATCCTCCCCTCCTCCAGCCATTCTCACCCCGGGGAAGCCCCTACCGCCCCTGTGTCTGTGTCCATGGGTTATACTAATATGCATGAATACAAGTCCTTTGGTTGCTCTCTAACCGCTCCCTCACCCCCTAGCATTTGTCTCTGGCTCTATTTTTAGATCATTATGTTGATAATTGTATCCCACATATGAGTGATATTTATCTTTCTCTGACTGGCTTATTTCGCTTAGCATAATGCTCTCCAGTTCGATCCATGCTGTTGCAAATGGTAAAAGTTCCTTCTTTTCTATAGTGGAGTAGTATTCCATTGTGTAGATGTACCACACAGAAAGAATGTTTTTTACACCTGGCCAGCTTTCCTTCCCAGGGTAATCATAAAAGACTGCCTGTACCCCCTGTTGTTAGGTCACAGAGAAGATCCATTCCCACTGGGGCATCCTTACCTAGCCACATTGAAGTTATGACCACCCTCAGAAGGCCGGAGACCAACATGTTCACGTTCTTCCACTAAGTGGAATATATCTCTTTTCCTTCTTCAGTGTTAGGGTTCTGCAAGGAGAGGTGACTGACAGATCGAGAGAAGAAATGCTGCCCTATGTGCTGCTGCTGCCCCAGAACAGGAAACAGGGTTTCTGGTGCAGCAAGTTGCTGTGGGGCACGTCAGACTTTCTATGTATTGGCTGAGAGTCTCACCCAACCCAAACTTTCTTTTGAATTAACCAACTTTTTTAATTTTATTTTTCAATTACCCTTTATGTTCAATATTATTTTGTTTTTATTTCAGGTGTATAGTATAGTGGTTAGACAATCATATACTTTACACAGTGTTCTCTCCGGTATTTTCAGTACCAACCTGGTACCACACATAGTTATTACAATATTTTTACTATATTCTTTATGCTGTACTTTACGTCCTAGTGACTATTTCATAACTACCAATTTGTACCTTTTAATCCCGTCTTTTTTTTTTTTTCACCTGGGTCTGCAACCACGCTCCTCACTGGCACATTTCTAGGTTGCAGGCTTGATCCAAGTTGGGGTCCCTACAAAGGCAACTGGTTGATGTTTCTCTCTTACATCTATGTTTCTCCCATCTATCTACCTCTCCCTCTCTCTCAAATCAATAAAAACATATCTTGGGTGAGGATTTAAAATTCATTTTAAATATTGAGATCAAAATAGTTAAATGGGAATTTTGTACCATCAACACCCCCCCAAAAAAAAACAACAATTTTCACAATTATGCACTAAATAGAGTGCCCATGGAGAAGTTCAGGAATCCAGCACAGAAGTTACACTGTGTGAGAAGCACATTGTGAGAACAAAAATATCTGAGATAGGTAGCATGTTAAAGGGTAAGAGGACCGATTTCATTTTTCCCCAGTCATGCCTTCCCCTGTGCAGCATAGTGCAGTGCCAATAGGAATCTTCTGGGCCTTTGATTTTTCCCATAGGGGACAGTGAGAGTATGCGAGTGAGCCCCTGGCTCTCCCAACTTTAGGGGAAGCTGCCAAAGAGACTCGCCTCATCAAAGAGATTCTTGCCCCATCCATACACTGAGGTGTGCTGCCCAGCTGGGAAGTGGGAAGCACCTAGGAGAACAGCATCCAGGGCTCTCAGTGGGCATTAAAGGGACACAGATCCCACTAACTGCAGCACAGACAGACATCAGGAACCTGCTCACGAGATGTTGGGGACACCTTGCCTGCAGATTCCCACAACTGGTCCATGAGCACCCCAATGCTCAATGCCTCACCCAAACAGCATCCCACCTGGTTGACAGCTACCAGTGCACACAGGAGGGCAACAAGAGTCAGCCTCTACAGATGGCTAGTTTGTAGTCTCAGAAAGGGTCCCGCTCTGCAGGACTGGGTGAAACCACACAAATTTAAGCAGTCAGCACCACCCTAGGGAAAGCAAGCAATAGGGAAGCTGTCAACACACTGTCTGGTTTTGCAGGATGAAAAAAAGGCCATAATGTTTGTAGTGAATTGTCCAGAAAAGGGAGAAAACCAATACTGCAGTGAAGGTTTAAAGTTTGAATGAATCTAAGTATGTACTGACTCTGCATCTCTGACCAGAGGATTTATTCTTTCATAAAACAATTCCCATGTATATGTGATAAAGCAGTTAAGTCCATAGTAATGGTGCCCTCTCTCCCTCACTTCTGACTTGGTTTAGGAAGAATAAACCAATAAAATAAAAGCCATGCATCATGCATCCCTCTCACTGTCTTCCAGGAAATGGACCAATCAACAGGCACCTTGCTTTTACTGGACTGGAGCTAATGGTTATAGTGAGGAAATAATGAAAGTCATTGAGGTGTTGGGCTACAATCCTGGCCTTTCTTGTTCCCATGTTATGCATCTGGTTTAATGTGATGCATTTCCTTATAAGAAAAAAACAATTAACTAGTAACTGACAACCATAACTCAGCCAAGAGCAATTATCTCACCATACCAGTCACCAATTCTTTAGGAAGAATATAAGAGATCTTAAAAATAACATACCCAGGACCACAGGTGGGATAATTGGGAAATTAATGATTAATGTAACATTTTTCATTCCATTTATTTATCCATAAGATTAAAAGAAGTAACTTTTTTAAAAAAGGTTGTGGTTAGTAATGTTTATTCAGTTGAAACATGAAGATGAGGCAAGGAGATTTGTCACAAGCTATCTGTAAATTATCCATTCATCTAATGCCTTTGTGCACTCCACTAGTAATAGTAAAGTAGCTAATAAATACTTATAAATATTTCCCTACATAGCCCAGAAAGAAAGATTTGAATCATAATGGGAGAAAAAAATTACAAGTTTAGGAATAGATTTAATTTTCTTAAAATTACAGAGTTTTATTGAGAAAGACATGTAGTATAAACAGAAAGAAACTATGTGTTCTTAAATAATGAAATAATAAAATACACACATTAGGAGTCTTGATACTCACAAATCAATATATAAATTTAATTCTATCACAAAGCTTAAATTAAAATTATGAGTAAATACCAGAACTCACCTTTCTATCTTTAAACATCTACTGATTATCAACTATGTGGGAAAGTTAATGCTGAGTACTGAGGCTGTAGCAGTGAATAATTTACAACTCAGTCTTTTAAATTCTATGAGAGTATATGTGTGAACAAATATGTACAGAATTTGGTAAAAGAGAATTGTTTGTGTTTAATCAGAAGCTCACTTTCTAAAATCATGTCCTATCCTGACTTCCTCAAACACACATAGTACATACCACCACTGTGCTCTGAAAAATCATGTCACATTTTTTTAAAAATAAAGTGGTCAGAACACAGAAAAAACTGTCACATTTTTGTCACAAATGTAGAAGAAAATTAATATAAATCTGTAATTTACTAAAATTTCTCACAGAACTATTAAATAGCAGGTGTTGCATGAGAAGCCTTGATGAAATGGAAAAGCTCAATTCAAGATACACAATTCAATGAAAAAATACACTAAAAATTGATGGAAATGTAATTTAACTGTTAGCAATATTATCTGCTTACATAATCATCAATTTCTCATTTTTGTATTATACATATTTTCTATAATTGGCATGTAATAATTTATAATCAGAAAAAAATAACAAATGCTGTTTTCAAAACACAACATTTAAAAGCCCAATCATAATAAAGATTGTGATATTGACGCTAAGGGGTTTTTTATAGGACAGGAGTTTGAATAGCAAATATAAAGTCATCTTTAAAGACTAAGTTTCAAAATTAAACATTACTAACTCACTTCAAGAATCCATTATGCAACAATCACCCAACCATATGTTCTAACCCTTTCTGGGTCATCTTGAAACTGACCTCTTATTAAGTGTGTTTATACCAACACATTATTTTCCATTTGCAAATAAGCAATAAGACAAATGCTTTGCTTGAAGGTCTGTCCCAGGCAGAGGGGGCTGTCCCACTCGCACGTTTGTGTACAGGATGTAGGTGCCTGGGAAGCAATGTGTACTCGCTGCACAGAAGTAGACGGCTGAGTCTCCAGGTTGGGTGGCTGCGATGTGCAGGGAGAGATGTTTGACCGTCTTATTCAAGAAAACAGTGAGTCTTTCAGCTGTGTTTGTGTCCTTATTTGAACGAATGTCTATAATGAACTGGGGACCTTTTCCAGGTTCTTGTTTATACCAAGGAAAGTAGTCTGAGCCACTGTTGGTATAAGAACAGGTGATAACAGCAGTGTTTCCCTCCTGGACACTCAGGGTGGAAGGATGCTGATCCACTTTCTCTCCATGGCTGACCCCTATGCAGAAAGAAAGAGTCAGAGAAAGAGTAACCAGATCATTATGCTTCAGAATTTTCTTTTTCTACAGTAACTAATGAAGCCTGAATAAAGCCAGTGTTGGCTTCTAAAGAATATCCACTAATATATTCTGTTTCCTATAAACCCTCAACTCACAGTCCAGCTGCAGCCACAGGAACATGAACAAAGCTCCAACGGACGTCTTCATCATTCCTCCCACTCAGGGTCAATTGTGGACCTGCATTCACAGCCAGGGGAGCTACTGCTGTTCTCAAGTTATCCCTCCTTTCCTCTGACACTCAGAGGGGCTTCTCACATTCTACCAGCCAATAAGAAAAAGACTGTGCTTCTGCCAAAGCCTATCATTCAGAATCCACTAAAATGCACCCTCCACATGTCCTGCAGCAGCAGAGGTGCACTGCCATCTTGTGGTTACATTCACAACTACTGAACTGGCTGTTAAATGTTCTCTTACCCTGTACCTCCGAGGGACTCAAAACAACAATTGGACAAATAAATTAAGTCAGATCAGAGAATAAGGAAGAATATAGAGATCAAGGTTTGTAACTCTGCACACTACTGAGTCATTGTTAGTATTGTGGAAAGAGTCAGATGCTGTTGGTATTTATTCTACAATGGCCTGGGTTTACATGTTTGAAATCTGGAAAACGCAATGGTTCACTCTCTTAAGCAAAAAAATATAAAATCTTCCTCTTCAAGCTGTCATATATAAACACAATGAAATACAACTTAGCTGTAAAAATAAATTAAATCTTACTTTTACAGCAGTGTGGATGGACCTAGAGTGTATAATGCTAAGTGAAATAAGTCAGAGAAAGACAAATACTATATGATTTCACTTACATGTGGAATCTAATGAACAAAAGAAACAAACAAAATAGAAACAGACCCATAGATTCAAACAACAGACAGACAATTGTAGGCTAGGTAAAGAAAAAAAAAGGTGAAGGGCTTAAGCAGTTCAAAATAGTAGTTACGGATTAGTCACAAAGATGTAGATTACAGCAGAGAAAATATAGTCAATAATATTGTGATAACTATGTATGGGACCAGGTGAGCCCTTGAAGCAGCATGAGGACCACTCTATAAAGTACATGATTTTCTAAGCCTTTTGCTGTACTTCTGAAACTAATACAAAATGATATTGAATGTAATCTGTAATTGAAAAATGTTTTTAAATTTAAAATCCCTTCCTTTCCCTCTTGCCTTTTGTGCCACAAGGGACCCTCTTCTCACAATCCAATTGCCCTCAGCTGTTACCTGAGCTTTCTGTTCATGCTGAGCTTGAAGCCTCGTGGTGGCTGATACCATGGATCTGTCTCTCGCCCAATCGTGTGAGCTGGGCCCTCCCTGGAGAAGAAACCTGAGTTTCCAGAGATATGTGATCAGTGCTGGGGCCCCGCCAGCAGGCCAGGGGATCCCAAGGCAGGTGCTGGGCGTGGAGGCCACGGGGGCATAGGCTACCAAGGAGACAGAACTGAACCTCACATCACCCTGCTTGGCCCTGGAGGATGACTGGTTAGCCAGAGATGGGTAAGATTCCTCAGGGAAGGAACAACCTAAGACAGGCACAGTCGCAGAGGGGCCATCAGGAGAGAACTTGGGGGTCAACAGAGGTGGGGCACAGACCTTCACCCCCCCCCCAACCTTGCAGGGGCCTGAACCCTCACCCCGTCTGAGGGAGGTCTCCTTCTCCCATGGCTGCTTTGCTTCCCATGCCCAGCTCAGATTGGGACACAAGTGACAGACAGTGACTTGGCCGACAGCAGCTGCCCTATATCTAAACCCAGCCTAGCACCAGGAATGCTCAGGGCCTACTCAAGAATGCAAATAATCCTTTCCACTAATATTTACAGGGTAAACTAAGATTGTTGGTAGAGTATTAAATTTGACAGTAAAATAATAATCAAGTTTTCAGATTAATTTAAATAGGCTAATTCAAATAAGTGAATATTCAAGAAAATTTAATTGTACTGGACAAAAAGCTGTTCCTAAAGTAGTAACTAAAATTTCTATTGGTAGTTCATCTCATGGTAAAATTCCTGAACATGCAAAGAACCTAAAGCAGTCATATTTTTGTGCAAAAAATTAAAATTTAAAGTTATCAAGACTGCATTATAAAATTTACAAAAGCCTCCATTAATCAAAAAAAGGGGGGATAGTAGGGTAATATCATGTAAGCAAAAATATCCTATAAGTAAATTACATCTAGAAAATTTTTACTTTACAAAATTAATTTTCATTTGTAATGCTAACAGCAAGACACCCATGAAAAACACACATAGTGTCTAAATAAGACAAAGGAAAATCGTTTGGGCAAAAATATAAAGGATCCCAAATCAATTATATAGAAAAGATTCCTTTATTAACTTTTGGTTGAGAATATGTTTTTATATTTTCAGAAAACAACTCCAAGACCATGTGGATTCCTGCAACAGAGGGGAATTGACAGGTCTGCTCCAACCACGAAGACAAGAGGAGAAACAGTCCAGAGATGGAAGACTCTGACGACGCCTTGCCACGCTAGCAGTCAGCAGCTCTGCGACGCAGCAGGTTGCCTAGGACCAAACCAAAGAGGGTCGGACCTGCATTGCCACCATGTGCCCACCATCCAGATATCATTGCTGACATGTACACATAAGGAACTTTTTGACATTGAAACAGGGACTCAGAACTGTTGGACATTGAAATTGAGATTCAAACATTTTTTGTTATTATATGTTTATTTCTAGTCTGCAGAGGCAAGATTTTTTAAAGGAGAGAAATGGGGAAAAAATAGATACAGAGGCAAAGAAGCATTGAACAGACTGTCAAACTACAGTGGGAAGGCAGGGGAGGTTGGGGTGCTGTAAGAGATCAACCAAAGGACTTGTCCGCATGCATATAAGCATAACCAATGAATACAAGACACTGGGGGTGGGGCGGGTAAAGGCATGTACTGGGGGTTATGGGAGGCCGGGGGGAGGTCAATGGGGAAAAAAAAAAGGAGACATATGTACTACTATTTGTAATACTTTAAACAATAAAAATAAATAAATAAATAAATAAAATCCCTTCCTTTTTAGCTAAACCTGCCATCCTCATTTGTCTGTTATGAAGAAAAGTTCTTTCTAAAAGGAATATGTAAGGAAAAGATTAGAGTTTGAGGGAGAAGATCATTGGATATTTCAAGTACCTACTATCTCAAAGTCTGCTCCTCTAAGCTGATCTTGCCTGTGACCTTGCTATTCCCAGAGAACTAACAGTACCAAAGTGAATATTAGGAATCTTTCCTCAATTAAGATGACTGTGATTAAAAGTAAAGGATTGAATCTCCATGAGTTATTAATATTTCAACCATAGGAAACAATTTGACCCACAGGTTGCGTTGAATTGCAGTGAGAAATCTGACACACCTTAAGAAACCTATTTGAGGCCCTGGCTGAGTAGCTCAGTTGGTTAGAGCTTTATCCCAAGACACCAAGATTGTGAGTCTGATCCCTGGGCAGGGCACATGCAAAAACAAACGAATGAATGCATAAATAAGTGGAACAACAAGTCAATGTTTCTCTCTATCTTTCAAATCAATAAATAAATTTAAAAAGAAATCTATTTTAATGCTGTGTGTTTTATATTCCTCAAAGTATTAAAAAAATACAGCTTCTGAGAAAATCAAACTACATTTAAGTTTATTCTTGGCATGGTTTAATTTACTTAACAAGATGGATAACATGTCCTAAAATACAATTACTAATTCATATCCTTAGTAGAATTTTATCTAAAGTATAATCCAATTCTCCTGACATGGATCCTGACTCTCTGGCCATTACTGTCTCAGATTCCACACTCTATCATTTTTCTCCCAAACTCCACTACACTGTTCTTTCCCCAAGACATTGATAAAGTCCTTCAGTCCTGTGAGTTTCCAGAATTATCTTTCTCTGCCAAAAACCCTTTCTTATCCACTTTTACTTCTTGATTGCCTGTGTCTGCTAAGGGAATAGTACAAACAGGAACAGACCCTAAATGGTCCCTGAGAAACCAAGACTACCTCATTTCCAAGTGGGAGCTCTTTTCTGATTATTTGAACTCACTGTTCCTCTGGAATTACAAAGAATAAATCTGATCTCTCTTCCACATCTCACACCATTAAAGATTTAAAGACAGCTATGTTAAAGAATATCAACTGAATATATAAATATATGTGTACCAGAGGCCCGATGCATGAAGATTCATGCAAGAATGGGCATTCCTTCCCCTGGCTGCCGGCACTGCCTTTGCTCTGGCTGGAGCCACCTTTCCACCTTCCCACGCTGCCCAGAGGCCCGGAGCAACTGGGGTGGTGCGGAACGCCTGCATAGTAGCTATGGCACCTGAGCATGCAAATTAACCCACCATCTTTGTTGGGTTAATTTGCATACTCACTCTTGATTGGCTGGTGGGTGTCATGAAGGTACAGTCAATTTGCATCTTTCTCTTTTATTAGTGTAGATCTGTAAAATGTGTGTTTTTAAGTATATAAAATTTCTGGATTTGGAGGGTCTTTTATTTCCCATAAGATAAGATTTCTCAAATCTTTCTCTGGACATATTTCCTTCTTTTTGGAGACATAAAGTCAATATTTGTCTTTTTGATAGTTATGGCATACAGATCTTATGGTGATGGTATGAATGTGACCATTCATATGAAAACCAGTGTTTCATATGTTAACTGTAGCACAGATATATACAGGCCTTAGACAAAATTATCAGCTCCATGATTAATTCATAGAATATTGTTTTACCCATCACCAAAATGTTGGCCTGAAAAACCTTTACCTGGCACCTTCATGGACTGCCGCCTACATGAGTCTTCAAATTCCAATTATTATTTTTGCTGACAATATGTGAGTTATGTTCATTATCCTCATATTCTCCCTTCAAAGAATGTCCACTTGGGATAATGAATATATGAGCTACTTCCAGGAAAGTCCTTAGAAATACGTCTGTGTGTGTTGAGGATGGCACCATCACCTTTGGCTTCCTCTTACAGAAGCCAGTGAGTAATGGTCTGGTTACTGATATAGTAACAATGGCTCAACTTTAGTCTCCTTTCCTGCCCAACATGTCAAACATTTACAATAATTGGAATTCTCTATTCCAGTGGCCAAATGATTGATCATGGCCTTTCCAGAACCAGACTGCAGAGATCTTAGTAGCTGGGCTTGCATTAGAAATATGCTCAGAAATATGCTACTTCAAGAAGGAAGTAAGGGAAATATTGCTAAAGATAAAATGAGAAAGTCCAATTTCTTTCTATTCCCAGCTAATTTACTATCTAATTGTTTTCTATTGGCATCTTAGATTTAGTTTCTGTTATGAAATAAGGTTGGACTAGCAAATATTTAAGGGCTCTTAAAACTCTGAAATTCTTTTCATGCTATGTAATAGGGAAATATTTATTGAAGACTGGTTGTGTGTAATGTAGAGGGTGTGTGAGTGTTGAGAAATAGTCCTGCATCATGGAACCCTAAGACGATTTTCACATTCACATGTAAACTATTGGGTCTGAGATTTCCCCTAACCAACGCTGGGGCCTCTTCAGTGACAGAGACAAGATCCTCAGGATAAGTTTCTATTTGTGTTTTCATTTCTCCTATAAGATCAGTGATGGATCTAGATATCCATAGTAAGATGGGACTTTAACACTGAGTGTAAAAATCATCACGGACAGTGAGATAAAAGTGGCTTCATGGCTAATCAGGGTAAACAGGATGTTCTTCTGGAAACTTATTTCTTATATGTATATTTATAACATATCATATAGAACCTGTAGGGGAAAAAATTTTTTTAAAACCTCCACAAATAGGAGAACCTAGAGGAGGAGAATGAGCTTATTAATATGCAAAGCAAGAAACACTTTTTAATACAACCTAATTGCATTATACCATCTGCCATTTTTCCTTGCAACGTTAATTTGGCTGTTCAAAATTCCCAGCCAGGCCTTATTAGATGTATCATAGTGAACATGTTCATCCATTCAATGGGTTGTCTTTTCATTTTACTGATGGTTCTCTTTGCTGTGAAAAAACTTTTTAGCTTGATGTAGTCTCATTTGTTTATTTTTCTTTTGTTTCCCTTGCTCAAGGAACTATATCAGTAAAAAAATATGGGTGCAAGAAATGTCTGCAATTTCACTGCTTGTGTTTTCTTCTAGAATTTTTATGGTCTCACATCTGTCAAAATGGCTATCCTATATAATAAAGAGGTGATATGCAAATTGACCATCACTCCAATACACAAGATGGCTGCCCCCATGTGGACACAAGATGGCTGCCACAGGATGGTCGGTAGGGGAGGGCAGTTGTGAGTGATCAGGCCAGCAGGGGAGGACAATTGGGAGGGACCAGGCCTGAAAGGGAGGGCAGTTGAGGGTGCAGGAGAGGACAGTTGGGAGGGGGACCCAGGCCTGCAGGGGAGGGCAGTTGGGGTCAACCAGGCCTGCAGGGGAGGGCAGTTAGGGATGGCTGGGCTGGCATAGGAGGGCAGTTGGGAGCAACCAGGCATGCAGAGGCGGACAGTTGGGGGGGACCCAGGCATGCAGGGGAGGCAGTTTGGGGGGACCAGCCCTGCAGTGGAGGACAGTTGGGGGGAACCAGGCCTGCAGGGGAGGGCAGTTGAGGGCAACCAGGCCTGCAGGGGAGGGCAGTTGGGGGCATCCTGGCCAGCAGGGGAGAGCAGTTAAGGGCAACCAGGCCGGCATGGGAGGGCAGTTAGGGGTGACCAGGCCAGCAGGGAAGGGCAACTGGGGGGAAGCAGGCCAGCAGGGGAGAGCAGTTAGGGGTGACCATGCTGGCAGGGGCGGTCAGTTAGGGGCAATCGGTCTGGCAGGGGAGCAGTTAGGTATCAATCAGCCTGGCAAGGGAGTGGTTTGGGAGTGATCAGGCTGGCAGGCAGAAGCAGTTAGGGACAATCAGGCAGGCAGACCGGTGAGCAGTTGGGAGCCAGCAGTCCTGGATTGTGAGAGGGATCCCAGATTGGAGCGGGTGCAGGCTGGTCTGAGGGACACACACACACACCCTCCCATGCATGAATTTCATGCACTGGGCCTCTAGTTATAAATAAATCTACAAATGACAAGTGTTGGCAATGATATGGAGAAAAGGGAACCATCATGCATTGTTGCTGGGAATGTAGATTGATGCATCCACTGTGGAAAACAGTATGGAGTTTCCTTAAAAACATGGAACTACCTTATGACCCAGTGATTCCACCTCTTGGAATATAACCAAAGAAACCCAAAACACTGACTTGAAAGAATATATGCACCCTATGTTCATTGCAGTGCTATTTACAATAGCTAAGGTTTAGAAGTAGCCTAAGTGCCTATCACTAAATGAGTGGATACAAAAGCTGTGGTACATACACTGAGTGGCCAGATTATTATGATCTCTGAACACATAATAATCTGGCCACTCAGTGTATATCCTATATAATAAAAGGCTAATATGCAAATTGTCCCCTTGACCAGGTGTTCAACCAGCAGGCAGGCCGGCCAACCGCCCATGTCCCCTCCCCCTGGCCAGGCTGGCCAAACCCCACTCATGCACGAATTCATGAACTGGTGGCCAGCAGTATACACACACACACACACACACACACACACACACACACACACACACACACACTGAGTGGCCAGATTATTATGCGTTCAGAGATCATAATAATCTGGCCACTCAGTGTATATATAATGGAATATTACACAGCCATAAAGAAGAAAATATTACCTTTTGCAACAGTATAGATGGACCTAGAGCAGGGGTGGGCAAACTTTTTGACTCGAGGGCCACAATGGGTTCTTAAACTGGACCGGAGGGCCGGAACAAAAGCATGGATGGAGTGTTTGTGTGAACTAATATAAATTCAAAGTAAAGGAGCGGAGGGGAGAGTAAGAGAACCCTCCGCTCTTTCCACTCCGCGGGCTGGATAGAACAGCCGAATGGGCCAGATCCGGCCCACGGGCCATAGTTTGCCCATGGCTGACCTAGAGGGTATTATGCTAAGTGAAATAATATAGTCTGAGAAAGACAAATACCATAAGATTTCACTTATATGTAGAATCTAGTGAACAAAATAAACAAACAAAATAGAAGCAGACTCATAAATACAGAAAACAGACAGACAGCTATCAGTGTATAAAACAGGTGAAAGGGTTAAGAAAAAAAAAACTCAGGGACACAGACAATAGTATGGCAATTACCAGAGGGATGAGGGTTGGGAGCAGGTGGAATATGGCAAATGGGGAGATAAATGGTGATGGAAGGAGACTAGACTTTGGATGATTAAGTGCATAATGCAATGTGCAGATGATGTATTGTAGAATTGCACACCTGAAACCTATATACTTTTATTCACCAATGTAACCCCAATAAATTCAATTAAAAATAAAATAAAGAATGGGAAAAGTGCCATTAGGTAATATTTTCAGTGGATCCAGTTTTCTGAAATGCTTTAACTCTTCATGCAAATCAGTTTCATGTAAGTATGAGTTTAATGTGTTTTGGGGTGTTTTTGTTGTTGTTGCTCTACGCATTTATGAGTGAATATTAATGCAGCAAAAAGAGAACAGAAGCTCACAAACACTCTGCACAGTTTCAGGAGATGCATTGCAGAAAAAGAGAGGCTAAGGACAACAGTATCCTAGGGTCTTGGTGGACGCATTCCTGGGGGAGATGGACCTCTGATCCCAGGGGTAGGGAGGAAGGGAGCAGGCGGAAGGAGGGGAGTGTGCCTCATTCATGGAGGAGGCATGCCTATTGGTGTCCCTTGAGTTGGAGGAAGCCCAATTGGTGGTCCCATGGGTGGTCTCATACCAGGTGGAGGAGTCTTAATGCCTGGAGGAGGGAGTTGCCCAACCTGGTGCTACTGAGTTGGGGCTCCAGCAATGGCCGCAGCAGTGGCAGCTGCAACAGTGCCTCGTCCCTGTGGAGTCATTACCTGTGGGAGGTTTCCCCAACCCCTTGGACAGGGCCTGCTAATCCCGCAGGAGCCTGCGGAATAGGAACACCACCTAGTACTCCTCTGCCAGCCGCCCTGCCAACCCCAGGGCCTCCTGCAGCTCCTGCAAGGGGTACATGAGTGATCCCAGTATCTTTGGAGGGAGGCTTCTCCACAGTCATGGACACCAGGTTCTCCCGAGCAGCAACACCAGACCCAAAGCCCATTTCTCTTCTCACTCAGGCTGCTTCGCATTCTCTGCCTTGATCTTCCTGAACTCATCACAGTCACAGAGGATCAAGTTCATGTGCTTGTCAGAGGCTTAAAGGTGGTGATGAAGATGCGTTCATCCTGCAGATTGCAGCGCATGCGGTAGTCGATGTGCTACAGCATCTTGCTGCTCTTCCCCACCGTCATGATTGCGGTTCCACCAAGTCCGACTTCCACATTAAGTGTCAGGATCCTTAAGACCTAAGGGAAGGCTACAGATAAAGGAATGATGCAGGTTCTGCTACAGACAATGCAAGCTGGGCCAGAAGCTTCCAAGAGTGAGTGAGACTTTTTTTCTTCCCCCAGTCATTAGGGTTAGAGAAAAATTAAGAAAAAAGTACAGATTTTTCCAATGCACCTCCTCCCCCGACATACATATAGCATCCCCCATTATGAACTTCCCCACAAGAGTGGTATATTTCTTACAATTGATAAGCCTACATTGACACATTATGATCACCCAAAGTTCATAGTGTACCATCATGGGGTTTACTCTTTGTGTTGTACGTTCTGTGGATTTACACAAATCCTACATAATAACAGCCTAATATGCAAATTGTTCCCCGGACAGGGAGTTCCACTGGGAGTTCAACCAGGGGGCAGGGCCCGCCGGCCAACTAGGGGAAGGGAGGCCCTGGCTAGGGACCCTACCCGTGCACAAATTTCATGCACTGGGCCTCTAGTGTGTAATAACATGTATCCATCATTATAGTATCATAGAGACTGATTTCACCAACCTACAAATTATCTGTGCTCTTCCTAGTCATTCCTCCAGCTTCCCTCAGCCCCTGGCAACCACTGGTCTTTTTACTGTCCCCATAATTTTACCTTTTCCAGAATGTCATGTGGTTGAAATCATATAGTGCATGGCCTTTTCCAGTTGGCTTCTTTATTTAGTAATATACATTTTACTTTTCCCTATTTTTTCATGGCTTGATAGTTTATTTCTTTTTAGTATTAAACAATACTACATTGTTTGGATGGACCACCATTTATTTACCCATTCACCTATTGATGGACATATTGGAGGCTTCCAAGTTTTTGCAACTTAGAATAAAGGGACTAAAAATACTGATGGGCAAGTTTTTGTGTGGACATAACTTTTCAACTCCTTTGGGTAAAACCCAGGAACACCATTACTGGGTTGTATGGTAAGAGTGCAATCACTGTTGTAAGGAACTTCCAAAATGCTTTATTGAAGTGTCCATGTATATGCTTTTTAAAAAATAATTCTTTATTGTTGAAAGTTCTGCATATGTCCTCTTTTTTCCCTCATTGACCCCCTCCAGCCTGCCACTGCCCCCTGCCCCAGGCCTTCAGCACCTATTGTTTGTGTCCATGGTTTATGCATATATGCATACAAGGACTTTGGTTGATTACCTCCCACCTACCTTCCCCACCTTCCCTCTATGTATACACTTTCATTTTGTAGTCATTGACCAACAAAGTTTACTGCTCCCCTTTGCTGCATGTCAAAGCCCCAGATGGTGAGAGCATGCACAGGCTCAACAGGTGGCCCTGACAACCGCTTAGCTCAGACACTCCCTGCTGTGACCATGAACCTTGAGCCTGTGTGTGTTCCTGTCTTGTGTCCTGCTGCTCCATGTATCTCCTTTGCTCACACACGTTCCATCCCATAAGTGGATGGAATGTTAAAAACACTGGTACAAAGATAAAATTATTAAGAATTTCAAGGCAGTGATAACAGAGCCTTAAACCAAGGGCAGGGTTCCTTCTGCAACCACATGGGTCACATTCCCAGGAAGATGGTCCTGCTCCCAGCTTCACTGCAGTCTGCCCATATATCTTCATGTTAATTTTCAGGGTCCCAGTCATTCCTATCTATGCCAGACGGTACAGTTTGGAATTCAATTTGCATTGAATTATTCCACATGCAAGTTTAAACTTCAGGTTTGGTGGCCAGAAGTCTTTATCACTGGCTGTAACAGATAAGGGATATTTTAGGTTAATCCTGAAAGCTTTCTGCTCCCTTTCCCAAACTGTGAATGCTGTTACAAAATCAGGAGTAAAAATTTAGCCAAAATGCAAGAAGGGTTGATGTATTTTAATAAAACAAAATGAACATTTCCATGAGATCTTCTATAAAGGAGCTGCTTAAAAATGCCCTAAATCGAACCCTTGTACACTGCAGCTCGGGATATAAATTGATGCATCCTCTATAGAAAACATTATGGAGAATCCTCAAAATATTAAGAACAGAGCTAGCATAAGACCTGCAATCCTTCTTCTGGGTAACTACCTGAAAATTTTTAAAATATTATTCATAAATAGGCATGTACCCCTATGTTCACTTCAGCATTACTCACAATAGCCAAGACATGAAAACAACCTAAGTTTCTTTGATGGGTGATTGGATAAAGAATTTGTGGTAATCATGTACTGTAGAATGCTTTTGGGCCATAGAAATGATGAAATGTTGCCATATGGGACAACATACCTGGTAGATGGATGGTGAGAGTATCATTCTAAATGAGTTGAGTCAGACGGAAAAGGACAACCACATGACTTCACTCATACGAGGGACATAAAACAGAAAGCAACAAATAAAGCAAACCAAAAAATAATAGACAACAGTATGGTGGTTACCAGAGGGAAAGGAAGTTTGGGGGAGGATGAAGAGGGTTAAGGGGTCAAATATATGATGATGAAGGGAGATTAGACTTTGGAAAGTTAGAACACAATGCAATATACAGATGATACAAACCTATGGGGGACCAATGATGTGAACATGATTAAAAGTGAGTCTTACACAGGCAGGCAATACAACCTGAATTGCTAAAAAATGGCAGGAACATTTTTGAGGGCAGTTTTTCCCCCAATTTTATTGCTTAGGCTTTCTTGAAGCAGATATTTATTAAAGGTACCCTACTACCATGACTAATATGCTGGGGAAATATATATATACTAGGAGCCCAGTGCACAAAATTCGTGCACTGGGGGAGGGGGCGTCCCCTCATCCCAGCCTGCCCCCTCTCATATACTGGGAGCCCTCAGGGGATGTCTTACAGAGGCGACCAGGCTGATCAGGGGAAGTCACCAACCCCATCACCCCGCTGCTGCAGCCACTGCCAGTCACCGCAGCCACCAAGGTGTTTTCATCAATACGAACTCCAGTCCCTTCACCATGAAAAAATGACAACTTTATTTAGGCATTTTCAAGATGTGTCTTTCATAGGATATGACATTTCTTTTATTTTTTTTTCATCCTCACCTGAGAATATGTTTCCATTGATTTTTAGAGAATGTGGAGGAGAAAGGGAAAGACAGAGAGAAACATCAAAGTGAGAGGAACACTTTGATTGGTTGCCTCCTGCATGAGCCCTGACCTGGGCCCTAGCCAGGGAGGAGCCTGCAACCTAGGTACATGCCCTTAATCAGAATCGAACCAGACCCTGCAGTCGGCAAGCCTAGGCATTATCCACTGAGCCAAACTGGCCAGGGCAGGATATGACATTTCTTAGCCCTCCAACAGCGGACCTTCCTTTTTTTCTCCAGGAGAGTGGTGGAAAAACCCTAGATCACCTTTTTGGATTCTTATACCCAAGTTACTAAGAATATTACCAGTGGCAAACAGGGAGCTTAGCCAATGAGCAGTCAGAAAAGGTATTTCCTCTGTAGTTTACACCAATCACCTCCGATCTCTGGCTCCGCCCCTGCCCAGGCTCCAAGCCTCTGGCCCAGGCTTAGGGCCTGGACAGGGGACCCCCTGCTCCCTCTGATCGCCTGGCTCCACCCCTGCCCAGGAGCCCCCTGGCTCAGGCCCTTCCCAGGTTGCTCAGGACCCACCAGGGGCCTACCTTGGAGTGACCTGGGTGCTGAGAAAGTTCCCAGGACCCAGGCTGCTGGGCGCCTACATATGCAAATTAACCTCCATCTTTGTTGGGTTAATTTGCATACTCACTCTGATTGGCTGTGGGCGTAGCGGAGGTATGGTCAATTTACATGTTTGTCTATTATTAGGTATGATATATATATATATTATATAGATATATACATATTTATATGAATGATCTAAAATAATAAAAGCATAATATGCTAATTAGACCAGATAGCCAAACGACCTTTCAGACAGCATTCCGGATGCCATTCCAGATGACCTTCTGGATGAAGCCACGGCAGCGGGGACAAGGCAGAGGTGGTTAGGGGCAATCAGGCAAGCAGGCGAGCAGTTAGGGGCAATCAGGCAGGCAGAGTGGTTAGGGGCAATCAGGCAGGCAGGTGAGCAGTTGGGGCATCAGACAGTCAGGCAGAGTGGTTAGGGGTGATCAGGCAGGCAGGCAAGCAGTTAGGGGCGATCAGGCAAGCAGGCAGGTGAGTGGTTAGGAGCCAGCGGTCCCAGATTGTGAGAGGGATATCTGACTGCCAGTTTAGGGATTGCTACAGGATTGGGCCTAAACAGGCAGTTGGACATCCCCTGAGGGGTCCCATATTGCGAGAGGGTGCAAGCCGGGCTGAGGGACACCCCCCCCATGCACAAATTTTGTGCACCAGACCTCTAGTATATTATAAAATTATACACCTGAAATTTATATAATGTGAATAACTAATGCCACCTTGATAAATGTAATTAAAAACAAGAAATAACCTTCCCTGGCCAGGTACCTCAATTGGTTGGAGCATCACCAAAAGGATGCAGGTTTGATCCCAGTTCAGGGCACATATGGGAGGCAACTGATTATGTTTCTCTCTCACATTGATGTTTCTCTCTCCTTTCCTCTCTTTCTGAGATCAATAAAAACATGTCCTCAGATGAAGATTTAAAAAAAAAAATAAATGACCTAAATGGATACTTTTGTTAGTAATATACATAAACACATTGTACAAATTTATTGATCAAAATAATTGATGATGCAATAGAGTGTTCTATACCAGGTCGCTCAAATTATAACCTCTCATGTCATACCAGCTTCAAAAATTTATTAATAATTTGAGTTCAAAACAGTCATTTATACACTACAGCCCTCAGTTTATCCATGTGTAAAATGAGAGTATTTGTTTAAAGTGTTATTCAGTACTGAAATAGATAATATATGTAATAGCTAGATTGAGTGACCATCATTCAATAAAACTATTTTTCTTATATTTGGTATTTACAGGAGAATAAGTCTAATAAAAACTTTAAAAACCCTTACACAGGCTCCTTCCTTTGGCCTTGAAAGTAGAACCACCTGCAGTTAACTGAGAAACTGACTCATCTTCTGCTTGTTCACCACCATATATTTTTCAAAACCTTTTTCAGCAGAGTAACTTATATGTCATTTCTGTGCTACTTGCAAGGGGACCTGCTTTAACAGAAAAGTAGGTACTGATATCTTTATCAGTTGTTTTAGTGGTTCCATATTAGAGTTTTTTTTACCTATAAAGTTATTTTAGGGAAGAAATAAGGCCAAATTAAAAAAAGGTGAATGACAGAGCTGAAGAGTCCATTTTAGGACAGAAACAAGTTTTGGAACATATATTTGAAAACCCAAAGATGTGCAAAGCCTAATGTGGGGCAACATGCCTGCCATGGAAGGGGTGGGGCTGCAGGCCCAGCTGCAGTTTGGGTACAGGCTGCAGATCACCTGGCAGCACTGTGCATCCGCTGCACAGAGGTAGGTGGCTGAGTCCTCCAGTCGGGAGGCTGTGATGTTCAGGGTACTGTACAGGTCCTTAGAATTCAGTGTGGAGCTTAACCTTCCATTGCGCTTTGTCCCTGAACTCATGTGAAATAGACTGATGAGGCCTCCCCCAGGATTCTGTCGGAACCACTGCACTTTGTACATAGTACTAGAAAAAGTGCACCTCAGAGTAGAACTGGTTCCCTCCTGGAGGCTCAGGGCTGAAGGACTCTGCTCCACCTTCATCCCTCTCACCCCTGCTTGGAAAGAGAAAAACAAACACAAATGATGTCACTGGGATAAATGATTCAGTTTCTAGACCTGTAAAATATCTCAAGAAACACCCAAATGGGACTGTATAGGAGTTCTGTGTCAGCTCTCCCTTCCCCCCACCCCACTGTCAGCTGTGGAACACTCCCCAGCTCCCCATCTGGGACACCTGAACTCACAGCAAACCTGGGCCCACAGAAGCCCCAGCAGAGCCCCCAGGTGTCTCTTCATGACTTCTTGCCAAGGTGCTCTGGTGGCTTTGTCCCTGCTCTGGAGGGAGTAGAGTCCTGGACCAAGGCAAATTTTGTTCCTACACTCAGTATGTTTCACCATTTCACTGAGGACCAATCACATCTCAGCTCTGTCATTCATCTTAGCAGCAAACTCCACCCACATTGGCCTAGTGAGATGTCTCCAAAATTCTGGATAAAAATAGTGCATGGTGTTAAGAGGCAATATATACAATTTATGGAGATATAAAGTTTTTTTTCCCTTAAAACACTTACGTATGAGAAGTTTGTGGTTAATGTTTGAGGACGAGTGTATGATGTTTCTGAAATAATCAATTTCTCAGTAGGTTACAAAGAACCTTGAAGAGTCCTAGGAAGAGTAACCTCATTTTCCAAATTGCATAGTTTGACAAAGAATTTGAGAATTCAGTTATATGAAAATTCTGATAAAGAAAAACTATCTCAGCATGTATTGCAGAAGTAAATGATTTTCTTGACATCAGGAGAGTTCTAGAAAACAAAATATATAGTCACCATTGACATAAAAAATAAGTTCAATTTGCTTTGTGATAAACTAGATATGTTTATGATGTCCACTCTGACTTAATTTCCATCTCTCCCCTTCTCCTGTCCAACTCTTGGGCACCCTGTTGATCCACACAGATGACTCTGATCCAACCACACTTTACTAATTAAATTAAATATTGTCCTCTCCCTTTTCTGCTATTTTTGTTCCTTATTTTTTCCCTCTATCTTTTCTCTTAATTCATGTTGCACTTACTTTCATGGAGTTATATAAAAAGGTAGTATATTTGTGATAATGCAATACTTTTCCGGTTAGTGGGTTTTGGGACATTAGTCCTAACAATTAAAAAATGAAAACAGGTTACAGAGGTATTTACTGTTGAGCTTCCACGCTCATAATGACCAGTAACATTCTTGCTCCTGTATTTCTGCTCAGAGAATCATTCTCACATGGATTTATAAAGTATGGACTCCAGCTCTCTGATGTTTACATAAAGTGGCAGAGCTGAAAAACTAAGATGAACTTTACACAAACACTGTCTTCCCCCCACCCCCCTCCTCCTTTATGCTGTCTATAATTTGACTGGCTCACATGCTCATTTTTCTCCTCTCTTAACTGTTTAACCTGCTGGGACCATAAAAAGTCACTAATAAAAAGCCTACAGTGCCCCCTAGTGGGCTAAAATCATCAATATAGAGGACTTCAGACCAGCTAACTCAGCAGTCACACAACCCCAGTACCATTTACTCCATGTTACCTGATGAAGGAAATGCAGACAGAAAACAAAGTAACTAACTAGATTGAATGGGGATCATTAATGAACCACATCCTACTTTTAAAATATCATTTTATGAAAATTAATATCTTAAAATACTTCAGTAAGACTCATGTTGTGCTCCTTATTTTCTTTAATTTGAAATAAATCCATAAACATTCATTAAAGTTTTAGTGTAAAGGGGATAATTTACCAGATCTTAAGAATGTATAGTGAATCCAAGATGGCTACAGAGTAGTGGCTATTACACTCATCTCCCCCCAGTACTAAACAAGATTTATAACTAAATTATAGATCAATCGACCTGAAGACCCAACTGAAGACCAGCTGAACAGAAGTCTTATAACCAAGGATTTACAGAAGGATTTACTGGTAAGAAAATCAGAGATGCACAAAGGGCTGTTCTACACCCATGTGCAGCAGTTGAGAATCTGGAGAGCTATCTAGCTGCAAAGGTCCCCCATGAGGAGTAAGGGTTCCCAACCCCATGCGAGGATCTCCTGATCAGAGCAGTTGAGCCAGGAAGAGGAGCTGGCTGTGAAAACCATTGGGGATTCTTCCCACCAGGAAAAGGTGGGAGTCGGCTAGAGACCCAGGTGCTCTCTGAAAGGGCCAGTGCACAAGATCTTGTTCTCAGCCACTCACAGGGCTTTGTGAAGGGAAGGCGACTCAGAACAAACAGATTCATACATAGAGAACTAGGTTGGGTGGCCTGAGCAGAGATCTGGAGGATCAGCCCCAAAGGTGCCTGTGTTAAATCCTTATTCTATACTGCCCACAGATGCCATCTTCCTAGGTGGAGCACTCCTATCCTTACAGCACCATCCTGAGGGAGTGCACGAACCCGGTCCTCCTGACTTCCTGTGGCCCCACCTGTCAAGCTCTCAGCCTTCAGAAAAGTCTGCTACAGCTTGGGCGCAGTGTGGTCTGCCTTAGGGAACAATTAAGGAGATCCAGGTGAACCCAGTTATTATTGGAGACTCGGGGTGTCATTGAATTGTGTGGCTCTGGAACAGATGCCATTTCTCCATCCTCTGTGTGCCACGAGGGCTTCCGCCCACAGGAGACCCACTAGCCCCATCCTCACAATTCCTGGTGACCCCTCCCTGCTGAGCTCAGACCCGGAAGAAAAGTCTGCAGGTTGTGCCCAGCCAGGACCTTCATGCTCTTTTTTTTTATGAAGGAGCTCTTATTGGAGACTCAGACACTGAGTTGTGTGGCTCCAGAGCAGAGGCCATTTCTCCTCTGCACACCACCAGCACAGTCCTCCAATGGAGATCCACTAACCCCAGACTCCTGACCCCCAGTGGCCCCTCCTTGCCAAGCTCATGCCCGGCAGAAAAGTCTGTTGGCTTCACCCAACCTGGACCTGCAATGCGCTCTTTTGGGAGGAGTTCTGGCCAGAGACTTGGGCAGATACTTAGTGGTATGGATTTGGAGTAGGGGCCACTCCCCCCCACCCAACATGAGTGCCTGACCAGTGTCACCCCACCCCCCAAAAAAAGAGATCCACTAGCCCTACCCACCCAACTCCCAGTGCCCCACTCTGCTGAGCTCACATCTTGTAAAAGAGACAGTGGGGAGTGACATCAGAGGAATGGCGGCGTAAGGGCGCGTCTATTCTCTCCCCCTAACATTTCAACAAAATAATCACCTATAATTCAACAAAGAAGTCCCCGCTCAACACAGATGCACGCCTGAGAGACCTGCACACTGGAACAACTAAGGTGGGCTCCTTGGAATAAGCGGGAGGCTAGAGAAGGGGGGAAGCTGAACAGCGCAGCAGCGTGTCTGCAGCGCAGCAATTAACTGATGGCAACAGTCGCGGGCATCTTCCTCAGCCGGCCTAGACCAACAGAGCTAACCCAGCAAGTGGCTGGCTGTCGGAAGAGCCACTGGAGTGGCAGCATTGTGTGGTCGCGCACACAACAGTGAGAGAGTGTCTGAACCGTGGGGGCGCGCTGTGAATGGGATCTAAGTTGCTCGTGTGAGCTGCAAGTCAGTAGACACCCTCCCTACAGAGTCCCTCCCCACAGCCGGGCCTGGCTGCCCGCTTTCAGGCAAAGAAAGTAGATCGCAGAGCCCTGCCATGGACTAGACTCCCAGGTCTCGCCTCCAGTTGCCCTTGGATTGTTTCCAGGAGTGTATTATCCGTAGGCCAAGAGCTGTTGCAGTAAAAACACAATTTCCCTCGGTGATTGAACCCCAGGAGGGGTGCTTGGTCTAGCCTTGGAGGTCAGGGACTACCATTACTCTGAGGGAAAAACAAACCTCACCCCCAAGCAGCAGAGGCAGTACAGCCCTATGGAAGCCTGCCCTACAGAAGCAGCAGAGGCTAAAAACTGTGAGGCCACGGGGGGGGGGGGGGGGGGGGGGGGGGGGGAATCTTGCAATTCAGCGCCATCGACTGGAACAGAGTAGAAAGACCTCCTCAAAGATAAAGGGGAAAACAGGAGAACAGAGAACGCTATGAACAACCACAACAATGATGACGAGAAAGAAAATGGGGGAAAAAATACAGGCTGGAACACACGGAATTAAGCAAATTGAATGACAGAGATTTCAGGATTGCAGTTCTGAAAATACTCAATGAGATGCGAGAAAATACTGACAGGCAATTCACCTCACTCAGAAAACAAATCAATGAATAAAATGAGTATTTCTCCAAAGAAAATGAATTGTTCAAAAAGAATATAGCAGAAATCCTGGAAATGAAGCAGACAATTAAAGAAATTAAGAGTGAACTGATGAGCATAGAAAACAGAACCAGTTAGAAGAAAGAACTAGTGATATTTAAGATAGGAATCAAGAAATGATGCAGATGGAAGAGAAAGACCTGAGAATAAAGAAATACAAAATAGCCCTACGAGACCGCTCTGATTCCATAACAAGAAAAATAATAACATCAGAATCATAGGCATAGCAGGGGAGGAAGAGAGAGAGTATGGAATGGAGAGTCTATTAAAACAAATAGTGGATAAGAACTTCCCAAATCTATGGAAAGAACTAGATCCACGAATCCAAGAAGCAAACAGAACACCTAGTTACTTCAATCCAAAGAGGCTCTCTCCAAGAGACTTGGTAATGAAGCTGTCAAAAATTAGTGACAAACAAACAAACAAAAATCCTCAAAGCATCCATGGAAAAGAAGGAAGTGACCTACAAAGGAAAACCCATCAGAATTTCAAGTGACCTCTCAGCAGAAACTCTACAAGCAAGAAAAGAGTGGAACCAAATATTCAAATGCCTGAAAGAGAGAAATTACCAGCCATGCCTGTTATATCCAGCAAAATTATCCTTTAAATATGAAGGAGAAATAAGAACATTCCCAGACATACATAAACTGAGGGATTTTATCACTAGAAAACCTCCTCCATTGCAGGAAATACTCCAGGGAGTTATTATACCTGAAACAAAGAACATAAGGTCATAAAACTACCAATAGATTGCCAGAAACTTGCATCATAAACAGGGATAATTTGTGACAATAAAAACATGCAAGGGGAAGAAGGACAGGTATGGACAGGCAAAGGAAGATGAAGATCAGATAAATTCAAAAGGGAAAAAAACTATGGTATATATGCAACTTCACTTTTTATAAAACTAATGGCAACCACACACAGAAATTCCCCAAATAAGACATATAGCTTAAAAAAAGAGGAAAGATGTATGAAAACCACCAAACAAAAACAACAGATAGAAGCATAGAGGAAAAGAACCAATGGAGGCACAGAGTTACCAGAAAACAAAAGATAAAATGGCTATAGGAAATCCTCATATATCAACAATTACCCTAAATGTAAATGGTCTAAATTCATCAGTAAAAAGGCACAGAGTAGCAGAGTGGATCAAAAAACAAAACCCAACCATATGCTGCCTACAAAAGACACATCTAAACAGCAGAGACAAAGGTAGATTCAAAGTAAAAGGGTGGAAAATGATTGTCCAAGCAAATAACAGCAACAAAAAAAGCAGGTGTAGCCATATTTATATCTGATAAAATAAATCTAAAGATAACAAGAGACAAAGATGGACACTTTATAATGATAAAGGGAACACTACATCAAGAAAACATAACACTTCTTAATACATATGCACCCAACCAGGGAGCACCAAAATATATTAAACAGCTACTCACAGAACTAAAGGGAGAAACAGATCAAAACACAATTATAGTTGGAGACCTTAATACCCATTTGCAGCTCTAGACAGATAAACCAAACAAAAAATCAATAAAGAAATATCAACCTTAAATGAAATACTAGGCCAAATAGATATAATAGACATTTACAGAACATTTCATCCCAGAACATCAGACTATACAATCTTCTCCAGTGCACATGGAACATTCTCAAGGATAGACCATATGTTGGGTCACAGAAAAAGCATCAACAAATTCAAAAATATTGAAACTATTCCAAGTATATATTCTGACCACGATGCCATGAAATTAGAAAGCAACTGCAAAAAGGAGGTAAAAACAAAAACACCTACAAATATGTGGAGATTAAACAACATACTACTAAAAAATGACTGAGTCAAAGAAAAAAGAAAAATGAGATTAAAAGATATGTAGAGACAAACGAGAATGATAACACAACATATCAAAACCTCTGGGATGCAGCGAAAGCTATAATAAGAGGGAAGTTTATATCACTACTGGCCTATCTTAAGAAACAAGAGAAATTCCAAGAAAACAACCTAACATCACACCTAAAAAGACTAGAGAAAGAAGAACAAAAGCAACCCAAAGTTAGCAGAAGAAAGGAAATAATAAAAATCAGAGGAGAATTAAATGAAATAGAGAACAAAAAGACTGTAGGAAAAATTAATAAAACAAAGAGCTGGTTCTTTGAAAAGGTTAATAAAATTGACAAACCCCTGGCTAAACTAAGAAAAAAAGGGGAAATACCCATATAAATAAAATCATAAATGAGAGAGGAGAAATCACCACAGACATCACAGACATACAAAGGATCATACTAGATATTATGAAAGCCTTTATGCCACCAAATTCAATAATCTAGAAGAAATGCATAAGTTCCTAGAAACATATAGCCTTCCTAGACTAAATCATGAAGAACTGGAAAATCTAAAAAGACCGATCAGCAGTGAGGAAATTGAAACAACCATCAAAAAACTCCCCCCCAAAAAACAAAAGTCCAGGAACAGATGAATTCTACCAAATGTTCAAGGAAGAATTAAAGCCTATTCTTTGCAAACTCTTCCAAAAAATTGAAGAAGAGTTCAATCCTTCCTAACACATTCTACGAGGCCAATATGATCCTAATACCAAAACCTGGCAAAGATAACACAAAAAAAGAAAACTACAGACCAATATCCCTGATGAATACAGATGCAAAAATCCTAACCAAAATACTAGCTAATCGAATACAATAGTACATTCAAAAAATAATACATCATGATCAAGTGGGATTCATTCCAAGGGCACAGGATGGTTCAACATTCGCAAATCAATCGACTTAATACACAACATTACCAAAGGAAAGGATAAAAATCATATGATCTTGTCAACAGATGCAGAAAAAGCATTTGATAAGATACAACATCCATTTATAATTAAAATGCTCAATAAAATAAGAACAGAAGGAAAGTACCTCAACTTAATAAAGGCCATATATGATAAACCCTCAGCCAATATCATACTCAATGGTGAAAAACTGAAAGCTTTTCCCCTAAGATCAGGAACAAGACAAGGATGTCTTCTCTCACTACTCTTATTCAACATAGTACTGGAAGTTCTAGCCAGAGCAATAAAGCAAGAGAAAGAAATAAAAGGCATCCAAATAGGGAAGGAAGAAGTCAAACTGTCACTTTTTGCATATGACATGATGCTGTATATAAAAAACCCTAAAGACTCTACCAAAAAACTACTGGAAACAATAAACAAATACAGTCAAGTTGAAGGATACAAAATTAATGTACAAAAATCCATTGCCTTCCTGTATACCAATAACAAAACTTCAGAAAAAAAAATGGAGAAAACAATTCCTTTTGCAATCACAACCAAAAGAGTAAAATACCTAGGAATAAACTTAACAAAGAATGTGAAAGACCTATATACTGAAAATTACAAAACATTATTAAAAGATATTGAAAAAGACACAATGAAGTGGAAAAATATCCCGAGTTCATGGACTGGAAAAATCAACATAGTTAAAATGGCCATTTTACCCAAAGCAATATACAGATTTAATGCAATCCCCATCAAAATCCCAATGTCATTTTTTAAAGAAATAGAACAAGGAATCATCAGATTTGTATGGAACCACAAAAGATTCATAATAGCCAAATAATCCTGAAAAAAAAAGAACAAGGCTGGAGGTATCATGCTACCTGACTTCAAAATATACTACAAAGCTACAATAATCAAAAAAAACAGCATGGTATTGGCAGAGAAACAGACACACAGACCAATGGAACAGAATAGAGAGCCCAGCTATAAAACCACACATATATGGACAGATAATTTTCAACAAAGGAGCCAGAAATGCACATTGGAGTAAAGATAGTCTCTTCAATAAATGGTGCTGGGAAAACTGGAAAGCCACATGCAAACAAATGAAACTGGATTGCAGTTTTTCCCCCTGTACAAAAATTAATTCAAAATGGATCAAAGACTTAGACATAAGACCCGAAACTATAGGTCATATAGAAAAAAATATAAGTACCAAACTTATGGACCTGGGTGGTAGATAACATTTTATGGACTTGACCCCAAAAATAAATGAATGGGACTACTAGTATATCAAACTGAAGAGCTTCTGCACAGCAAAAGAAGTGGACAACAAAACAAACAGACAGCCAGCCAGATGGGAGATGATATTTGCAAACAGTAGCTCCAACAAAGGTTTCATTTACAAAATATATAAAGAACTCATAAAACTCAACACCAGACAAATAAACAACCCAATCAAAAATTGGAAAAGGACCTGAAAATACACCTCTCCCAAGAAGACATACAAACAGCCAATAGATATATGTAAAGATGTTCAATCTCACTGGCAATCAGGGAAATGCAAATTAAAACTACAATGAGATACCACCTTACACCAGTTAGAGTGGCCATTATCAACAAGACAAGCAACAACAAGTGTTGGAGAGGTTGTGGAAAAAAAGAGAGCCCTCATTCACTGCTGGTGTAGACTGATACAACCACTATGGAAAGCAGTCTGGCAATTCCTCGAAAAATTAAAAATAGAGCTACCATATGACCCAGCAATCCCTCTTCTGGGTGTATACCCGAAAAACTCGAAATCATTTATATGCAAAGATATATGTACCCCTATGTTCATTGCAGCATTATTCACAGTGGCCAAGAGTTAGAAACAGCCAAAGTGCCCTATGATAGAGGATTAGATAAAGAAGATGTGGTACATATACACAATGGAATGCTACTCATCCATAAGAAACGATGAAATAGGGACAGAAACCAAGATGGCAGCATAGGTAAGCACCTAAACCGCTGCCTCGCACAACAATTTCAAAACTACAACTAAAAGACAGAACGGACACCATCCAGAACCACAGGAAAGCTGGCTGAGTGAAAATTCTACAACTAGAAGGAAAGAGAAAAGCTCACAGAGAATTGGAGGTACGGCAAAGGGTCTTTGTGCGCGCAGAGAGGAAGGGCGGCTGAGAGCCTGGCTGACTTTCTCTGGCGGAAGGGGGAAGGAAGCCCCCGACTGCACTGAACCCCAGTTCTGACTTCACTGAACCCCAGTTCCAGGCGAGCCCCTGGGGACCACGCTCTTATGGGGGGAGTCTGGACTCTCGGGTGGAGACTCAGGAGCTGGGAAAGGCGGAGGACTGAAAGCGCGTGCGTGCCAGTGCGCACAAAGGCTGAGGAGGTTGCTGCAGGCTTTCCCTAGTGGAAGGGAGTCAGAGGCTCCTAACTGCACTGAGCCCCAGTTCTGACTGCAGTGAACCCCAGTTCCAGGCGAGCCCCTGGGGACCCACGCTCTTGTGTGGGGAGTCTGGACTCTCGGGAGCCGGGAAGGCAGAGGTCTGAAGGCGCGCACGTGCGCGCAAGGGCAAGGCTGACAGGAAGCCAAGACTGAGACTCCACCCCATCCAAGCTGAGCACAGAGGCTATTGCAATTTGGCAAGTCTAATCCTATAAGGCTGTCTCCAGCACCGAACTTCTCCCAGCATAGACACAGCTGATCCTTACAGCCAACTGGCCTGGAGGTCAATTCTTTCCAGTGATACCAACAACAATCAAGACTTAATTACAACAAGACTGTACACACAGTCCACAAAGGTGTGCACCAAGAGTGTCCACCTCAAGTTAACTGGGGAGGCAGACCCATTGGGCCATATTGGAAACCTAGCACACAAATCTACCTTACCAACTCAGGGAAGCAGTGAAAATGCGGCGTCAAAGAATCAGATCACAAACGAAAGAAATGGAGGAAAACAAACGACTGGATATAGAATTCAAAACCACGGTTATAAGGCTTTTCAAGAATATCCTAGAAAAGGCCGATAAATATAACGAGACCCTCGAAGATATGAAAAAGGACCAACTTGAAATTAAACATACACTGACTGAAATAAAAAATATTATACAGAGACCCAAAAACAGACAAGAGGAACACAAAAATCAAGGCAAAGAATTGAAATACAAAGAAGCAAAAAACACTCAACCGAAAAAGCAAAAAGAAAAAAAAAAAATCCAAAAAGTTGAAGATAGTGTAAGAAGACTCTGGGACAACTTCAAGCATACCAACATCAGAATTATGGGGGTGCCAGAAGAAGAGAGAGAGCAAGATACTGAAAACCTATTTGAAGAAATAGTGACTGAAAACTTCCCCCACCTGGTGAAAGAAATAGACTTACAAGTCCCGGAAGCGCACAGAACCCCAAACAAAAGGAATCCAAAGAGGACCACACCAAGACACATCATAATTAAAATGCCAAGAGCAAAAGACAAAGAGAGAATATTAAAAGCAGCAAGAGAAAAACAGTTAGTTACCTACAAGGGAGCACCCATACGACTGTCAGCTGATTTCTCAACAGAAACTATGCAGGCCAGACGGGAGTGGCAAGAAATTTTCAATGTGATGAATAGCAAGAACCTACAACCAAGATTACTCTACCCAGCAAAGCTATCATTCAGAATTGAAGGGCAGATAAAGAGCTTCACAGATAAGAAAAAGCTGAAGGAGTTCATCACCACCAGACCAGTATTATATGAAATGCTGAAAGGTATTCTTAAAGAAGAGGAAGAAAAAAAAAGTAAAGATAAAAATTATGAACAACAAATACATATCTATCAACAAGTGAACCTAAAAATCAAGTGAATTAAAAACCTGAGGGACAGAATAATCTGGTGAATATAATAGAATCAGGGGCATAGAAAGGGAGTGGACTGATAATTCTCAGGGGGAAAGGGGTATGGGGGGTTCATGAAGAGACTGGACAAAAATCATACACCTATGGATGAGGATAGTGGGGGGGGAGGTAAGGGCAGAAGGTGGGATGGGAACTGGGTGGAGGGGAGCTATGGGGGGAAAAAGGAGAAATAATTGTAATAATCTGAATAAAGATTTATTTTAAAAAAAAAGAGAAACGATGAAATAGTGTCATTTACAACAACATCGATGGACTTTGAGAACATTATATGAAGTGAAATAAGTCAAACAGAGAAAGCTAAGAACTATATGATTTAACTCATATGTGGAATATAAAACTGAAACTTATGTACACAAACAGCAGTGTGGTGGTTGCCAGAGGGCGGGGTGTGGGGAAAGTAAGAGGTCCTGATATGAGGTGACAGGAGAAGATTTGACTTTGGGTGATGGGCATCAGATCTTGTAAATTAGAAATCCACACATGTAACCTATATTTTCATGTAGACTAATGTCACCCCAATAAAATCCCATATAATAAAAGGCAAAAAATAAATAAAAATAAAAAAAAGAGAGAGATAATGGGCTGAGGCAGCCTAAACTTACTCTAGAGACTTTGGAAGATTCTCAGGAAAGTCTAGGCAGCCATGGGGGTGGCAGGGAAACCCTCAGGTGTAAGTGATCTTGGTATGTCTTAGGCCTTTTGCTGACTTGCCCCTGGGCTTGGAGCTGGTGGAAGCTGACCTTGGTACACAGCTTGGCCCCTAACACACACACCTACACCACCAGAGGCAATCACAAACTGTGGATCACTTGGTAGCTCTAGACAGGCATCCCAAGGCTGGTTACAGTCAGCATTTGACATTGACCTGTACCAGAGTCCCTCTCAAGAGGTTCCAGAACCAATGCAACCAATGAAAGGGCTTAGGACCACAGTAGAGCACATAACAAAAGACACATCAAACATAACAAAAGACACATCATAGGGGTAAAAGAAGGAGAAGAGAGAGAGCAAGGGATCAAGAATCAATTTGAGGCCCAGCCCATGTGGCTCAGTGGTTGAGATTCACCTATGAACCAGGAGGTCTCGGTTTGATTCCTGGTAGGGGCACATGCCCAGGTTGTGGGCTCAATCCCTAGTGGAGGGCATACACGAGGCAGCTGATCAATGATGTTTCTATCTCTCTCTTCTTCCTTCATCTCTGAAATCAATAAAAATATTTGGGGGAAAAAACAATTTTAAAAAATAATGACAATTATTCTCTTGGGAAATCCAAGATGGCTGCAGAGTAGCTTGAAGCTCCATCCACTTGCTCTCAGTTCCAGACCAAATTTGCAGCTAAACTGCAGAGCAATCAACTTGAAAAACCAGTTGAAGTGTAGCTGATCGGACATTTTATAACAGGAGCATGGAGGAAGACAGGAGGAGACACGGAAAGGGTGAGCTTCCTTGTGTAAGTGCAACAGCTGGGAAGCTGGGGGTATGCAGCAGCAGAGCTCCCTACCTCTGGGATCATGGAGTCTCAGCCCTATGCAGGGATCCCAATTCAGAGCAACAGAGATTAGAAGGGGAGCCAGCATATAATTGAGCAGTGGGAATCAGTGGGGACTAGGTTGACCTGGGAGACTCGGACCACACCATCCCAGGGAAGAAGCTACCCCATTGTTTTAACACGAACCTTAGAAGTTCATTTCAGTCTGTGACTTCTGGAGGAGCCATGCAGTAATGCTCCAGCTGGCGGGGCAGTCTGCTCAGTATAACCATCATTGACTTTGAGGGGCCCTCTATTCTCTGTAAGGACTTTGGGCAGAGATCTTGTTGAAGACTAGGCTGAGTTACTTGGGAAAGAACATTGGTCTTGCCCACCTCCAGTGCACAGGTGCACCCCTCGCCCACCTGCTGAACTGTTCAGTCTACCTGGACATGCTGTGTTACAAGGCAAAGGGAAACAAACAGCACTGGTCTGGAAATCTGGGCCTGCCCTGCCCAGTCTGACAGTCCAGGGGATTTGGGCATCTGGCCAGTTCTGAGCCCCACTGGAACCTGGGAGTTTCAGCCCCAACTTGCAGTTGCCAGCTACACAGACACTGCCAAGTGAGGATGATTTTTTTTATCTCCTCCTGCTTAGTTACGCAGTGTGGGGTGCCCAAGAGCCATGCAATGCTGGGTTTTTGTGACTGTGTCTCCAAGATGGGCTTCTGTCCGGGAGTCAGATAGGCATGTGCTGGGCACTGTGGCTGCATTATGGGGAAGCCGATCTGAGGTCAGTCCACACAGTCCTAGGAAGAACATATAGATTGTATGCAATACCTGAAATGGGAGACTGTGAATCACCCTTGGACCCAGATACCCTCACTGAGTGCAGTTCCAAGGGGAAAGGAAAAACGGCTCAGAGAAAGGACATTCAAAGTGTGAGACCTGAGGCAAACCCAACCCTGGATTCCAGAGGCCCCAAACACCAGACTACTAGGGCCTCTGCCTTGTCCGAGATTTGGACAGGTTGCCGAGGGCCAGACTAGGACAGTGTCTAACATTGCCTTTCATCAAAGAACCTGACAGGAGGCAAGGACTGGCACACCAAGTGGCCAGATTCAAACAATATCAGAGGAGGATCCAACATGTTTCACAAACAGCATATCCAAAGGGTGATGGGAACAGGCACAAAAATCTGCTGAGGCAAACTCTGCTTTTATCTTTTTAAACCTTTTTTTTATTCTATTTCAGTTTTTTCTTTTATTCTCCTTTGTCTTTCATATCTGTTATTTGTCTCTTTCCTTTTCTTCTTTTATTTTTCTCTTTTCCTATTTTTTCATTTTCTTTTACTATTCTTTATTTATTTTTTATTTATATATTATTTTTATTTCTATTTTTCTTTTATCTTTCTTATTTCCTTTCATATTCTCTTTTTTGCTTCTATTTTTCTTCTCTAATTGCTTTTGTCTCTTGCCTTCTTTTGTATTTTTCTTCTTTTTTGTTCTTCTTGTTGTTATTGTTGGTTTTGGTTTTGGTTTTGTTCTGTCAGCACCTGGACAACAGTTTGCACAATATGATAGATGTTGAGCCTCACAGTCAGCCAGGCTCAGGGTAGAGCCTACCCACTAATAGGACAACAACAATCAAGACCCAATTACAACAGGGGGGCCCACCTAACCCACACAAGAGACATTCCTAGGCACTCAGCTCAGGAGATTACACCACTGGATCCAACAGGACATCCACTATAGTAGGCCACCTCACCAAGACTGGGAGTCACAGCAATTCTATCTAATACATAGAAACAAACACAAAGAGACAGCCAATACATGGAGGAAACGAAACTAGCCCAAATTGAAAGAATCAGAGAAGTCTCCAGAAAAGACCTAAATGAAATGGAGGGAAAGAAATTTATCAGAAACAAAGTTCAGAGTAATGGTTATAAGAGTTCTCAGCAGCATAAAACGGACATAGAAACCTAGAAAGATAACCAGTTGGAAATGAAGATGAACATATCTGAAATAAAAAATATACTGGAAGTAATAAACAGTAGATTCAATGAAGCAGAGTGTCAAATCAGCAAATTAGAAAACAAGGTAGAAAAAAATCACTTAGAGCAGCAAAAAAAGTAATGATTTAAAAACATAATTTTAGGACAACATGAAACATAACAATATCTGCATAACAGGGTACCAGAAGAAGAAGAAAGTGAGCAAGAGGTAGAAAACATGTTTGAAGAAATAATGACAGAAAAATTGGTGAAGGAAAAAGTCACACAGTTCAGGAAGCACTCTTTAGTTCCAATCAAGATGAACCCAAAGAGACCAACAATAAGACACATCATAATTAAAATCACAAACGTTAAAAAGAAAGAGAGAATCTTAAAGGCAGCAAGAGAGAGACCTACAAGGGAGTCCCTAAAAGGCTGTCAGATGGTTTCTCAACACAAATATTATAGGCCAGAGGAATTAGCATGAAGTTTTCAAAGTAATGATAAGCAAAGATTTCCCAGGAAAAAAAAAAAGGGGGGGGGGAGGAGCTAAAGGAGTTCATTTTCAGCATTGCAAGTAATGTTCAAGGAACTGTTGTAATAGGAAGAAATAGACAGAACAATGTAAGCATAAAGGAAAAATGGCAATACATAAATATCTATGGATAATAAACTTAAATGTAAATGTATTAAGTGCTCCAATCAGAAGACATGTTAGTTTAATGGATAAGAAAACATGACCCATATATAGGATGTGTACAAGAAATCCACCTCAGGATAAAAGATTTAAACAGACAGAAAGCGAAGAAATGGAAAAAAATATTCCATGCAAATGGAAATGAAAAGAGAGCAAGGACACCAATACTCATATCTGGCAAAATAGACTTCAAAACAAAGGCTATAACAAGAGAGAAGGAAAGATACTACATAATATTAAAAGGATTATTCCAACAAGAGAATATAATCCTGGTAAATATATAGGCACCCAAAATAAAAGCACCTGAATATATTTTTAAAAACTCTTGGAAGACGAAGGGAGAGATTGATGGCAAGACAGTCAAAACATAGCATGGGACTTTAATACCCCACTGGCATCACTGGATAGACCTTCTAGACAAAAAAATCCACAAGGAAACAGCGGCCTTAAAACACCACACTAGATCAGATGGTTTTGACTGACATTTACAGATCATTTAATCCCAAAGCAGGAGAATACATACATTCCTCTCAAGTGCCCATGGATCATTCTCAAAGATAGATCTCAAAGATGTTAGGTCATAAAATAAATCTTTATAAATTTAAGAAAATTGGAATCATATCAAGCATCTTCCTAGATCACATGGCATGAAACTAGAAATCAACTACAATTTTTAAAACACTCTAAAACATTCAAGCACATGAAGACTACACAGCTTGTTATTAAACAAGCAATAGACTACCAATGAGATCAAGGAAGAAATAAAAAATATCCTTTAAACTAATGAAAATGAACACCCAACAACCCAAAATTAAGGAACACAACTAAAGCAGTGCTGAGAGAGAGGGAAGTTCATACCATTACAGACCTACCAAAAAGAGAAAAAAAAAGAAAGAAAAAATCTCTAATAAACTATCTAAGCCTACAGCTAAAAGAATTAGAAAAGGAACAACAAGAAAAGCCCAGAATGAGTAAAAGGACGGAAATAATAAAGATCTGAGTGGAAATAAATGACACAGGGACTAAAAAACAATGCAAAAGATCAATGAAACCAAGAGGTGGTTCTTTGAAAAGATAAATAAGGTTGTGAACCTTTAGCAAGACTTATTCAGATGCAAAGAAAAAGGACCCAAATAAATAAAATCAGAAATGAAAGAGGCGAAGTAACACCTAACATCACAGAAATACAAAGGATTGTAAGAAAATACTTGGAAGATTTATATGACAACCAACTGGACAACCTGGGCAAAATAGACAAATTCCTAGAAATATACCATCTGCCAAAACTCAGTCAGGAAGAATCAGAAAACTTGAATAGGCCAATAACAGTGGGTGAAATTGAAGCAGTAATCAAAATACTCCCAGTAAACAAAAGCCCTGGACTGAATGGCTTCACAGATGAGTTTTACCAAACATTCAGAGAAGAATTAACACCAACCCTCCTCAAACTATTCCAAAAACTTCAAGTTGAGGAAAGACTTCCAAGCTCTTATTACAAAGCCAGCATTATCCTAAATCCAAAACCATAAAGACTCTACAAAAAAAGAAATCTATAGACCAATATCCCTGATGAACATAAATGCTAAAATCCTCAAAAAGTATTAGCAAATAGGACCTAGCAATACATGAAAAAGATCATACATAATGATCAAGTGGGATTTATTCTGGTGATACAAGGATTGCTCAATATCCACAAATCAATAAACATGATACACCACATAAACAAACTGAAGGATAAAAATCACCTGGTCATATCAATAGATGCAGAAATAACATTTGGCAAAATCCAGTATTAATTTATGATAAAAACTCTCAGCAAAGTGGAAATAGATGGATCATACCTCAATGTAATAAAGGCCATATATGACAAACTTACAGCCAACTTCATACTTAAGGGCAAAAACAGGACATACAGAAGGCCAATAGACCCATGAAAAAATGCTCAAAGTTACTAATCATCAGAGAGATGCAAATTAAAACTACAATGAGGTTTCACCTCACCTACCAGAAGGGCTATCACCAATATATTAACAAACAACAAGTACTGGAGAGAATGTGGAGAAAAGGGAACCTTAGTGCACTGTTGCAAACTGGTACAGCCAATGTGGAAAAGAGTATGGAGGTTCTTCAAAAAATTAAAACTGGAACTGCCTTTTGACCCAGTGATCCCATTCCTGGGAATATATCCTAGGAATCTCGAAACACCCATCAGAAAGAATATATGCACCCCTATGTTTAAAGCAGCATTATTTACAATAGCTAAGATTTAGAAACAGCCCAAATGCCCATCAGCAGATGAGTGGATGAAAAGCTGTGGTACAGCCCTAGCCTGTTTGGCTCAGTGGATAGAGCGTCAGCCTTCGGACCGAAGGGTCCCGGGTTCAGTTCTGGTCAAGGGCTCATGCCCGGGTTGTGGACTCAATCTCCAGTCAGGGGCTTGCAAGAGGCAGCCAATCAATGATTCTCTCTCATCATTGATGTTTCTATCTCTCTCTCCCTCTCCCTTCCTCTCTGAAATCAATAAAACTATATATATATATTTTTTAAAGCTGTGATACATTTACACAATGGCATACTATGCAGCTGTAAAATAGAAGAATCTCTTACCCTTTGAGATAATATGTCAGACTGGAGACTATTATGCTAAGTTAAATAAGCCAGTAGAAAAAGACAAATATCACATGATCTCACTTACAAGTGGAATCTAAAGAACAAAATAAAATGATGAACAAAACAGGGTCAGAGGTATGGATGCATGAAATAGAATAGCAGATCTCAGTGGAGGGGGTCTTGGGGAGACGAGAACAGGAAGAAAATAACCAAAGAACATTTATGCATATATGCATAACCCATGAACACAGACAATAGCATGGAAAGGTGTGGGTTGGGTGGAGAGGGGAAAATGGAGAAAGTGGGAGACATCTCTAAGACTGTCAATAATAAAATAATTTTTTAAAAAAATAAGAAAGAATATAAAGTAAGAAAATTTCATCAATGCCACAGAAGACAGACTAGAAAAGAAAAGAAAGAAGAGCCTATGGAACAAAACCAAAATATTAGAAATGAATCTAAATATATCAGTACTAAAAACATATACAAAAAGCAATTATTTTATTGAGTTGAAATAAAAATTCTTGCTACATATTGCTTAAGAGAAAATCCTAAAAAACAAAACAAAACAAAAAAAATAAGAAAGCTGAACACATAGGATCTGATTCTTCCTGCTGCCCTGTGCACAAAGCCTGAAGCCCCCCACCTGCCCACCCACTGAATCCACCACACCCACCAAAGAGATATATCCCAAAGGAAGGTCAATGCTGCTGAAGGGCCAGTCAAAGGGGACTCTGAGAGAACACCAAGTTAGTGAACTAAGTTAAATCTAAGAAATAAGAAAAAAGATTTAAAAAATTAATAATCAGAGAAAAAAGTGAATAGAAAAAAAAAGAAAACTGGCAGAGTTGAAACATTAAGGAGAAATTAAGATTTATAGAAAAGGATGGAACTAAAATTTTAAAACTTTTATACCTTTACAGCAGACAATAAAGAAGTTATAGTAACAGCCTTTATATTTTTATCAGTGGCCCCTCAACCTTCATTCTTTTACAATTCAGAATCTTGTATTAACTATTTATAAACACACATTTCTACTAATAAATCCTCTAAAAACACATTAGGAGAAGGTAGAAAACCCTCATCATCAAAATTGTATGTAATAATTTTGTGCACAAAGACAATAAAAAGTTGAATAAAGGCAGGGTTAACTGTCTTGCTTATAACCTTCACATTTATTTATTGTCAATTTTAATATCCTTTTACATGAAATACATCAAAAAGAGAAATTGGGACTCTACTTTTATCAGAGAAATGTGTGGATGGTCTTTCTCCATTGCTAATGGGAATGAGGTTCTTATGGTATCTCAAGAAAAAGAATTTTCTGAGACTATCACGGGAGAATGAGTGATTTTTATTTACAATTACAACCTTGGGTTTCCAAAATCCCATTTCCCTTAATGCAGCCCTGGAAGAGGTGCAGCTGGGGATTCAGTAGAGCTAGAAGCAGAGTCAGTGTCCAAAGTTGCCATTCCATGTGGAGCTGGGGCCAGTTCAGCATTAGGCTAGTTACAGTCCATCAGCCCATTGTGTGGGGTCCACATGGCTGTGAGTGATGTGGGCAAATGCAAGGGAGCCAGGAGAGCATGCCCCCGGCAACAAGAGTCCTAAGAATGCAATCAAGAGAGCTAACTCCTTTGTTTAGGAGATTAAATATCTCAAATCTTCCCACACTTGCAGTGGCCCCATCAATGACCTATTCCCAGGTGTGAATGACTGACTTTACTGGGCATGTGTCTGTTGCCCACCCTATTCTGTCCCTTTCCTAGGATCTGTGGGTAACAGACCTGGAGAGTGTCAAACTGCAGCTTCCTAACAAAGCTGCAAAAATGGCATGCCCATAATATTTGGCCTTCCCTTTTGCTCCTTCCCAGTTAGTCATAACTAGGTTAAATTACAATGCTATTAATGCCAATACATATAATATCTTAAATATTTTAACTAATTCTCCTTTTTTTATATCAATATTTTAGTCATTGTTTTCTAAATAAAAGCCTGCCTTTGGCCCTAGCCAGTTTGGATCAGTGGATAGAGCGTCGGCCTAAGGACCAAAGGGTCGGTCCTACATTCGATTCCAGTCAAGGGCACATACCTTGGTTGCAGACTCCTCCCCGGCCTGGGCCCTGGCTGGGGCTCAGCAGGAGGTAACCAATCGATGTGTTTCTTTCACACTGATGTTTCTCTCTGTCTTTCCCTCTCTCTTCCACTCTCCATTAAAAAAAAAAAAAAAAATCAATGGAAAAATATTCTCGGGTGAGGATTAACAAAACAAACAAACAAAAAAAGCCTTCCTGTGTCTTAAATACGTATGGTATATGGAGGTTTATTTATCCTAATTCTCTATTAATGTGCCTAAAAGATTGGAAATTTATATTTGATGTTAAATAATAAAATCCACCATAGTGAATCAAACAGTAATAGATACTCAACTGCCAGCCTCCTCATTGCTGCTCAGAGTTTGTGCTCAGCTCCCCCTGCAGTTTCTGTCACTGTGTCACTCAGCACACAGTAGTACATGGCAGAATCTGACTGGTGGACTGAGGCTTTCTCCAAGTGGAAGGCATTCGGTTGTTTTTGGTATGTGGCTTCAAATCCTTTGTTGCTTCCCTTCTCATTGGCCTTCACAGCTTTCAGGAGGAGCTGTGGACCTTCTCCGGGATACTGAACATACCAGAAAAGAGTGGGGTACTGTGTGGTTTCATAGGAGCAGTTCACAGTCAGGGGAGCCCCTTCTGAGAGAGTCACTTGGCCTTTTGTCTGGGTCACCGAGTCTCCATGGGTTCGTCCTGAGGAAAAAATAAAAGAGAACTCTGTCACTTTGGGCATGAAGCTCTTCATAAAATTAAAGTTCTAGAATTTGCTGACATAACTGAAGAAATAATCCATATTTTAACAGCTTCATGTGTCACTTACCAAGCACTAAGAGTACCACAGTCACTAAGCCCAGGGAAGACTTCATCTCTGCAGTATCATCTAAATAATGTTCTTGACTCTTAACATGAAGAAATGCTGAAGTCACCGCAAAATTATAAATCTAAACCTGCATTTCACACAGGAAATGTGTTTGTGTTGGGAAGCTGCACCCCCTGGTGGACAGGGAATGAAATGCGCAAGATTCTTAGACTCCTCCCAAAGTGGCAATATGTTCTCATCTTTGACTTTACTTGTTGAGGAACAATCAGTCTTTAGGTGGAGATTAGAAAATTGAACAACAGCTATCTTAAGCTCTCAGGTTGAATTTTATCTTAGGACAAAAGCTAACATGGAAGTTCTTTTACAGAGCATGCAGGGTACTTCGGTCGTTGGAAGAAAAGCAATTTTCTTGAGTATTTTAATACTGTACTGTATGTTCTAACGTACATATTGTGGTCCTGCCTATAATCCACTAACTGTCAGAAAAAGTATGGGGTTGAAATCAGAGGAAGTAATAAAAAGTCAAGTCTTTATTGAGTAATTCTTCACTTTCCAGCACTGTACCCCAGTATAGTAGTGTGATTGACATTTATTACTTGCATACTAAATATTTGATAAATTAAACAGAAATAAACAGTCTTTCATTGAGGATTCACTACCACATGACATATAATATTTCCTCAGTTTTAAAATATTACCAATTTTAAGAAATGCTATCTTTTTAATAAATTTTTTCAGGAGAAAAAAAAATACCTATCTTATCAATAGTCAAATATTTCTAAATTTCTTTATCATTTTTTAAAAGTATATATTCTAAATAGAAGAAACATCATATTTGAAGTTACCAAATCAATAGAGTGGTATTAGATCAACATCTTAATCTCTGTTTTATTCATCCCAAGATAAGATAGCTAACCAATGTGAGTCAGGCAAGGAATACTAGTCTTATAGCCTTAATGCAGATTTAGTATCAAAAATGTTTTCTACTTGTCCTCCATTTGCCTCATTTTGTGGCCAACCTTGAATAAAATAATGTTCCCCCACAGGATAGAGAACCCAGGAGATGTGGATTTGCCTCAAAAACCTGGAGCATACGTTAGAGCTCTCTTGTTTATCTGTTATCAATTGTTAAAGATATACCAGCTGATATTCATACAACAGTGGATAGTAGAATCAATGTGAGTAATTTAAAAATATAGACTCTAGAATCTCAACACTAATTTCATAAAACATATATTCTGGATTTTTTTAAAGCTCCCCCAAGTTGTTTTGTTACAGTGAGCCTGATATCCAGTTATAAGATTTCATTTGCTGTAACTGTCCTAGACCAAGGTGGTTCTCAAAAATCAGGGAGAAAGCTCTGGGATCAGCATGGGGAAATGTCCCTAGGACTACACAAATTTTTAAAAACTAGTCATTTTTTATGAAGTGCCAAAGCAACTCCTTTAGTTTCCTTTTTATGACCATTCATTTGTTTTATAAAACAAAACAAAAAAACATTTGAGTATAATCAGGATAAAGTTCTGGAGAAGGACCCAACTTTCTATAAGTCCTTGCAAACATTTATCCATAGACACAGGTATAGAAGCTTAGTTCAGGCTGTTTCCTGCAGTTCTTTCTAAACATTAGATTCAGATCAAGGGCCTTCATGAGTCCTCTGAGTGAATGTGTGAATAGTCTCCCATATGTGAACTTAAGAAATTCAGGCCCAGATAATTATGTCAAAACCTGCCACAAAACTATGCTGGAAAAGAATTCTTTTTTATTTTAACTTTTTTTCTTTATTGATTAAGGTATTACATATGTGTCCTTATCTCCCCATTGCCCCCTCACCTACCCACCCCCAATCATGCCCTCACCCCCCTGGTGTCTATGTCCGTTGGTTAAGCTTATATGCATACATACAAGTCCTTTGGTTGATCTCTCCCTTACCCCCACTCTCCGCTACCTTCCCTCTGAGGTTTGACAATCTGATGGATGCTTCTCTGTCTCTGGATCTGTTTTTGTTCATCAGTTTATGTTGTTCATTATATTCCACAAATGAGTGAGATCGTGTGATATTTTCACTTAGCATAATGCTCTCCAGTTCCATCCATGCTGTTGCAAATGGTAAGAATTCCTTCTTTTTTTTTTTTTAATATATTTTATTGATACTTCACAGAGAGGAAGGGAGAGGGACAGAGAGTGAGAAACATCGATGAGAGAGAAACATCTATCAGCTGCCTCCTGCACACCTCCAACTGGGGATGTGCCCGCAACCAAGGTACGTGCCCTTGACCGGAATCGAACCTGGGACCCTTCAGTCCGCAGGCCGACGCTCTATCCACCGAGCCAAACCGGTTTTGGCAGAATTCCTTCTTTTTTACCACAGTGTAGTATTCCATTGTGTAGATGTACCAGAGTTTTCTAATCCACTCATCTGCTGATGGCCACTTAGGCTGTTTCCAAATCTTAGCTATGGTAAATTGTGCTGCTATGAACATAGGGGTGCATATATCCTTTCTAATTGGTGTTTCTAGTTTCTTGGAATATATTCCTAGAAGTGAGATCACTGGGTCAAATGGGAGTTCCATTTTTAGTTTTTGAGGAAACTCCATACTGTTCTCCACAGTGGCTGCACAGTCTGCATTCCCACCAGCAGTGAAGGAGGGTTCCTTTTTCTCTGCATCCTTGCCAGCATTTGTCATTTGTTGATTTGTTGATGATAACCATTCTGACAGGTGTGAGATGGTACCACATTGTCATTTTGATTTGCATCTCTCGGATGATTAGTGACTTTGAGCATGTTTTCATATGTCTCTTGGCCTTCCTTATGTCCTCTTTCGAAAAGTATCTATTTAGATCCGTTGCTTGATTGGGTTGTTTATCTTCCTTCTGTCAAGTTGCATGAGTTCCCTGTAAATGTTGGATATTAAACCCTTATTGGAGATAACAATATTGAATGATTCCACTTTTATGAGGTATAAAATAGTCAAACTCATAGAATGAGAACTCTGGTAGTTGCCAGGGTCAAGGGGGTGGGTGGGGAATGCAGTGTTACAAATACAGAAGTACAAATTTTCAGTTTTTCAAGATTAATAGAGGTCTAGAGATAAGATAGTGCTTCTTCTCAACAACAATGTAAGTGTACTTAATACCACTCAATTTTACACTTAAATTATTAAAATGGTAAAAAATTATGTTAAAATAGCAACATTTTAATAAAAATTTATAAAGACACTTTAAAAAAAGATTTCTACTGTGTACATCTGCTTTCCAAATCATTATACCTAATAATAGACAAACATGTAAATTGACCGTATCTCCGCTACACCCACAGCCAATCAGAGTGAGTATGCAAATTAACCCAACAAAGATGGAGGTTAATTTGCATACATAGGCACTCAGCAGCCTGGGTCCCGGGAGCTTTCTCAGCACCCAGGTCACTCCAACATAGGCCCCTGTGGGTCCTGAGCAACCTGGGAAGGGCCTGAGCCAGGGGGTTCCTGGGCAGGGGCAGAGCCAGGTGATCAGAGAGAGCTGGGGGGCCCCTGCCCAGGCCAGGAGGCTTAGGCCTTGGCAGGGGCGGAGCCAGAGATCAGAGACGATTGGTGTGAACTACTGAGGAAATACCTTTTCTGACTGCTCATTGGCTAAGCTCCCTTTTTACCACTGGTAATATTCTTAGTAACTTGGGTATAAGAATCCAAAAAGGTGATCTAGGGTTTTTCCACCACTCTCCTGGAGAAAAAAAGGAAGGTCCGCTGCTGGAGGGCTAAGAAATGTCATATCCTGCCCTGGCCAGTTTGGCTCAGTGGATAATGCCTAGGCTTGCCAACCGCAGGATCCGGTTGGATTCTGATCAAGGGCAGGCTCCTCCCTGGCTGGGCCCAGGTCAGGGCTCATGCAGGAGGCAACCAATCAAAGTGTTCCTCTCACTTTGATGTTTCTCTCTGTCTTTCCCTTTCTCTTCCACATTCTCTAAAAATCAATGCAAACATATCCTCAGGTGAGGATAAAAAAATAAAGAAAGAAAGAAATGTCATATCCTATGAAAGACAGATCTTGAAAATGCCTAAAGAAAGTTGTCATTTTTTCATGGTGAAGGGACTGGAGTCCGTGTTGATGAAAACACCTTGGTGGCTGCGGTGACTGGCAGTGGCTGCAGCAGCGGGGTGATGGGGATGGTGCCTTCCCCTGATCAGCCCAGTCGCCTCAGTAGGACTTTCCCTGAGGGCTCCCAGTATGTGAGAGGGGGCAGGCTGGGCTGAGGAATCCGCCCCCAGTGCACGAATTTCGTGCACCGGACCCCTAGTGTAAATATAAGAGTGAGTTACAATATAAGATCACTTAATAAACATCCATTACCATTCACATTTTATGGCACAGAGAGAATGGCATTAGAAGTGGGAGGTGGAAATAGGAGAAAATGAAGATTTTTTAAAATTGTGGAACATTGAACAAAGAGAACCTGGACATGTACATCACGTGATGGCAAAAAATGCTTTTAGAAGAGTTGTAAAGTTTATGGCAACAGTGAATAAAGATACTTCACACTCTGCTTCTTAACAATGTTCCCCTAGAGCAGTGGTCGGCAAACCACGGCTTGTGAGCCACATATGGCTCTTTGGCCCCTTGAGTGTGGCTCTTCCACAAAATACTATGGCCTGGGTGAGTCTATTTTGAAGAAGTGGCGTTAGAGGAAGTTTAAGTTTAAAAAAATTTGGCTCTCAAAAGAAATTTCAATTGTTGTACTGTTGATATTTGACTCTGTTGACTAATGAGTTTGCCAACCACTGCCCTAGAGCCACTAATTATTGATCATTTTATTAGTAAGACTGGTGGGAAGCAGGTAAATCTACATAATGGAAATGAGCTCTTCCATGCTAGAGTGTTAATAAGATGAAAGAACACGAAGTCTGTCACTTAGTAGGTGCCTTATAAAGTAATGAGTGTACCTTAACTCAGTTAGCAAATCTAAATTAAAGTAACACATTAAACAATATACAAGAGCATAACATATAAATAGAGGTAAACCACAGGAAGATTTCACAGCCTTCCTTATTAAAAACAATGCCTATAACATAAAGTATACTCAATAAATTTATTGAACAAATTGAAAGGAAAATCTTACGATTCCACATACTTTTACTGATTTCCAAGTGAGTTGTTTCTAAAGTTCCTAAGTTGATTCTTCTAGCTCAGTCTGTCAATAAATGGCAAGCTGTTTATTGTGGCTGTTCTTTCTCTCCAATAAGTAATTTCAACCAAAATTTATAAGGATATCAAGGTTTTTGATGAATGATAACTCTACATGGTCTATGAACCTAGAGAGGTATTTTCATAGAGTGTTTTCCCTCTAATCCTACCTACACCTGTGCTGCCAGAGCCTTGGACACCTCCTGTCTGTGATTACAATTCCCTGCCTTGGTCCGTACGGCAGGTGGATGCAACAAGGAAAGTCCTGGAATTTTGCTCCTTCCAACACACCTCTCAACTGTAGGCTCACTCAGAGCAAAGAAACAGAAATACACTGCAGAGTCCTCCAGTTGTGAAGCTGAGATGACAAGGTTGGCAGAACTCTTTGCTTTCTAAAAATTCAATGAGTAGTGGCCTCTTGTGGCATTTTGCTGGTTGTAAGAGTCCTGACGAATAAGGAAAATCATCGCCCCACTGCTGAGCCGCTTGTACCAGAATAGACTATTACTTGGAACACTGGTGTCATATGTGCAATCCAGGGTTACAGCCTCCTTCTCCTGCACCCACATTGCTTGTTGGCCTTGAGTTCCCTTCTGGGCAATACTGGATCCTGAAAGAAAAAAAATACAAACAGAATAATTTGGAAATTATTTTATAGACCCTGCTACTTTTCCTTTCCAAGGTACCCCTGGTCCTTAGGTCTTAAAGGAGACCCATTACCACTAGAGCTCCCTACCTAGCCACATTAAAGCTATGACCACCTTCAGAGGGCTGGGGAGTAACATCTTTGATCAAAATACTTTGTGCTTTAGTTCCAGGGCTCTGAAAGGTGAGGTGACTCTGACAGATGGAGAGGAGAAATGCTGAACTGTATGCTGTTGCTTCCCCAGAACAGGAAAGGGGGTTTCCTGGTGCAGCAAGTTTGTGTGGGTCACATAAGACTTCTCAGTGTACTGGCTGAGAGTCTCACCCAACCCAAACATTTTTTTGCATTAACCAACTCTTAATTTAAAAACAATTACATCCCCTACTGGGGATGGAGCCCACAACCCTGGCATGTGCCCTTGACTGAAATGGAACCCGGGACCCTTAGATTTAATGGTGTTCCCAGTGCAAGATCTATAGATACTTCAACCATTTAGCTGAGGCTACAATTACTTTGCGACAAGGAGAATAAATTTTGGCTATTGTATCAAGAAATTGGCAATGATAGGATATGGATCTTTGTTGTTTGCCACATTATTGAGTAATATCCGTAGGCATGGTTTTCCTTTTATATTCATACACAACAATTTATTGCAATCAGTGATTGTATAATCATCTCACCCATGAAAGTGTGTGTGTGTGTGTGTGTGTGTGTGTGTGTGTGTGTGTGTGTGTGTGTGTTACTTTTATAGCTGGTCATACACAATATAGAGGCCTGTTGTAGCTCATTTATGGTGCTAACCGAGGTAATGGTTAACACATACACTTAACAGCTTGATAACTTAACTCTAATGTCTAATCTGGCCTTTCTAAACACCACTGAGGTATCACCCTAAACAGAGAGGAGAAGGGGACCTTTGGGACAGGACTGCATGTCTTGGGGCTTCATTCTAGTCTTCAGCAGAGGGAGACTAGTTTATCTCTGCTATTTGGCACAAGATAGATAACTGAATAGACAATGATAGTGAGGGGGAAATTGACATAGTAATTGATAGATTGAAAGCTACAGTGATTAAACAGCCTAGCCTTCTTATAATAAAGTTATTTATTTCTATCTTAGGTGAAACAACAGCACACACAGGTATGAGGAAACATGCTTATTATATCTTAGGTTATTTCCATCATCCATTACATGTAGTATTTTTTATATAAGTGCCAACACCCAGTTTCATCACAGATGCAATGAATGAACATTGCAGTTGCTAAAATCATCAATCTCCTTTTCAATATACAATTTTACTCATGTTTATTTTTAGTGGGTACACTAAAAAAATCCCAGAGACAGATTGCCATTAGGACTTGTGAAATAACCTTATCAGGTACAATTTATTACCAGCTCAGCAGATAAAGTACAAGAAATGATCCTTTGTTACACATCTACCAACTAGAATGACATTACATATTCTTAAATGACAAGAATGAGGTTTTCCAGAGATCATCAGAAGTAGACATTTCACAGAAGATGAGTACCAATATGAGATCACAGAAACAAATAAGTAATTGCGTAAAGTAGGCATCTCTATTCAAAACCACTAGAAGAGAATTCTCCTTGATAATAGAAACCACTGATTGTCGCACTCTCCTTTGCATTCTTTTGTTTTTAATCCTTTTAGAGAAATATTCCCACTTTAATAGTAGAATGTTTTATATTTCTGACTTACCTGATTTTGTTTTCTTGCTAATAAAACAACTTTCTTAGATATAGCCTTTATTTGAGATAATACCCATCCTAATGCTAAGTTCAGCTCTACAAAGCCATTGCTAGTGCAACAAAGAATTGTTGGATGGGTCAATGTTAATCCTGGAAAATCCAAATAATAACTGTACTCCAATTAGCACAGTTAGAGAGAATCTTCCTCAGTAGAAATGGAAACACTTGAGATGATGACCTCTCTATAAAATTTAATTAGAAGTTTAAAACACTATGTATAGAAAAACTGCAAGTGGTGGCAGAGATGGGAATCATGCTGTGCTCCCTCTCACAAGGTCCTGACATCTCAAAAGGTTATGTATTGTACGTTTCATTCATATGACACCCCCAAAAAGATAAAATATAGAACAAACTAAAGTTTGAAAAGAGTTAAGAATAGGGAAGTGTGTGATTACATAAGGGCAGCAACAAAAAAAAGAATTTGGGGGAACAATGGAACTATTTTATATCATGATCATGTGATGGTTACATAATCTATACAAAGTATTAAAATTTAAAATTCATTTAATTGTACACCAAAAATAGTCAGCTTTTTTATATAATTATTTAAAATAAAAACTAATAACACTGAGTTCAAAATGGTGAAGTAGAGATTTTCTATCTCTTCCCCTTTCCCAAAAAATACCAATTTTCATAATCATGCACTAAATAGAATGCCAAGGGTCCAGCAGAGAAGTTATACTGTGGAAGAGGGACACTGAGGGAGCAAAAATATCTGAGATGGGTAGCATTGAAAAAAATAGGAGGAACAATTTCACTTTACCCTAGTCATCCACCCCCTTCCTCAACCATATGGCACAGCTCACAGCCAAGATAAATTTTCTAGGCCTTTGATTTTTAGCACAGGGAAAAGTGGGAGCATGTGAGTGAGCACCTGACTCCTCCAACTTCGGGGTATGCTTCCGAAGAGATTTACCTCTTTCTTGTTCCATCCATAATACTGACATGTGCTGCCCTGCTAGTAAGTGGGGAACTCCTGGGAGAACAGCAGCCAGAGCTCGCAGTGAGCATTAAAAGGACACAGATTCTACTAACCATAGAACAGACCCATCAGGAACATGCCCACGGACTGCCGTGGACATGTGGCATGTGGATAACCACAAATGGCCCACGAGCATCCCCAATACCCAGTGCCTCACCCACATGCCTCCCAGCCGGCTATCAGTGCACTTAGAAGGGCAACAGCAGTGAGCCTTTGCAGATGGTTACTGAGCATGCGCAAAAATGCACGTTGTGAGACTGGGAGTAACCACGCAAATGTGAGCAGTCAGCACCGCCCTAGAGAAAGCAAGGAAACGAGAAGCTGTCAGTACACAGTCTGACTGCAGAATAAAGGGAGGGCCATAAAATTTGTTTTGGGCTCCATCCCCAGTAAGGGCATGTGGGAGGCAGACAATGGATGATTCTCTCTCACATTGATGTTTCTATCTCTTTCCCTCTCCCTTCCTCTCTGAAATCAATAAAAACTTTTTTTTAAAAAGAAGATTGTGGTCAGCAATGTTTCATTCAGTCAAAACAAAACATGTAGATTAGGCAGGGAGATTTGTAACAAGCTATCTTTAAATTAGTCCAACGCCTTTGTGCAATACACTAATAATAATAAGGTGTGTTGTGGAGCGAACACGAGTGAACGACCACTGGAGTCCAGACCAAATTAAAATTTAGGGAGCATTTATTAGCCGGCTAGCGACTGCTCTGCCTTTCTCCACACAGGGAGTCCAGAGAGCAGCCCTGACCCTTTGTGCAGGACCACTTTTAAACACATTTACCACATCCTGTTTTTGCAGAACAAGCAACCCAAGACAAAACAGTTTTTCCCAAGCAACGTCAGGGTCATGCCATTGACGACCATGTTATTTACAGAGTCATCCTGTTCTTCAGAAAGCTGACAGTGTTCTATCTTGCAAGGCTATTTTGTGAGTCAGCTGGGATTCACGCATGCTCAAATATTTCTACTCTCTAACAGGTGGCTGATCAATACATATAAAAAATATCCTGCTCTTTCCCTTTGGTGTGCCACTGAAGAGCCTGGTGTCACCATGGGTCGCCGCCCCGCCCGGTGTTACTGGTATTGTAAGAACAAGCCGTACCCAAAGTCTCGCTTCTGCCTCGGTGTCCCTGATGCCAAGATTCGCATCTTGACCTGGGGCGGAAGAGCCTACTCTGCGGCCAAATGGTGTCAGATGAATATGAGCAACTCTCCTCCGAAGCCCTGGGGGCCACGTGGATCTGTGCCAACAAGTAAGTGGTGAAAAGCTGTGGCAAAGATGGCTTTCATGTCCAAGTGCGGCTGCACCCCTCCCACGGCATCCGTATCAACAAGTTGTTGTCCTGTGCTGGGGCCAGCAGGCTCCAGACAGGTGTGTGGGTGCCTTTGGAAAGCCCCAGAGCATAGTGGCCAGAGTCCACATTGGCCAAGTCATCGTGTCCATCCGCACCAAGCTGCAGAACAAAGAGCATGTGATTGAGGCCCTATGCAGAACCAAATTCAAGTTCCCTGGCCGCCAGAAGATCCACACCTCCAAGAATTGGGGCTTTCCTAAGTTTAATGAGGATGAGTTTGAAGACATGATGGCTGAGAAGAGCTTCATCCCACATGGCTGTGGGGTCAAATACATCTCTAGTTGTGGTCCCCTGGACGAGTGGAGGGCCCTGCACTCTTGAGAGTCTCAGTGCTGCCCCCCACCTTACATTTATTCTATATTTGATCCTATATAATCAAATATAGAATAAATGTTTGCATTTACTCTATCATAGAATTTAGAAGACAGAGTTGTGTATTATTCACTGCAGTAACTTCAGTACCTAGAACAAACTTTTTCACATATTTGATAATCAGAAGATACTTGTTAAAGAAAGAAAAGTGAATTCTGGTATTTATCATTTTAATTTAAGATTTGTGATAGAATAAATTTATGAGTTGATTCATGAATAACAAATATTTTTAATGTCTATATTTGATTATTTGATTATTTAAGTACGTACTATATCTTTCCACTTACATATGACTTTCTCAATAAAGCTCTATTGTTTTGAGATAATTAAATTTACTCTTATACTTGTAATTTTTTGTTCCCATTATGACTTAAATCCTTCTTTCTGTGCTATGTAGGATTTTTTTTAATAGAAAGTTGATTTATTGGTGGGTGTAAGGTGGGACTGGGCAGGCCTGGTGGGCAGTGCCTGGCGCCGCCCGCGGGGTCCAGGCCATGATGGGGACCCGAGCAGGCGACATGGACAGTGCCTGACGTCACCCGCGGGGTCCAGGCGGCGATCGGGACAGGGCAGGCGGGGGTGGCCAGGGTCTCTGGGATCACTCTCTGCCCCTGGGCCGCCTGCAGACACCAGTGGAGCAGGCCCAGGTTGAACATTTTAATGAAAATGGGATGCCTGTGCCCCGCCCCACTGTGCCCCGTCCCTGGCGAGGAGCGGGAAGTGGGCAGTTAGGAGGCACTGGGGCTCGGAAGGGACTGGGAGCAACCTGCAGGCGAGCTACCAGGAAGAGGTGCTGAACCATGAGGATGCAGAGGGCTGGCTGATGGAGGTGCGCAAAGGTGCAGATGAGGCGGCTCTCGCTGGCGCTGAGCTGAAGGGTGCATTGACAGCCTGACAGACGAAATTGACTTTCTGAAGAAGGTACACGAAGAGGAGATCGCCGAGCTGCATGCGCAGATCCAGTACGCTCAGATCTCCGTGGAGATGGACACGTTCTCCAAGTCCGACCTCTCCACTATGTTTAAGGACATCCGCGCCCAGTACGAGAAGCTGGCTGCCAAGAACATGCAGAATGCCGAAAGATGGTTAAGAGTCGCTTCATCGTGCTGACCCAGAGCGCTGCCAAGGACCAGAGCCACCGTCTGCTCAAGACCAAGACCCTGGAGATGGAAGCAAGCCGGGGCATGAACTAAGCACTGGGAAAGCAGCTGCAAGAGCTGGAGGATAAGCAGAACTCCGATGTTAGTGCTATGCAGGACACAATCAACAAATTAGAAAATGAGTTGACTACTACAAAGAGTGAAATGGCACTATATTTAAGAATACCAGGACCTCCTCAATGTGAAGATGGCTTTGGACATTGACATTGCAGCTTACAGGACACTCTTGGAAGGTGAGGAGACCCGGCTCAGTTTCACCAGCGTGGGAAGCATAGCCAGTGGCTACTCCTAGAGTTCCCAGGACTTTGGTCGATCTGCCTACGGTGGTTTACAGACCAGCTTCTACTTGATGTCCGCTTGCTCCTTTCCTTCTTAATATACCAGCCACGTCCACGAGCAGATTGAGGTGGAAGAGACCATTGAGGCTGCAAAAGCGAGGAAGCTAAGGATGAACCCCCCTCTGAAGGAGAAGCTGAAGAGGAGGAGGAGAAAGAAGTGGCTGAGGAAGAGGAAGTAGAGGAAGAGGAAGAAGGTGCCAAGGAAGAACTGGAGGACGCAAAGGAGGAAGAAGGAGGTGAAGGTGAAGGAAAAGATGCCCAAGAAGCTGAGGATGAGAAGAAAGATGAAGTTGCTGATTGGCCAGTCAGCCAGTCGGCCAGTTTCTTAGCCTTTTATATATATAGATTAAACAGTATTAAGTAATTTATTCATTTAAAGTAATCAAGTTCCTGATTAATATAACATAATTATTTTAATAATATATATAAAATGTTTGCTTCTTAGGCAAATATAGGAAAAACCTTTTTTTCCCCTTTACTCTTAGAAATAGGTTTATTTTTCTAATGGAAAATATGCTCATATTCTTAAAAAGCATAATAGAGAGAATATGATCTTGACAACTCTTAAGAGGCTTGAGAAATGGTGGGTGTGTATGTGGGGAGATAACAGGTCCTGGGGTTGTTCCCAGGACTGCAGTGATTCCTGGGCCTCTAACAGCTTTGATGTAAAAGCAGCATTTTTTTTTTATTTTTTATTTTTTGTATAAGAAGAATGTCGCCCTAACCCCACTGCTGCTGCTTCTGCATCCTATGAATGAGTACTCACAAAAGACTCACAAAAGGGTGGAGTGGGATTAGCCTTAGAATTTTATTTCATACTAACCTAGTACAGTAAATGGATTCTGAGTGGCACAAAGTCCAAACAGCAGACACTGAGGATTCCCTATATTCATAAAAAGGTGAAGTGCAAACTAAGTCCCCAAAGATAATAAAACAAGCAAAGAATATCAATCAGTAACTAAATCACATTACAGACAGATAAGAACTTCCACTAGCTAAGAGTTTCTGGTGGCTGAGGTCTTGAGAGGGAGAGCAGGAAGGGTCCCCAAGATTAAGAATTCTTGGCAGCTGCTGGAAAGTTCCTACAATCCCTGCCACATGTTCAGCCTGCTGCAAGTAGCTGGGGCCCCTAGTAAAGTGAAATATACCCCATTTTTTAAACAAATTAAACCAAACAACAAAGACAGTCTTTTTCATGGATCTTTCAGATGTCTTATAGTGCCTGAGACTTACAGCCAGAAGGTGGCACAGAGGGCTCCTAGGTGGGGTGGCCAGTGAACACCCACAAATAGCCTATTGTTCACAAATCTCATCATATTCTGCTCTCCATAATAGATATTGACTGGCATCTAGAGTTGTTTTGGCCAAAATCCACCAGCCCCAAGGAGTCATGTGATAATTTTCAGATAAGGCATTAAGGAGTCCTTTTGTAAATGAACTGTTAGCCCCATTTTCTCTAATACTTTTCCTTATTTCTTATAAGGTATTAAAGAAGAGTGGCTTGCCGAAACCGGTTTGGCTCAGAGGATAGAGCGTCGGCCTGCGGACTGAAGGGTCCCGGGTTCGATTCCGGTCAAGGGCATGTACCTGGGTTGCGGGCACATCCCCAGTGGGAGGTGTGCAGGAGGCAGCTGATCGATGTTTCTCTCTCATCGATGTTTCTAGCTCTCTATCCCTCTCCCTTCCTCTCTGTAAAATATCAATAAAATATATTAAAAAATAAAAAATAAAAAATAAAGAAGAGTGGCTCATGAATTCTATTACATTGTTGACCTTACATAACTGGACAATACAAAAGCTCTCCTTCTAACATGGCTTGCCTGAAACAGAATTCCATAAGCAAAGATCGAATTGGTGGTCTCTCCCACACCAGAGGTGGAGGATCAGGAAATATTTCCTCCAGCAGTGGGGCTTTAGATATTATAGGCTCTACAGGCTCTGCTTCAGGAGGAGAGGGTGGTAGTAAATCCTCTTGTCACTCTGTAGGCTTTTGATCCTCTATATGAAATGGGCATAGTGCAGCTTGAACAAGAGCCCACATATGTAGTTAATGATGATAAGGTCAGTCGTTTTCCCTGGGCCTGATTTCTCTTTAAATTTCTGCCCACTTGTTCCCAGAGATTAAGGTCTAGTGTTTCAGGATCAGGAAACCAAGGATTATAAATTACTAGAGGTGCATGAAAATTCATGCACTGGAGCGGGGATCCCTCAGCCCAGCCTGCCCCCTCTCACAGTCCAGGAGCCCTCAGGGGATGTCCTACCGCAGTCTGGCCTTCCTCTGCAGGAGGCAACTGGACTGATCAGGGGAATGTGGCACCCCCATCACCCCACTGCTGCTGCCACTGCCGGCCGCAGCTGCTGGCCCTCTGCCCTCACTTCTTAGCGCAGTCCCTTTCACAGAGGCGGCATGGGAGAGGCAGTGGCACCATGGTCCTGGAGCCTCTGCAGAGGCTGGATGGGGTGCAACCACAGTGCCTCAACCTCCCACAGTCCCTCCCCCAAATGGCCTGGCCCCAGATTGTCCCCCCACCAGTGAGCAGGGGGTGGGGCCAGTGCTAAGCGAATAAGCCAGCCTGAGAAAGACAAGTATCACATGATCTCACTCATATGTGGAATCTAATGAACAAAATAAAATGATGTAAAAAATAGATCCAGAGACATAGAAGGATGGAATAGACTGTCAAGTCTCAGAGGGGAGAGATTAACCTGGGAACTTATATGATACTAGAGGCCCAGTGCACGACATTTGTGCACTGGAGAGGGGGGGGTCCCTCAGCCCGACCTGCACCCTCTTGCAATCAAGGACCCCTTAGGGGATGTCCATCTGCCAGCTTAGGCCCACTCCCGCCACCACTGCTACGCTCACCAGCCATGACCCTGGCTTCTGGTTGAGTGGTGCTCTGCAAACTGACCACGAGAGGGCAGCTCCTGCATTGAGCGTCTTCCCCCTGGTGGTCAGTGCAGGTCATAACAACCAGTCGTTCTGCATATTGGGGTTATATTATACAGGATAGGCATAGCTCATGGATACAGACAATAGTGTGGTGAAGGCCTGGAAGTGGAAGTGCAGGGTGGAGGGGGAAAATGGGGGGAAAAACAATGGGAACATTTGTAATACTTTCAACAATAAAGACACATTTTAAAAAAAGAAAACAAAGAGCATAATGGTATTATTGGTGATAAGTTTAATAGAAAGATTAATATTTGAAGAATATTTTACACTGTGTTACTACTAATATTTTGGAAATAATATTAAGTATAATCATATAACACATGAAATAATACTATTAATACATAAATTAATGATGCAAATATTCATTCTTCCGCAAAATATAGTTTGTAAAAAATATGTTCTCAATAACTTACAATTTTAAAAAAATCACTTTGGTCTTTATAGCTAGAAAGAGAATTACGTGTAAACTATTTTGGTCCTGATTGTAATACCATTCTTTCATGATTCTGATTGTCACTTAATTTTGACAGCAAATAAATAGGCAAGCATTTAAAATGGAAAATACAAAGATTTCTCACAATTCTTTCTAAAAGCATCCTTTGGGTTTTTTAGTAAAATACATTTAACACAGCTTTGGCTTTTTTTTATCATAGCAGAGAGACAAAGTGAAGCACATGGGTCAGTAAATGCCATGAATACCATTCATAAATGCATGAAGATAGAAAAACAAGATGTATGATCAATAGCTCCTGCCAAAAGGGAAAAGAGGCTCTTTTTAAATGAATATAATTTTCCAGTAGTAAATATTGAGAACAATTCCCTGCCTTCCATTCCAAATTGCCAATCATACATGAGCTTTTCCCTTAATCTCCAAAATTCTGGAATACAAACTTTAAATCCTTCTCAGGCTCAAATTCTTTAAAATAGTTTTCCAGAGGGAAGGGAGAGAGTAGGAGAAGCTATGAGAACTACAGAAGGATAGAGAAAAGCTAAAAGATACAAGGTAGAGGCTGAAAGTTAAAAGCCATAGGACCTTAGACATTTGGCCAAAGGAGTAGACAATTCAACCCAGTACATACACAAAAACATTAAAAAAGATACTCAAAACACTCATTCCCTTTATTATGTAAAACTGATATATTTTCACATTGATATAATTTAGATGAAGCCTAAATAATTGTGCTAAAATATTGATGTGTAATTGATAGGAAACCTCCTACTGATAAATGCCTGAGAAAAAGGGATGGGCAAGGAAAGAGGAAATTAGTTGAACTTTAGAGGTATTCTTACATTTTTACCATGGGGATCTTATGACTTGTTATTTTTATTTCCCCTGGGAGAATATGAATATTAAAGTAAGCTAGAAAACTTTTCTTGGAATTGTCAATAAATAACAGATAATTCAAAACCTCTTTCAAATAGGCAGAATACAAACACATAAATAAATAGGTAATTAGCTCAGCAGTTATCTATTTAAAGAAAAACATCTATACAGGCTAACTTCCTAAGGGCAGATGTAAAGATCCATCATTTGTTTCAAGGCTTGTCTCATGTCTTCAAAGCGAACTTGTAATTTATTCAGTATATGGAAGTAGGTTTAGACATGGGGAAAAGCTAAATAAAATTAGAGACAAATGTAGTCACACAGTATGAAGAGTTCCCATGGAGATTTTTATGTGTATCTATTGAACCCACTGTGATGATCAAGCCTTAAAATCAGAAAGAAGAATAAGAAAGAAAGAAAAAAAACACCTTAGCAATCTTTTAACCCCTATGAAAAAAACATCTGATTAATCCCAGAATCATGCAAGACACTATGATAAAATATCATAGTTTCCCCAGGACATGCAGAAGATGACTTATTCTGTCATGTTTTTTTCTCTCAGTGGTACCACACTGCTTTTATTTCACAAATTCAATAAAATTAACATTTGTTTTCAAGATCTTGATAATTTTTATACTATTTAACAAGTCTCTGTCATTCCTGAAAGTCATTTTATTCTACATATTCTTTAGAGAATACTTATAGTAATATTTTCATTATATCCTACAATAGGTATTTCTGTAATATAAAATATATTGCTCATAAATATTCTAAATCAAAAGTAAATTGATCCTGATTACATGTGGACTACATAATATTTCTCTCCGTGTCCATGTCCAATAATTAATCCTATAACTCATAAATATTATATTTTCCAAATTTAGAGTATGAACAAAAAATGCAAATATTTATTTCTTATAAAATTTAATATTACCCTAACTTTTAATCATGAAAAACAGGTTGTGCGTTAAAATTTTGTATCCCAAACACTTAACAGAAAATTGATACCTAAAGCAAAAGGCACTGAATATATCATGATCTTTTATTTAGCAATCCACTTTCTGGAAAGGCACCATAGGAATTTGCTCATTTATATAAAAGGACCAGTTTTAATAATGTAAATAATTCAAAAATGTAAATATTGTAAATAATATTCACTATTATTTATTTTAAAGTTATAAATAATGTAAAAATTTAATATAGAATTATGTATAAGAGCAAATAGGGGATTAACTATATATGCACTCAGTGGGAAATGATTTAGTAAATTAAGAAACAGCCACCAAAGAGCAATTTAGGCATGTAAAGTCTTTTTGGAAACAGTATACATTATGTTTAATATTACTAAATAATTGGGACAATATGTGCATGGGAGAAAACGCTAATAGGTATATGAAAAGAGTAATTTTGTAAGGGTGGTAAAATAATAGTGCTAATCTTTTTTTTTTTTTTTTCAGAGAAAAAGGGAGAGGGAGAGAGATATAGAAACATCAATGATGAGAGAGAATCATTGATTGGCTGCCCCCTACTAGGGATCAAGCCTGCAACCCAGGCATGTGCCTTTGACCGGAATTGAACCCAGGACCCTTCAGTCCACAGGCTGATGCTCTTATCCACTGAGCCAAACATGCTAGGGAGGTATAGTGCTAATCTTCTGCATGCAAAAATATATGTGCTATTACTAGTATATAGTTTTGACAATGAAAACTAATAAAACTGTAGTGCTATTGTAAGGGGTGAAAATTAAAATTATTGTTATCATGTTTTATATTATATAACTAACTCAATCTATCTGCCAAATAGCAAATATGCATATATTGATTACTTTGAAGTTAAGTCTTGTCAGGCCAGAATGCAATTACCTTAATCCACAATCTTTCTTATTAGGAGATAAATCATCATTTTCATAAAAGTTACAAGTTCAGTATACTCCATCTTCCATTTGGATTTTGCAACTTTGGCTTCCTAAATTCCAATTTTTATGTCATATAAAAAATGCTAAAAGGGAACATGTACTGTGTGTTTTATAAATGCTTGACTGAGTTTCTGCAGCTTTTCTATTTATGAAGGATGGCGGGTTATGTAATTACAGAAGTGGCATTTATGACAGCAGGCTTTCAGTATTGTGTAATCATATCATGGAGTGTGATCTATTAAAAGTAAGGTTAGAAAAAGCAGGCAGGCTATACTTAAAGTCAACAAGCGGCCATCAACCCAGAAGAATAAACAGCAAGTATGGCATGAATTATGACACATCAGACTATGTGAGGTAGGCTCTATCAACCACAAGCATTAACAGCTTGTGAAAATTCCATTAAAGGAATCATTTCAAAATGGTAATATTTATGAAGTGCAGACAGATTTATGGTGTTCATCAGATTTGGAACAGTACTGCTGGAATTTCATTGACTGTTGTGAAACACATGAACCACAAAGGCTTTTGCTGCTTCTACCTTCAAGCCCTTTTTTTTGTTTTATAATTTTTTAAAAATATTTTGTCAAGATGAGTTCTGAATATAATAAAGATCATTGAGTTTTAATTCTGACTTGGCTACTACTTTGTCATATGAACTTGGCCATGACATTTAACTTAACAAGACTTTAATTCTCTTATCTAGGAAACACAGATATTGAAGAAAGATATTTATAGCATCCTTTAATAGATAATGTTCTAACTAGATAGGATATCTTTTGTTTTTCATATCTTGTAGCATTTCACTGACCTTTTTGTTGCTATTGTTGTTATTGTTTGAGACTATACATTCATGTTTGTTTTCACTCTGTTTAGCAACTATCTCAAAAATAGAAACAGCAAATGGGAGAACTATCAGAAATATGCATGTATGCAATGTAAAATAACATGGAATCTTTAAGGTGAAGTAATATGAAACATAGGAGGGCTAAAAATAAGTAATACGACAATCAGAATGTATGAATTTTTACACTATCAGAAATGAAGTTCCTAGGGAACTCAACACAGAACAGAATCTATACTAATAAAAGGGAAAGATCCTAATTGACCGTACCTCTGCTACGCCCACAGCCAATCAGGAGTGATATGCAAATAAACCCAACAAAGATGGTGGGTGAATTTGCATATGCAAATAATCAAACATAGACATTAAAAATATTTGTTATTCATGAATCAACTCATAAATTTATTCTATCACAAATCTTAAATTAAAATGATGAATAAGTACCAGAATTCACTTTTCTTTCTTTAACAAGTATCCTCTGATTATCAAATATGTGAAAAAGTTTGTTCTAGGTACTGAAGTTACTGCAGTGAATAATACACAACTCTGTCTTATGAATTCTATGAGAAAGTAAATGTGAACATATACCTACATAATAAGTAAAAGAGAATAGATTTGTGAGTTTAATTGGAAGCTCACATTCTAAAGTCACTTTCTGTCCTAATGTCCTCAAACACATAAATAATATATACAATTACTCGGCTCTAAAAGAAATAACATTTTCTTAATAAGAAAGTGGTCAGAGCAAATAGAAAAGGCTGTCACATTTTGACACAAATACAGAACAAAATTAATATCAAAATGTGACAGCCTCTTCTGTTTGCTCTGACCACTTTTTTACTAAGGAAGTGTTATTTCTTTTACAGCCGAGTAATTGTATATATTATTTATGTGTTTGAGGACATTAGGAGAGAAAGTGACTTTAGAATGTGAGCTTCCAATTAAACTCACAAATCTATTTTGTTCTATATTTGTGTCACATTTTGACACAAATATAGAACAAAATTAATATCCTATAATAAAAGGCTAATATGCCAATTGTCCCCTCAGGAGTTCAACTGATCAGGAGTTCAACCGCTCACTATGACGTGTGCTATCCATCAGGGGGTGGCTCAGAACAAAGGAAGGCCCCTGCTGGCAGCCAGCAGCTGAGGGAAGGAAGGCCCCGATTGGCCCTGATTGCCAGCCAGGCCTAGGGAACCTACAAATGCAGGAATTTTGTGCACCAGGACTCTAGTCTACCTATATAAAAGGCTAATATGCTAAGTGTCCGGGTAATGATGTCAAGTAGCAACACCTGGCTTCCTCTCCCTAGCAATGACTAGCCTCAGGTGGAAACACTTTACATTGTAACCACATGTCTGTGAAGCGTATTCACATGCCTCATCTCATTTGATCCTCACAGAAGTCCTGGAGTAGGTAGATAGAAGACTCAGTGGAATCCTATTTTCTTTTCATTAGCCAGAAAACGGAGATTTAGAAAGTTTAGAAACTTGACCTGACTGAAAAGAAGTAAGAAATGGTGGACCTTGAAAATGACTTCAGGTTTTCTCACTGTGCAGAATATAGTCAAACACTGCTGCAGTTAAATATTTTACCTTTTGTTCTCCCTACATGATCTACAATAATAATCTGCTTTGTGTTGATATTTACTGCTGTGTTGCTGACAAGTACCTGAAAGAGAAGTTGGGGTGCTTCACTGGGCTGGAAAAAGTTTAGCTAAATCAGAAAGCAGGTCTAATTAAGCAACTTTATTCTATATCTATAAAAGGCTAAGTTGACTCGCGCATGCGTGATACATATAAAGCTCTTGCTGGCGCCAATCGCATGTGTGTGTTTTGATCTGTCATTGTCTATCATGAATTTGGTTATTTTTGTTGATATTCTGAAGGTGAAAGAAAGTGCCATAATCGCACGGAAGTAACAATGGCAATTAAATATGATCGTAATAGTGATCCAGGTAGATATAATTATCCCCATATAACCGAAGTTGCCATCATATTCAGAAACAAAGATGGAGGACCTTGTTTTGAAAGAGACTTGCTCATTCATTGTAAACCAGATCCCAATAATCCTAATGCAACTAAAATGAAACAAATCAGTATCCTGTTTCCTACATTAGATGCAATGACATAGCCTATTCTTTTCCCACATGGTGAAAAAGGCTGGGGAATGGATATTGCACTAAGACTCAGAGACTACAGTGTAATTGACAATAATACTAGATTCAACGAATGAAACTGAAAAGAAAAAATTTCCCATTGAATACTTTCTTAAAAGTATTACTCCTTCGGGAATGCAGTCTCATAAATTAGAATTGAAAGTAGGTGCAATCAGCATGCTACTGAGAAATCTTAATAGTAAATGGGATCTTTGTAATGATACTAGATTTTTTTTAAATGAATCTTTATTGTTCAGATTATTACAATTGTTCCTCTTTTTTCTACCCTTAGCTCCCCTCCACCCGGTTCCCACCTCACCCTCTGCCCTTACCCCCCCCCCCCACTGTCCTCATCCATAGGTGTACGATTTTTGTCCAGTCTCTTCCCACACCCCCCACACTCCTTTCCCCCCGAGAATTGTCAGTCCACTTTCTTTCTATGCCCCTGATTCTATTATATTCACCAGTTTATTCTGTTCATCAGATTTTTTATTTACTTGGTTTTTAGATTCACTTGTTGATAGATATGTATTTATTGTTCATAATTTTTATCTTTACCTTTTTCTTCTTCCTCCTCTTTTTAAAGAATACCTTTCAGCATTTCATATAATACTGGTTTGGCGGTGATGAACTCCTTTAGCTTTTTCTTATCTGTGAAGCTCTTTATCTGCCCTTCAATTCTGAATGAAAGCTTTGCTGGGTAGAATAATCTTGGTTGTAGGTTCTTGCTATTCATCACTCTGAATATTTCTTGCCACTCCTGTCTGGCCTGCATAGTTTCTGTTGAGAAATCAGCTGACAGTCGTATGGGTGTTCCCCTTGTAGGTAACTGTTTTTCTCTTACTGCTTTTAATATTCTCTCTTTGTCTTTTGCTCTTGGCATTTTAATTATGATGTGTCTTGGTGTGGTCCTCTTTGGATTCCTTTTGTTTGGGATTCTCTGCGCTTCCTGGACATGTAAGTCTATTTCTTTCACCAGGTGGGGGAAGTTTTCAGTCACTATTTCTTCAAATAGGTTTTCAGTATCTTGCTCTCTCTCTTCTTCTGGCACCCCCATAATTCTGATGTTGGTATACTTGAAGTTGTCCCAGAGGCTCCTTACACTATCTTCATATTTTTGGATTCTTTTTTCTTTTTGCTTTTCCAGTTGGGTGATTTTTGCTTCTTTGTATTTCAAATCTTTGACTTGATTTTTACGATCCTCTAGTTTGCTTTTAGGTCTCTGTATAATATTTTTTATTTCAGTCAGTGTATGCTTAATTTCTAGTTGATCCTTTTTCATATCCTCAAGGGTCTCGCTAAATTTATCGGCCTTTTCTAGAAAATTCTTGAAAAACCTTATAACCGTGATTTTGAACTCTATATCCAGTAGTTTGCTTTCCTCCATTTCTTTCATTTGTGACCTGCCTCTTTGTCTCCGCATTTTAGCTGCTTCCCTGAGTTGATAGAGTGGCTTTGTGTGCGAGGTGTCCTATAGGGCTCAGTGGCTCAGCCTCCCCAGTTACCTGAGGTGGACACTCTTGGTGCACCCCTTTGTGGGCTGTGTGCACAGTCTTGTTGTAGTAAAACCTAGATTGTTGTTGGTATCACTGGGAGGAGTTGACCTCCAGGCCAATTGGCTGTGAGGATCAGCTGTGTCTATGCTGGGAGAGCCTCTGTGCTCAGCTTGGATGGGGCGGAGTCTCAGGATGGAACAGACAGCCTTGGTTTCCTGTCAGCCCCGCCTTAAGAGGCCCCTGGGTCTCAGTGTCCCACAGCAATGGCTGCAAGCACCTCTGAGAGAAAGCTGCCTTCGAGTTTTGCCCACTGCCAGACAGTCCAGTTTCTCCCTGAATGAATCTGGGTACCCAAAGTCTCACCCAGAACTGGAGTACAGTGCAGTCGGGAGGTTTTGTTTCCCTCCTGAACGAGAAAGCCAGCCACACGCTCAGCTGCCCACCCTCTCCAGGTGTACGTGCCTCTGCACCTCTGCCTTCCGCAGCTCCCCTGAGTCTCAGTGTGCTTCCTCCCAACAGTCCAGTTTCACCCCGTATGAGTCTGGGTTCCTCGAGTCTCGCCCGGAACTGGAGTTCGGGGCAGTGGGGAGGCTTTGTCTCCCTTCTGTTCGAGAAAACCAGCTCTGTATTCAGCCACCTGCCCTTTCCATGTGCATGTATCCACGTCTCTGCACCTCTGCCCTCTGCAGCTCCTCTGAGCCTCAGTGTCCTTTTCTCTTTCCTTCTAGTTGTAGAATTTCTACTTATCCAGCTTTCTGGTGGTTCTGGATGATGTCCGTGTTATCTTTTAGTTGTAGTTTTGAAATTGTTGTGCGAGGCAGCAGTATAGGTGTTTACCTATGCAGCCATCTTGGTTTTTCCGATACTAGATTTATTATCAAAAGATTTTGACCTAATATAATCAAAACTGAAGTATTAACAGGATCTGTGGAGGAGAGGTTGTTCTGATTCCAAGAATTGATTTGTCCCCATCTGACACTGGCCTCAGTGTTAGAATAAGTTTAATCAATTTATCATTCATTGTTTTTATCAATGTTGTTTTTATATCATGTTTTTGTTTGTTGTTTTTATATCATGTCTTTGTTGTTGTTATATCATGTTGTTATTGTTTATTTATTAATCAATTTATACATTATTTTCATATATATTTTACTAATTTCCTTTCATCTCTGACATTTCTATTACAGAGAAAGGGCAAATAGCAATATTATAATATTTCTTCTAATTAATTTCCTTTCACTGTGCATGAATTCATGCACTGGGCCACTAGTAAAATTATAAGTTATTAAAATCTCTCACACAGCTATTAAAAAGCAGATGTTTGAAATACTTGATGAAATGTTAATGCACTATTCAATGTATAATAGTCAGTGAAAAAAATGATACTAATTACAATAGAAACTGATGAAAGGAGTGATCCAAATAATACTTATTATTATCTCATTACAGAATTATCAATTTTGTGGTTTGGTACTGTAGATATTTTCAATGTTTAGCACATAATGTTTTAAAATAAAATAAATAAATACTATTTTTAAAATAAAATACTTAAACATCTATCCATAATAAGGATTATGATATTGATGGTAAGAAGTTTTTTATAGGAATGGTATCTAAATATCAAATGTAAATTCATCTTTAAAGCCCCAATTTTAACATAAAACATTACTAACTCCTTTCAAGAATCCATATGCATAGCCATTCAACAAAATGTTCTAACACTTCCTGGGTCATCTTGAAAACTAACCTTCCTATTATGTGTTTTTAACATACAACTTGCAGACAATTTCCACTTGCAGACAATTTCACAAATGCTGTGCTTGAGGTTCTGTCCCAAGCAGAGAGGGCTGCCCCACTCGCAGGTTTGTGTACAGGATGCAGGTGCCTGGGAAGCAATGTGTACTCGCTGCACAGAAGTAGACCGCTGAGTCTCCAGGTTGGGTGGCTGCAATGTGCAGGGAGAGATGTTTGACCGTCTTATTCAAGAAAACAGTGAGTCTTTCAGCTGTGTTTGTGTCCTTATTTGAACGAATGTCTATAATGAACTGGGGACCTTTTCCAAGTTCTTGTTTATACCAAGGAAAGTAGTTTGAGACGCTGTCTGAATAAGAACAGGTGATAATAGCAGTGTTTCCCTCCTGGACACTCAGGGTGGAAGGATGCTGATCCACTTTCTCTCCATGGCTGACCCCTATGCAGAAAGAAAGAGTCAGAGAAAGAGTAACCAGATCATTATGCTTCAGAATTTTCTTTTTCTACAGTAACTAAGGAAACTTGAATAAAGGCAGTGTTGCTTTTAAAGAATATCCATAATATATTGTTTCCCATAAACCCTCAACTCACAGTCCAGCTGCAGCCACAGGAACATGAACAAAGCTCCAATGGACATCTTCATCATTCTTCCCATTCAGGGTCAATTGTGGACCTGCAATCACAGCCAGGGGAGCTACTGCTGTTCTCAAATTATCCCTCCTTTCCTGACAGTCAGAGGGGTTTCTCACATTCTACCCAGCCAATAAGAAAAAGACTGTGCTTCTGCCAAAGCCTGTCATTCAGAATCCACTAAAGTGCACCCTCAACAATCCTGCATCAGCAGAGGTGCACTGCCATCTTGTGGTTACATTCACAACTACTGAACTTGCTGTTAAATGTTCTCTTACCCTGTTTCCTATGAGAGATTCAGACATGCAAAGGCAGCAATAAGTTAAACAAATTAACTTTTAGACCAGAGATTAAGCAAGAATGTAGAGATTAAGATTTCTATCCCTGCACACTACTGAGTCGTTGTTAATATGTTGTAAAGAGGCAGAAACTGTTGGTATTTGTTCAATGATGGACTGGGTTTACATGTTTGAAATCAGAAAGCACTGTGATTCACTCTCTTACACAAAGAAAAAACGAAATCTGCAGATTCAGAAAATATAAACACATGTAAATTTATTCTTGAGATGGTTTCTTTTTCTCATATCAAATGATGGCATATCCTAAAATGCAATTACTGACTCATATCCTTAGTGGAATTTCTTCTAAAGTATAAGCCAACTCTCCTAGCTTGGATTCCTGCCTCCCTGGCTATTGCATGATCAGATTCCATATTCTATCACTTTTCTCCCAAACTCCACTACAATGTTCTTTTCCCAAAACATTGATAACGTCCCTCAGTGCTGTGAGTTTCCAGAATTATCTTTTGCTGGAAAAAAAAACACCTTTCTTATCCACTTGAATTTCTTAGAATTTTCTGATTACCTCTGAGAATAAATCTAGGGGAAAGTAAATATTGCCCGTGTCTGCTAAGGGAATAATATAAACAGAAAGTGATCCTAAACCAAGACTACCTCATTTTCAGAAGTGGGGACTCCTTTCCTATGATTTGAACTCACTGGTCCTCAGGAATTACAAAGAATAAATCTGATCTCTCTTCCACATCTCACACCCTTAAAGATTTAAAAACAGCTATGGTGAAGTGCCGGGGTTCTTTTCCCAGCCTTACAAAGGGTTCAGCATTCTGGAGAAAGGGGCTACGTGTAGATGATTAAAAAGGAGTCCAAGGATGAAAGATATTTTTGAAAGGCATTGGGGGTCAGAGGAGCTTCAGCCAAAGGGAACTGAAGACTCTTCCTTGACCAAGGACCCGTGCTTTTATTCAACACAATTTGTCCAAAGCAAGGTGGGAGATATACACTACAAAGGGTAAGGTATCAAAGGATATACAGAAGCATTGTCAGTTTGGGGAATTGCCTACAGCTATTCAGGTGTTTGGCCAACAAGAGGCAATAAAATGCCCTGAGCTGTGTGGCATCTAACAATCCTATTCAGGTTTGGGGGAAGTGCTGTTTAGCCATTTCCAACAGGTAAACTACATGTGTGGCTCACCCTTGTTGAGCCTCCCAAGTCCCATCAACCTTTTGACGGAACTCTTGTAATTATTACATGCTGGAATTGGTTCTCGGCATCTTATCCTTTTTGGTTTTTTAAATTTAAACAAGAATGTATGTTTTAAGATTTTTAAATTCAATGGAAAGGACAGAGTTCTATCAAGTCCCTTTAAATTGCTGTCAGGCATTAAAGGAATTAGCCTGCAGTCAGTTTCTTCTTGGGCCAACAGTTCTTTGAGTCCCAATTTCAATGTCAAACAGTTCCTTATGTGTACATGTCAGCAATGATATTTCAGTTCTGGATGGTAGACAAACGGTGGCAATGCAGGTCCAACCCTCTCTGGTTTGGTCCTGGGCAACCTGCAGAGATGCACAGCTGCTGACTGCTAGCATGGCAAGGCACCTTCACCATCTTCATTTCTGGACTGTTTCTCCTCTGTTTTGGGGAGTCACTGCTATCTCTGTGGCTGGAGCAGTCCTGTCAGTTCCTTTCTGGAATCTGTTGTTGCAAGAATCCACATGATCTTGGAGGAGTTTTCTGGAAATACACAAACATATTCTCGACCAAAGGTTAATAAAGGAATCTTTTCTATAATTTAGACTTGGGATCCTTTTTATTTTTTGCCCAAACAATTTTCCTTTGGCTTATTTTGACACCATGTGATTTTTCCATGGGTGTCTTGCTATCAGCATTACAATGAAAATTAATTTTCAAAGTAAAAATTTTCTTGATGTAATTTTCCCACAATGTATTATTTTTCTTACAGGATATTATTCTACTATGCTCCCTTTTTTATTTAATTATTAGGAGGCTTTTGGAAATTTTATAATGCAGTCTTGATAACTTTTAATTTTTTGCATAGAAATGACTGCTTTGGATTCATTGTATGTTAAACAATTTTACTATGAGATGAACTATCAATAAAAATTTTAGTTAATACTTCAGGAATAGTTTTCTTAAATATATTCATTTATTTTCTTAAATACTCACTTATTTCAACTAGCCAATTTTAATTAATCTGAAATAAGGTTTATTTTTTAACTTCACTTGTCCTAGATTATGGACAATAAATGACATTAATTAAACTTCTACAATTAGTCTTTAAATAACTTTAACATAAACTTTATCAGGGATGCAAAAACACAAATTACTTACTTCAGTTTATGAGGCCAAATATATTGACTTTTAATTACAGTTCTTCAGATGTTTGAAAAAAAAACCTCTTTTTATTTCCTTCCAAAATAATTTTCAGGTTACAGGGTCTTATTTAAAAATCTTTCTCTTTCTTTACACCAAGGAACCTACAGGGCTGCTGCTTGGCACTCAAGCCTACAGCCAAATAGCTAGCTATATTACAAGTAACTATAGATAAAGTTGACTACTATTTTACTGTCAGATTTAATACTTTAACAACAATCTTAGTTTACCCTGTAAATATTAGTGGAAGAGATTTCAAAATTTTCAAATTTATCCTTTTTATTAAATTTATAGTTATATTTTTAAAGAGTATTCCTTTTGGCTAATTTGCACATACAGAGGGATCACGGGAGGCCTTCAATAACTTTCTTAGAAGACTTAATCATATTGCTTACAAAGACATGGGCTTATTCAAAGGAAGGGGTGGGCCTTTGTTGTTTCAAGATGGCGGCCCCCAGGGGAGTGGCAAGCCATGTGGCCATCATAGCGGCTGCCAAGCCAGGCAGTCCTCATGGTGGCTTCTAATCTGTTCTTAGATTTTACTTGGATTCAATTACTTATAAAAACATTGGCTTCTCATGTAACTTAATTTATATAAGACCTTGATTATATTTTAAAAAGCTAATTTATCAAGTAATTTAAGTAGGTATCTTTTATTAAAACAAAGCAAAGCAAATTTAGTAAATGTTTACATCTGATTCACAAGGCACAAACTTTGCCCCACCCCTAGCCTATTTAAAATGCAGGCGGCTATGGGCTTTTGTTTTAAATTCCATCTTAAAATTTTGCTGTTGGATTTTAAGAAATATTTAGTTACTTCATTTTGCCCTTTTTAGAGGTGAAAACCTTCATAACATTTATAAATAAAATATAGTTATTAATTTTTATTTGATAAAGCTTTCCATGCAATTTCAAGTACATTAGATCAGTTAAATTTCAAAAATATTTCCTTTAAGAAGAGAGTACAAATTTCTTGAATTATTCCAGGCGCCCTTGGAGTCTTCCAAGAATCATCTCTCGGTTAAAGCCTTGAAATTTAACATGGAAAAATGATCAAATATATATATATGATTTAAAGATTAAATCCAATACTTTTTATAATTATCTTAAGATATCAAATTTAAACTGGTCTTTATATAAAAAATTTTGGTTGGGATCACAGAATTAATCCTTTTTTAATTAGATCAATGAATAACATATTTTGAATTCCTAATTATCAGAGAAAACACAACATTTTTTCAAAGATAAATTTTTATACTTTAGGTGTTTAATTACCACAACTATATAATTTCTCCCAATTTAATTTGAACCTTGAACTTTTAGAGCTGTCAAGTCAAATATTTAGCATTTATTTGATTATTAACACTTATATTTTTAAGTATAAATTTCAAAAATACAATAATTAACTTTAAACTGACCAGGTTTTTTTTGCCGGGGGAAGTTGAGGAGCAAGCTTGCAGGTATTCAAATGCAAAATTGTCCTTAAAGAATGGCTACTGATGGGAAGCTGATTTCTGATAGATCCTCCCTTCCCCCAACTGATGGACGGAGTATGAACTCCACCTGCAGCCGGATATTCCTGAACACCTTATATGGACTGTACATTGACCACCAATCAGCACCTGCCAAATACCCTAAGCCCCTGGGTCCCTAATCATGTACCTTACATGAAACCACCAATCAGCGTGTGCTGAGTACCCTATGCCTGGTCCCCTCCTTTCCTCCCCTCAAAAGTCGCTTTCACCCCCCGGCAGCCCTCTTTTTCCCTCTGGAAGAGAGCCAGCAGTAGTCTTCTCTCCAATAAAGCCTGTATCCTGGCATCCAGGTTCTCCGGCCTCTGTTTCATCTTTCAATTTCAAACAAGCCACATTTTTTTTTTCTTTAAGAATTTGCCGCTGCAGGAAAACTACTGGCGGGAAACTGGCTCACCTGTCTGCTGGGGGAAGGGTGACCACCCCTTCCTCCATTAACAAAGGGTGTAGCCAGACTTTACCTGGGTCAAATCCGCCATTTTTCTTAGGAAAAAAAACAGTTCTGGGTTTTTTATTTCTGTAGCTTTTGCAGAGAGATTCCAGCTGAAAACCTTATCTAATATGTCCAAAAATTGGACAGTTGCACTCATTTGTTTCAAACTAGTTTCTCTCCCCATGAGCACAGAAATCCCAGACACATTTCTAAATTTTTTTTAAAGTTTTCATGGCGAAAAGGATACTTTAAATCAGCATACTGGGAGAGTGGGCTTCCATATTGGATTGCCACGTGTCTCCCTTCCCCCACATCCTGCTTGCTTTGGGAGAAGATTTCAGTAACAGATCTGGCTGCATTTCTTTTCATGCTTAATAGATAAAGACAAATCTTAAATTTTTTCCTTTTTCGCTTTCTGAAGTAATTACTAGCACCCAAGGTGACCTTTGCCAAATTTTGCATTTCCCTGCGAGTTCTTCTATAATTTTTAAACAAAACTTTAAGTAATCTCATTGCCGGAGAGCAGATCGCTCTGCCCTCTCCTGCCACCTTTGAATTTCTCCGCACCAGAGGCAGTTCCGGCAGCAGGGTTTCATTTCTTATTACAGATTTTAGATTCCAAATACAAATTAAGATTTTAATTTGAACAAGAAACCATATTAAAGATGACCACAGTACTCCTTTTTCAGCCTGATTTTAAAAAGTACCTTTAGATATTCCAATTTCTTTATAATTTTGCCTTTTGACCAAATTTTTCCCCATAATAATCTGACTTAAACACAAAGTATCACTCACGCACTTGTGAATCCGCAGGGTTCTGAAGCTGACATGGACTCTACGCACAGTGAACTTTACCACCATTCTGGAGTTTTCCTTCTTTCTCCAGAAGCATTCCATTAGTGTTGGTGCTGTAAGGGTCCAGGTCCAGTCCCACGTTCTGGCCCCATAATTCTCGGTGCCCATCATTAGGGCATCATAATGCCGGGCTTCTTTTCCCAGCCTTACAAAGGGTTCAGCATTCTGGAGAAAGGGGCTACGTGTAGATGATTAAAAAGGAGTCCAAGGATGAAAGATATTTTTGAAAGGCATTGGGGGGTCAGAGGAGCTTCAGCTAAAAGGAACTGAAGACTCTTCCTTGACCAAGGACCAGTGCTTTTATTCAACACAATTTGTCCAAGGCAAGGTGGGAGATATACACTACAAAGGGTAAGGTATCAAAGGGTACAGAAGCATTGTCAGTTTGGGGAATTGCCTACAGCTGTTCAGGTGTTTGGCCAACAGGAGGCAATAAAATGCCCTGAGTTGTCTGGCAGCTAACAATCCTATTCAGGTTTGGGGGAAGTGCCGTTTAGCCATTTCCAACAGGTAAACTACATGTGTGGCTCACCCTTGTTGAGCCTCCCAAGTCCCATCAACCTTTTGACAGAACTCTTGTAATTATTACATGCTGGAATTGGTTCTCGGCAGTGAAGAACATCAACTCAGAAATAAATGTCTGTTTTCATTTATGTAAAACTTCCTGATTTTGAGGATCTTCAATTCTTTCACTCATTCTCCATCAGATAAGGTTTCCAAGCCTTAGCCACTTTTGCTCAGTGGAGTGTCAGCCCTCAAACTGAAGGGTCTTGGGTTTGATTCTGGTCAAGGGCACATACCTCGGAGCATGTGCAAGAGACAACCAATCCATCTGTCCCTCTCACATTAACTTTTCTCTCTGTGTGTCTCTCCCCCTTCCTTCTACTTTCTCTAAAAATCAATGGAAAAAATATCCTCGGGTGAGGACTCACACACACACACACACACACACACACACACACACACACACACACATTTCCCAAACCCTTCTCTGGTCAGATTTTCCTCTTTTTGGAGACAAATACTTAGCTCAATTACTTGCTCTTTTGCAGTATGGTATGCAGAACTGAATGAAGTGGTGTGAATGTGAACAACTATATGAACAACAGTGTTTGATGTATTAACTATAGCACAAACATAGTCATCCCTTGGGCAAAGTTTCCAGCTCCATGATCATTTCTAATAAAACAGTAATATGTAACTTGACCATCACTCCAACACACAAGATGCCCCCCCGCATGTGAACACAAGATGGCCGCCACAAGATGGCCAGCAGGGGAGGGCAGTTGTGGGTGATTAGGACAGCAGGGGAGGGCAGTTGGGGTGACCAAGCCTGAAGGGGAGGGCAGTTGTGGGGGACCAGGCTGGCAGGGGAGGACAGTTAGGGGTGACCAGGCTGGCAGGGGAGGGCAGTTAGGCGTCGATCAGGCTGGCAAGGGAGTGGTTAGGAGGTGATCAGGCTGGCAGGCAGAAGCAGTTAGGGGCAATCAGGAAGGCAGGCAGGCGAGCAGTTGGGAGCCAGCAGTCCTGGATTGTGAGATCGGGCCTAAACGGGCAAGTGGGCATCCCTCAAGGGGTCCCAGATTGGAGAGAGTGCAGGCTGGGCTGAGGGACACACACACACACACACACACACACACACACACACCATCACAAATTTCGTGCACCAGGCCTCTAGTTACTTATATAATATTGTTTTACTTACTGTCAATGTGTTGGCCTGGAAAACCTTGATCTAGCATCTTCATAAACTTCCAGCTGCATGAGACTTCCAATTACAATGATCATTTTTGCTGACAACATGTGATTTAATGTTAATTATACTCATATCCTGCCTTCAGGGAATGTCCACTTGGGATAATGAATATATTTGCTACTTCCAGGCAATTCCTTAGAACTACATCTGTGTGTTGAGATGGCACTATCACCTTTGGCTTCCTCTTACAGAAGCCAGTGAGTGATGGACTGGTTACTGATACAGTAACAGGGGCTCAGCCTTAGTCTCCTTTCCTGCCCAACATGTCAAATATTCACACAAATTAAAACTCTACATCCAGCCCTAGCTGGTTTGGCTCAGTGGATAGAGAGCATCAGCCTGAAGACTGAAGGGTCCCGGGTCAAGGTCACATGCCCGGATTGCAGGCTTGATCCCCAGTAGGGGGCATGCAGGAGGCAACCAGTCAATCATTCTCTCTCATCATTGATGTTTCTATCTCTCTCTCTCCCTCTCCCTTCCTCTCTGAAATCAATAAAAATATATATTTTTAAAAATTCTATATCCAGGTTTTCCAAATGATTGACCATGGCTTTCTCAGACCCAAACTGCAGAGATCTAAGTATCTGCACTTCCGTTACACGGTTTATCTTTGCTCAACAGTATGGTCCCATGGGAACGAAGCAAGGGAAAGATGCTAAAGAGGAAGTGAGGAAGTCCAATGTATTCATATTCCAAGCCCATTTACTATCTAATTGTTTCATACTTGCATCTTGAATTTAGTCTCTGTCTTTATAAAATGAGGTTGATCAAAAGGATTTCTAAGGGCTCTTAGAGCTGAAAAATTCTCTTACATTGTTTCTAAGGGCTCTTAGAGCTGAAAAATTCTCTTACAATTGAGGGCTCATTGTGTACAATGTAGATTCATGTTAGAGTGGTGAGATATTATCCTGTATTCTGGAACCCCAAGACCAGTTCACATCCTCATGCAATCCAGTGGGTTTGATGTTGCCCCTAAAGTGGGGCCTCTTCATGGCAGAGAATTGATCCTCTGGATAAGTTCCTATCTATGTTTTAATTTCTCCTATAAGATCAATGATGGATGAAGGAGAACCTAAGGTCATAGTAAAATGGAATAAAATGGGACTTTACCATGTAGTGTAAATATATTTATTCACAGGCAGAGAAATTGAGGGGGCTCCATGGCTGAGCCATGAGTAAGCAGGATATTCTTCTGAAGACTTATATATACTAGAGGTCTGATGCACAAAATTCATGCAAGAGTAGGCCTTCCTTCCTCCAGCTGCTGGCACCGGCTTCCCTCTAGCACCCAGGACCCAGGCTTCCCTCGCAGCCTGGCTTCGTCCGGAAGGTCGTCCAGAAGGACGTCCAGAAGAACATCTGTTCTAATTAGCATATTACACTTTTATTATTATAGATATAACTTACCATATAGATCTTGTTAGAAAATAATAAAGAAAATCTCCACAACTGGGAGAACCTAGAGGAGGAGGAGCTTACTAATATGCAAACAAGAAACACTTCCTAAAACAACCTAATTGCTTTCTGTCTTCAGACTTTCTCCTTGCAAAGTGGTTCGGGGGTTCAAAATACTCAGCCAGGCCTGGCTACATTATTTTTGAGATCTAATGCAAAATGAAAATTTGGGATCTCTTATTCAAAAACGCTGAGGAAACGTGTCATTAGGTCATGTTTCTAGAGGAGCCACTTATCTAAAACACTTTAACTCTTCATGCAGTTTCATGTAAGTCTGAGTTTAATTTTTTTTAAAAACTTATTTCAGACATTTTAGGGTCACAGAAAAATGAAGGAGGTACACAAAAATTTGGTTGGGATAACTTAGATATGTATATACTTTTCACTTTGACTTAATTTTTATCTCTCCCCTTCTCCTATCCAACTCTTGGGCACCCTGCTGACCCACATAGATGATTCTGATCCAACCACACTTTGCTGGTCTGATTAAATATTGTCCTCTCTGTTTTCTATTTTTGTTCCTTATGTTTTCTTCTACCTTTTTCTCTTTATTTTTGTTTCTTCTACTTTCAAAGACATATATAAAAAAGTACAATATCTGAGGAACTGAAATAATTTCTAGATAGTAGGGTTAAGGGGATTTTGGTCATAACAATTAAAAACTGAAACAGGTGATGGAGATGTTTACTGTTGAGTTCCCTTGTTCACAATGACCAGTAATATTCTTACTCCTGTACCTGTGCTCAAAGAGTCATTCACAATGAATTTATAGATTTTGGACTTTAGCTCTCTGAAGTTTATATAGAGTGGCAGAGCCGAAAATTCAGATGAATTTTACATAAACACTGTTCCTCCTCTCCCCACCCTTTCTGTCTGTAATATGACTAGCTCATATGCTCTCTGGTCTCCTCACTTAACTGTTCAATTTTCTGGGACCATCAGAAAAAGTCATTTCTTATACAGCCTACAGTGCTCCCTGGTGGACTGAAACCATCAATGAAGATGACCAGACCAACTAACTTAGCTGTCACACAACCCCAGCCCCATTCATTCCAATTTTCCTGATGAAGGAATTACAGATGATCAGAAAACAAATTAATTGCCTTGACTGAATGGTGAGTAGAAATTTTAAAAAATCATACTTTTAAAATATCATTTGATTTAAAGTATTACCTTAAATTATTTGGTAACTTTCATCTTGGGCTATTTACTTGATTTCAGAACAAACCCATAAACATTTATTGAAGTTTTAATGTACTTGGGGTAATTTACTAGATCTTAAAAATATGTAAAAGAAGATAACATACTAATTTACAGCCTAGTAGGGGAAACAAAAATATACATAACTATAATACAGTCAAAAAGTAGAACCATAAGAGGACTGAGTACAAAAAGCTACGTAATCTCAGAGGAAGAAAAACTACTTGTGCTTGGAGTGGTTGAACAAAAATCTTATGAAGAAGGTAATCATTTTCTCCTCTCCCCCTTTTTTGGTGAGAATAATAGAGAATATAGATAAACCATTAAAATTGCTTATGATTTTTTTAATTTTAACAAAAGAATTCATGAATATATAAATAATAAAACATTACATATAGGCTAAAATTCCCTTTGAAACTACTCCCAATTCTCACTCTTCCATCACTTATTACCCTAATTCTTTCTTCATGTTTTGTAAATCTGTTTTACTATAGATTTACAAATATATACCAAATATATGATTCAAGAGAAAATATATAGTATTTTATTTACAGTTTTTCTATTTAATGCAAAATTATACATATTGTGCATACCTTTCTATGACTTGCTTTATAAATTCATTAATAAATCTTATGGGTCTCATGTTAATGCACATAGGTCCTTCTGCTGCATTACACTGAGTGACCATATTATTATGATCTCTGAACGCATAATAAGATGGCCACTCAGTGTATATATAGTATATATTAGAGGCTCAGTGCATTAATTCATGCATGGGTGGGGTCCGGCCAGCCTGGCCAGGGGGAGGGGACACGGGCGGTTGGCCGGCCTGCCTGCTGGTTGAACTCCTGGTCAAGGGGACAATTTGCATATTAGCCTTTTATTATATAGGATATACACTGAGTAGCCAGATTACTATGCATTCAGAGATCATAATAATGGATATACTACTGTGTATACAGCCCTCCCCATATTGATGAATAGTTAGGATGTTGATTTTTTTCATCTATAAAGTATGACACCACAATAAACCTTTTTGAAGGTTAGTCTATATTCACATGTGCACATGTTTCTTAAGAGCAGAGACTGGGAAGAAGTGAAGGAACAAGCCATGAGGATAGTAGGTGAAAATCACTCCAGGCAGAGGGAAGATCAGGGGCAAAGACTTTGAGGGAGAATGGAGTGAATATTGTTCTAATTATTGTGTAAAATTGATTTTAATTTTATTCTCCTTCATGTGCAGTGGAACTGTAGTTTATGAGTTGATTTGATAAACTCTCTCTGAAATTACTGTATTGATATATACTAGTATATAGCTGGTTTGTAATTTGTTCAACTAGCCACTGGAGTCATTCTAAAGATAGTAAATCAGCAAGAGAAAAAGTAAGCCAAGGACTAGGAGTGGGATATAGTAGGGGGAAATGTAGCATAGCACATACACATTTATTTAAGGAATAGAGGCCCAGTGCACGGATTCATGCACTAATGAGGTCCCTCAGCCTAGCCTGCACCCTCTCACAATCTGGGACCCCTTGGGGGGTGTCAGCCAGTTTCAATTGGATCCCCACAGGCCCGATCCAGATAGGAGGGAGCCCGATCTTGTGCATTGAGTGTCTGTCCCCTGGTGGTCAGTGTGCATCATAGCGACCGGTCGACCGATCATTTGGTAGTTTGGTCATTCGGTCACTTAGGCTTTTATATATATACAAATGCTGGTCTAAGAACAGAGACACCTTACATTTCCTAAGTCAGCAGAAAGAAAAAAGAATATGTAAATAAAGCAATAGCAGATAGACTACAAGAGAAAATCAAAAAAGAAGAACATGTAATGCAAAACTAAAATATTAGAAATGAGTCCAAATATCATCAGTAATTGAAAATATATAAAAGAGATTATTTGATGGAATTGAAATTAAAAATTTTGCTACATATTACTTAAGATACAATCCTAAAAGAAAATAACCATCAAAACTGAGAAGATAAGATGGGATTCGTCCCCTTTGTGCAGAAACTGAGGCCCCTCCCTCACCCACCACACCCATCAAAAGGATAGCCCAAAGAAAGGTCAGTTCTGCTGAAGACAGTCATGGGGGAATCCAAGAGAACACCAAGTTAGTGAGCTAAGTTAACTCCTACATAGGCAAGATCGGTGGAGGGGTCAGTTCAAAAAATTAATATTCAACATGTGTGGACAAAGAGAGCTTTATGCTAAGTGAAATAAGTCAGAGAGCAAGACAAATACATATGATTTCACTTATATGTGTAATCTAAAAAAATGAAATAAATGAGCAAACAAAACAGAGAACAAACTGATAGTTGCCAAAGGGATGGTGGTTGGGGGGAAGGGTGGAAAAGGTAAAAAGATTAGAAGTACAAATTGACAATTACATCAAATCATCACAGGGATGTAAAGTACAGCATAGAGAATATAGTCAATAATATCGGAATACTCTGTATAGTGCTAGGTGGGCACTAGACTTTCTGGGGGGGGGGATCACTTTATTAGTTATATAAATGTTTATTCACTGTGCCATACACCTGACACTAATATAATATTGAATTTCAACTGTAATTGAATGCTAAAAGTACTTTTAAATTAATAATCAGATAGAAAAGGGAAGAGAAATAAAGGAAAACTGATAGAGATGAAACACCAAGTAGAAAATAAGATTTACAGAAGTGGATGAAATAAAATTAAGAAAATTCCATAACTTGATATAGCAAAGAATAAAGAAGCCAAGTGTTAATAACAACTTTTACATTTTTTTCAATGGTCCCTCAACCTTCATTTTTTTACAACTTAGAATTTTTTATGAACTATTTAGAAAAGTACATTTCTAAGCCCTCTAAAAACACATTAAGAGAAGGTGGAAAATCCTCAATATCAAAATTGCATATAATTATTCTGTGTGCAAGTAATTAGTGGAAAGTTGAATCAAGGGAGGCATTAACTGTTTTTATAAACTTTACATTTATTTACTAAAAGGGTCAATTTTAATATTCTATTATGTGAAATATATCACAAAAATAAATTTGGACAAATCTCAGAGGGAAGGCAGGGGTGAGGGGGCAGGTTGGGAGAAGTTAACCAGGGAGTGTATATGCATATATGCTTAGCCCATGGACAGAGACAGTAATGTGGTGAAGGCCTGGGAGGAGCCGATTCAGGGTATAGGAGCTCAATGGGGAAAAAAGGGAGGTGGAGGACATCTGTAATACTTTCAACAATAAAAATAAAATTTTTAAAAAGGAAAATTTAGTATATAAAAAAGAAATTTGGAGTCATACCAATGGATATAAAATATCTTAAACATTTTAATAATTTATATTTTTAATATTCATGTTTTAGTGCATTATCTACATATATAAAAGCCTAAGAGACCATCTGACCATTTGACTGTTAGCTATGATGTGCAATGACCACCATGGGGCAGTCACTCAATGTACAGGTATGGAAACATGGAACAGACTGATGAATCTCAGAGAGGGGAGGGATGGCGGGAAGAGATTAACCAAAGATCTTATATGCATACTAGAGGCCTGGTGCATGGATTCATGCACTGGTGGGGTCCCTTGGCCTGGCCTATGGAGATCAGGCCAAAACCAGCAGTCCTCATCCCCCAAGGGGTCCCAGATTGCAAGAGGGTGCAAGCCAGGTCAAGGGACCCCACCAGTGCACAAATCCATGCACCGGGCCTATAGTTTGTTAAATAAAAGTGTTCCTTTGTGTTAGATACTCCCATAGATAATTGTGCATAGAGATTCAACTATCCTAATAACTCTATTAATTTGCTTAAAAGGTCAGAAATTTGAATTAAATGTACTGTGTAATTGATGTTAAATAATAAAATTCACCATAGTGGATAAAACAGTCATAGACCCTCAATAGCCAGCCTCCTCATTGTTGCTCAGAGTTTGTGCTCAGCTCCTCCTGCAGTTTCTGTCACTGTGTCACTCAGCGCACAGTAGTACATTGCCAGATCTGACTCGTGGACTGAGGCTTTCTCCAAGTGGATAGTATTTAGTTGTTTATGGGCTGTGGCTTCAAATCCTTTGCTGCTTCCCTTCTCATGGGCCTTCATGGCTTTCAGGAGCTGTGGACCTTCTCCAGGATACTGAACATACCAGAAAAGAATGGGATAGCTTGTGGTTTCATAAAAGCAGTTCACAGTCAGAGAAGCCCCTTCTGAAAGGGTCACATGACCTTTTGTCTGGTCACTGAGTCTCCACGGGTTGGTCCTGGGGAAAAATAAAAGAGATCTGTTTCTCTTCAAGTTGGGCTTAAAGCTCTTAAATAAAATTATGGTTTTGTGCTTGAGTGAGGGGGTTGCAGGGGACAGGTCAATGGGGCGGGGGGGGGGGGAGAAATGAGACTCATGTAATACTTTAAACAACAAAGAATTTTTTTAAAAAAAATTATGGTTAAAGAATTTGCTGACATAACAGAAGAAAGAATTCATTTATTGAGAGGTGTGTTACTTACCAAGCACTAAGGGTACCACAGTGACCAAGCCTAGAGAAGAGTTCATCTCTAGAGTGTCACCTAAATAATGTTCTTGACTCTTAACATGAAGAAATTTTGAAGTCACAGTAAAAAGATAAATCAAAGCTTACATTTCACACAGGAAATGTGTTTGCGTTGGGACGCTGCGCCCCCTGGTGGACAGGGACTAAAATGGGATGCCTGTTTCTCAGTGTTCTTAAGTCAGCAATATGTTCCAAGCACGTCAGTCTTCATGTGGCCCTTGTAAATCTGAACAAGAGCTGTCATAACCTTTAAGGTTTATTTTGTACTTAGGCCACCACCTGACATGGAAGTTCTTTAACAAAGCAGGATATTTCTGTAACTGAGAAGATAACATTTTGATCATTTTAATACAATCTTTTACACAATTTTTTATATTCTTTTTTTAATATATTTTATTGATTTTTTACAGAGAGGAAGGGAGAGGGATAGAGAGTTAGAAACATCAGTGAGAGAGAAACATTGATCAGCTGCCTCCTGCACACCCCCTACTGGGGATGTGTCCACAACCAAGGTACATGCCCTTGACCGGAATCGAACCTGGGACTTTTCAGTCCGCAGGCCGACACTCTATCCACTGAGCCAAATCGGCTAGGGCCAATTTTTTATATTCTTATGTATCCTGTGTGACAGCCTATAATCCATGAATGTTAGAAAGACATCTGGGTTGAAATGAGAGGAAGGATAAAGAGGTAGAGTCATTATTGAATGGTTCTATGTTTTTCAGCATTGTCACCCAGCATGTAGAACAGCAACTGACACTTAATGTGCTCACTAAATATTTGTTAAATAAAACAAATTATTAAACAAAAATAATAATCAGTCTTTGATTGAGGAATAATTACTATATTGAAATACAAAATTTCTTCCCCTTCCTCCCTCCCTTCCACTCTCTTGGAAAAAGCAGTGAAAAAAAAAATCCTCAGGTGAGGATTAACAAACAAAACCAAAAAAAAACAGATACCTTAAGACAAATTAAAATGAACACACAATGACCCCAAATCTATGGGACATAGCAAAAGTAGTCCTAACAGGAAAATTCATAGCAATACAAACCTACTTCAAAAAATAAGAAAAATTTAAATAAACATCTAAACTCACACCTAGAAGAATTAGAAAAATAAAAAATAGCAAAGCACAAAGGGAGTAGAGGAAATGAATTTTTTTTAATCACAGTGAAAATAAAGAAAAAAGACTCTAAGTTTACCCTTGCAACAAGAAAATTAAGATATTTAGGAATAAACTTAACCAAAGAGGTAAAGACCAGTAATCAGAAAAGTATAGGATGTTGAAAAAAGAGATAGAGGAAGATATAACAAGTGGAAGAATATACCGTGTTTATGGATTAGCAGAATCATTAAAATGTCCATACTACCCAAGGTAATCTACAGATTCAGTGAAACTCCTATTAAAATACCAATGGCATATTTCACAGATCAAGAACAAACACTCCAGAGAGAAACCAAGATGGCGGCATAGGTAAGCACCTAAACTGCTGCCTCGCACAACAATTTCAAAACTACAACTAAAAGACAGAACGGACACCATCCAGAACCACAGGAAAGCTGGCTGAGTGAAAATTCTACAACTAGAAGGAAAGAGAAAAGTTCACAGAGAATTGGAGGTACGGCAAAGGGTCTTTGTGCGCGCAGAGAGGAAGGGTGGCTGAGAGCCTGGCTGACTTTCTCTGGCGGAAGGGGAAAGAAAGCCCCCGACCACACTGAACCCCAGTCCTGACTGCACTGAACCCAAGTCCCGGGTGAAACCCCGTGGACCCAGGCTCATACAGGGGGCGTCTGGACTGTCAGGTAGAGAGAAAGGGACCCAGACACTCGGAGACCCGGGGGAGACCCGAGGGAGCCCCGGTGGGCAGGGGTCTGGAGACGCGCGCGCCAGTGTGCACAAAGGCTGTGGAGGTTGCCACAGGCTTTCCCTAGCAGAAGGGAGTCGAAAGCACCTGACTGCACTGAACCCCAGTTCTGACTGCACTAAACCCCAGTTCCAGGCGAGCCCCTGGGGACCCACGCTTTTACTGGGGGGAATCTGGAATCTCGGGCGGAGACTCGGGAGCCGGGGAAGGCAGAGGTCTGAAGGCGCGCACGTGCGCGCAAGGGCAAGGCTGACGGGAAGCCAAGACTGAGACTCCACCCCATCCAAGCTGAGCACAGAGGCTATTGCAATTTGGCAAGTCTAATCCTATAAGGCTGTCTCCAGCACCAAACTTCTCCCAGCATAGACACAGCTGATCCTTACAGCCAACTGGCCTGAAGGTCAATTCCTCCCAATGATACCAACAACAATCAAGACTTAATTACAACAAGGCTGTACACACAGTCCACAAAGGGGTGCACCAAGAGTGTCCACCTCAGGTTAACTGGGAAGGCCGACCCACTGGGCCATATAGCAAACCTAGCACACAAATCTACCCTACCAACTCAGGGAATCAGTGAAAATGCGGCATCAAAGAAACAGATCAAAACGAAAGAAATGGAGGAAAACAAATGACTGGATATAGAATTCAAAACCACGGTTATAAGGCTTTTCAAGAATATCCTAGAAAAGGCCGATAAATATAATGAGACCCTTGAAGATATGAAAAAGGACCAACTAGAAATTAAACATACACTGACTGAAATAAAAAATATTATACAGACACCCAACAACAGACTAGAGGAACACAAGAATCAAGTCAAAGAATTGAAATACAAAGAAGCAAAAAACACTCAACCGAAAAAGCCAAAAGAAAAAAAAATCCAAAATGTTGAAGATAGTGTAAGAAGCCTCTGGGACAACTTCAAGCTTACCAACATCAGAATTATGGGGGTGCCAGAAGAAGAGAGAGAGCAAGATACTGAAAACCTATTTGAAGAAATAATGACAGAAAACTTCCCCCACCTGGTGAAAGAAATAGATTTACAAGTCCAGGAAGCGCACAGAACCCCAAACAAAAGGAATCCAAAGAGGACCACACCAAGACACATCATCACTAAAATGCCAAGAGCAAAAGACAAGGAGAGAATATTAAAAGCAGCAAGAGAAAAACAGTTAGTTACCTACAAGGGAGCATCCATATGATTGTCAGCTGATTTCTCAACAGAAACTATGCAGGCCAGATGGGAGTGGCAAGAAATTTTCAAAGTGATGAATAGCAAGAACCTACAACCAAGATTACTCTACCCAGCAAAGCTATCATTCAGAATTGAAGGGCAGATAAAGAGCTTCACAGATAAGAAAAAGCTAAAGGAGTTCATCACCACCAAACCAGTATTATATGAAATGCTGAAAGGTATTCTTAAAGAAGAGGAAGAAGAAAAAAGTAAAGATAAAAATTATGAACAACAAATACACATCTATCAACAAGTGAACCTAAAAATCAAGTGAATTCAAAACCTGAGGAATAGCATAATCTGGTGAATATAATGGAATCAGGGGCATAGAAAGGGAGTGGACTGATAATTCTCAGGGGGAAAGGAGAATGGGGGCGTTCAGGAAGAGACTGGACAAAAATCATACACCTATGGATGAGGACACTGCGGGGAGGTAAGGGCAGAAGGTGGGATGGGAACCAGGTGGAGGGGAGCTATGGGGGGGAAAAGGAGAAACAATTGTAATAATCTGAATAAAGATTTATTTTTTAAAAAAAGGAAAAAATTAAAAAAAAAAGAACAAACACTCCAAAATTTCATATGGAACCAAAAAGACCACAAATAACTGCAGGAGTCTTAAAAAAGAACAAAGTTGGAGGAATCACAATACCAGATTACAAATTATACTACAAAGCCACTGAAATGTAAACAGCCTGGTACTGGTACAAGGACAGGCATATAGATCAATGGAACAGAACAGAGAACCCAGAAATCAACCCAAGCCATTATACTAATTAATATTTGACAAAAGAGGCAAGAGCATGCAATGAAGTAAAGACAGTTTCTTCAATAAATGGTCTTGGGAAAATTGGACAGGTAGATGCAAAAAAAAAAAAAAATGAAACTAGACCATCAACTTATACCATTCACAAGAATAAATTCAAAATGGATAAAAGACTTAAATGTAAGTCATGAAACCATAAAACCTTAGAAAAAAAACCATAGACAGAAAAATCTCAAACAACTCTAGTAACAATATGTTTGCCAATACATCTACTAGGGCAAGGGAAATTAAGGAGAAAATAAACAAATGGGACTACATTAAACTAAAAAGCTTTGTCACAGCAAACGAAACCATCAACAAAATGAAAAGGGAGTCCTCTGCATGGGAGAACATATTTGCCAATGGTACATCTGATAAGGGGTTAATTTCCAAAATATATAAGGAACTCATGTATTTTAACAAAAGGCAGACAATCAAATTAAAAAATGGACGAAGGAACTCAATAGACACTTCTCCAAAGTAGACAAACAGAAGGCCAAGAGACATATGAAAAAATGCTCAAAGTCACCAATCATCAGAGAGATGCAAATTAAAAAGACAATGAGGTATCACCTCACACCTGTCAGAATGGCTATCATCAACAAATCAACCAATGACAAGTCCTGGTAAGGATGTAGAGAAAAGGGAACACTGCTGGTGGGAATGCAGACTGGTGCAGCCATTATGGAAAACAGTATGGAGTTTCCTCAAAAAATAAAAAATGGAACTGCCATTTGACCCAGTGATCCCACTGCTAGGACTTCATTCTAAGAAACCCAAAACACTAATCAGAAAGAATATATGCACCCCTATGTTCATAGCAGCACAATTTACAATAGTTAAAATCTGAAAACAGCACAAGTGTCCATCAGTAGACGAGTGGTACATTTACACTGTGGAATACTATGCAGCTGTAAAAAAGAAGGATCTCTTACCCTTTGGGACCGCATGGAGGGACATGGAGAGTATTATGCTAAGCTAAATAAGCGAGTCAGAGAAAGATAAGTATAACATGATCTCACTCATATGTGGAATATAATGAACTACATAAACTAATGAACAAAATAGATCCAGAGATATACCAGTAGAAGTATGGGACAGACTGACGAATCTCAGAGGGAAGGTGGGGTTGTGGGGGTGGAGATTAACTGGGAAACATATGCATATATGCCTAACCCTTGGACAAAGACAATCTTGTGGTGAAGGCCTGGGAGGAGTGAGTGTGGGGTGGAGGGGGTCAATGGGAAAAAATAGGGGGACATCTATAATACTTCAAAAATAAAGATAAATTTTTAAAAAGACAATACAAAAGTCAATGAAACCACAAGCTGGTTCTTTGAAAAAATAAACAAAATTTATAAACCTTAAACCAGAGTCATCAAGAAAAAAAGAGAGAGAACCCAAATACTAGTAAAATCGCAAAAGAAAGAAGACAGTTGACAACTGATGCCACAGAAATACCAAGAATTATAAGAAACTACTACAAACAATTATATGCCAACAAATTGGACAAAGTGGAAGAAATGGATAAATGCCTAGAAGTGTCCAATTTTCCAAGACTTAAGAAGAAACACAAAATATAAACAGATCAATTACCACCAAAAATATCTAATTAGTAATCAAAAATTTTCAACAAATATAAGTCCTGGACCAGCTGACTTCACAGGAGAATTTTTCCAAACATTCAAAGAAGAATTGGCATTTACTTTTCAAACAATTCGAAAAAATTCAAGAGGAGTGCCAGCAATACCCTGATTTATGAGGCCAGCAATACCCTGATTCCAAAATGAGACAAAGCTATTGCAAGAAAATAAAATTATAGGCCAATATCTCTGATAAATATAGATGTAAAAATCCTCAACAAGCCCTGGCTGGTGTTGTTAAGGTGGTTGGAGGGTTGTCCCATACACTGAAAGGTCACAGGTTTGATTCCAGTCAGAGCACATACCTAGGTTGCAAGTTCAGTCCCTGGTTGGGGTGCATATAAGAGGCAACCAATGTTTCTCTCTCTCTCTCTCTCTCTCTCTCTCTCTCTCTCTCTCTCCCTTTTCTCTCTAAAATCAATAAATATATCTTCGGGTGAGGATTATTATTAAATTCTCAAAAAAATTTAGCAAATTGAATTCAGCAGTACATTAAAAAGATTATATAACATCATCAAGTGGAATTTATTCCTGGTTGATTCAATATCCACAAATCAATTAACATGATATAGCACATAAACAAAATAAAGGATAAAATTATATAATTACTAGAGGCCTGGTGCATGAATTCATGCACAGGTGGGGTCCCTCTGTGCATGAATTGGGCCAAAACCCGCAGTCCATCAACACCTGCAGCTCCTACCTGCTGATCCCGCTCATCCCAGCCTCACTGTGCCTGCCATGGGCTCGCTCCCAATCAGTCCCTGGTCGGGAGAGGCTCCCGCTGCCGCAGCAGCACTCGCCAGCCATGAGCCCTGCATCTGGCACCCTCCCAAGGAGAGTGGCCTGCGGGATCAGGCTGAAACACGCTCTCTGACATTCCCTGAGGGGTCGTGGGTTGCGAGAGGGTGCAGGCCAGGCTGAAGGACTCCACCAGTGCACAATTGAGTCAACGAGGGTCCACGGGAGGGCTCCAGGGCATGTCTGGTCCATCTCTCTCAGTCCTGATCAGCCAGACCCCAACAGCAAGTTAACCTACTGGTCGGAGCATCTGCCTCCTGGTGGTCAGTGCATGTCATAGCAACTGGTCGACCAGTTGACTGTTTGCCCCTTGGTCATCAGTGCACATCATAGCAAGCAGCTGAGCAGCCTTAGCATATCATTAGCATACTAGAGGCTCAGTGCATGAAATTCGTGCATGGGGGGTATGTCCCTCAGCCCAGCCTGAACCCTCTCCAATCTGGGACCCACAGGGATCTGGCCTAACCCGGCAGTTGGACATTCCTCTCACAATCAGGACTGCTGACTCCCAACTGCTCACCTGCTTGCCTTCCTGATTGCCCCTAACCGCTTCTGCCTGCCACCTGATCACCCCCTAACCACTCCCCTGCCAGCCTGATTGATGCCTAACTGCTCCCCTGCCAGCCTGTTTGCCCTTAACTTCCTTCCCCTGCAGGCCTGGTCACCCCTAACTGCCCTCCCCTGCAGGCCTAGTCACCCCCAACTGCCCTCCCTTGCAAGCCTGGTCCCTCCCAACTGCACTTTCCTGCTGGCCTGATCACCCACAACTGTCCTCCATTGCAGGCCTGGTTCCTCCCAACTGCCCTCATCTACTGGCCATCTTGTGGTGGCCATCTTGTGTCCACATGGGGGCAGGATCTTTGACCACATGGGGGCAGCCATCTTGTATGTTGGAGTGATGATCAATCTGCATATTACTCTTTTATAAGATAGGATAGAGGCCTGGTGCATGGGTGGGGGCCAGTTGGTTTGCCCTGAAGGGTGTCCCAGATCAGGGTGGGGGTTCCCTTGGGGCATAGGGAGGCCTGGGCAAGGGGCCTGTGGTGGTTTGCAGGCCGACCACGCCCCCTGGCGACCCAAGCGGAGGCCCTGGGATCTGGGATTTATTTATCTTCTACAATTGAAACTTTGTAGCCTGAGTGGAGCCAAGCCTTCTGCTTGCTCCATGGCGGCAGCCATTTCTGTTGGGATTTATGTATCTTCTAGAATTGAAACTTTGTAGCATTAAGCGGAGGCCAAAGCAGTCCAGGGCTGCAGAAGCTTGGCTTCCTACATCCCCGCGGGCAACCCTAGCCTCCTGCTCTCTCCAGCTCTGTGGCTGCTGCCATTTCTGTTGGGATTTATTTACCTTCTATAATTGAAACTTTGTAGCCTGGAATGGGCTGGCCAGGGTGTGGGGAAAGCTTGGCTTCCTCCATCGCCGGGGAAACCCAAGCCTCCCTCCTGCTTTCTCTGTGGCCGCAGCCATCTTGGTTGGGTTAATTTGCATATTCACTCCTGTTGGCTGGTGGGTTAATTTGCATACTCACTCCTGTTGGCTGATGGGCATGGCTGGTGGGTATAGCAGAGTGATGGTTAATTTGCATATTACTCTTTTATTAGATAGGATTATGCTTTGATTGGTTGTTCAGTCGTTTTGCTGTTCAGTCTATTTGCATATTACCCTTTTATTATTTAGGATATCAATGGATGCAGAAAAAAGCATTTAACAACATCCAGCACCCATTTATGATAAAGATTCTCAGCAAAGTGGAAATAGAGAAAACATACTTAAAAATAATAAAGGCCATATATGACAAACATACAGGTAACATCACACTCAACAGGGAAAAGCTTAAGTGTTTCCCTTAAGATCAGGAACATGATAGGGATGGGCAGAGGACCTGACAGACATTTCTCCAAAGTGACATACAGATGGCAAATAGACATATGAAAAGATGCTCAACATCACTAATCATCAGAAATGCAAAATAAAATCACAATGAGATATCACCTCACATCTGTCAGAATGCCTGTCATCAATAAATCCTCAACAAGTGTTAGCAAGGATGTAGAGAAAAGGGAACCCTCATGCTTTGCTGATGGGATAACAAATTGGTGCAGACGCTATGGAAAACAGTATGGAGGTTCCTCAAAAAATTAAAAATGGAACTACCTCATGACGCAACAATTCCACATCTGGGTATTTATTCGAAGAAACCCAAACACTAATTTAAATATATTTTTATTGATTTCAGAGAGGAAGGGAGGGGGAGAGAGAGATAGAAACATCAATGATGATAGAGAATCATTGATTGGCTGCCTCCTGCATGCCCCACACTGGGGATCGAACCCAAAATCCAGACATGTGCCCTGACTGGGAATCAACCTGGTTCATAGGTCGATGCTCAACCACTGAGCAACACCAGCAGGGCAGTACCATGCTGTTTTGATTACTATAGTCTTGTAGTATAGTTTGATATCAAGTAGCATGATACCACAAACTTTGTTCTTCTTTCTCCAGATTGCTGTGGCTATTGGAGTTCTTTAGTGGTTTCTTATAAATTTTAGGGCATTTTGTTCTAGTTCTTTGAAAAATGCCATTGCTATTTTGATAGGGATTGCATTGAATCTATAGATTGTACCCATATGTTCATTGCAGCATTATTTACAACAACAAAGATACCAAAGCAACCTAAGTGCCCATCAACAGATGAGTGTATAAAAAAGAGGTCATACATATCTACAACAGAATAATACTCAGCTATAAAAATAGCATAAAACTTTACCATTTGCAACAATATCGATGAACCTAGAGGGCATTGTGTTAAGTGCAGTAAGTCAGAGAGAAAAAGACAAATTCCATATGATTTCATTTATATGTGGAATCTAAAGAACAAAGTAAATGAATAAAACAAAAACAGACTCATAGATACATAGAACAAACTGAGGATTGCCAGATAGTAGGGGCGTTAGAGAGCTGAGGGGAAAAGGTGACGGTATTAAGAAATACAAATTGGTAGATATGCCCTGGCCAGCATTGATAAGTGGTTAGAGCATCAGCCCTAACTGAAGGGCCATGGGTTCGATTCCCAATCCCCACTGGGGCATGTGCAGGAGGCAACCAATCAATGTGTTTCTCTCATCTCTCTCTCTCTCTCTCTCTCTCTCTCTCTCTCTCTCTCTCTCTCTCTCTTTCTCTCCCTCCCCTACCTCCCTTCCACTTTCTCTAAACAAAAATCAATGAAAAAAATATCCTCTGGTGAGGATTAACCAAAATAATAATAATAACAATTTGGTAGATATCAAATAGTCATAGGGATGTAAAGTACAGCATAGGTAATATAGTCAGTAATGTTGCAATAACTGGTGTCACATGGGTACTTGAAATATCAGGGTAATCACTTTGCAAAGAATATGATTATCTAACCACTATGCTGTATACCTAAACTAATATAAAATGGTATTGATTATCAACTTTAATTGAAACATTTAAAAAACAGACATAAAAAAAGAAACAGAAAACAAACAAACAAAAAAAGATCTCCTTTTCTGCCTAAACACAGGAAATAAATTCTTTTATTGGAGAGAGACACAACAGCCAAGAGATACACCAGAAGAATCTACAAACTTTGTTAAACTAACTTTCATCTTCCTAGTAAAGGAAGATAAGGACTACTTAGTTGGACTTCCACTAGCTCATACACATTAGTCTTGTCAATTCTACATAAATTTATTGTTTCTCATCTAAAAGGTTTTCAAGCTTCCTGCCCTGGTCATGTCTTCATATCTTCATTTTCTTATAAGGGCTTCCATGTACAAGTAAAAATTTAATAAAATGTGTATACTTTTCTCCTGTTATTTTGTTTTATGTCAGTTTTTAAAAAAAATTTTATTGATTTCAGAGAGGAAGGGAAAAAGGAGAGATAGAAACATCAATGATGACAGAGAATTATTAATTGGCTGCCTGCTGCACGCCCCCCACCACGGATCGAGCCCGCAACCTGGGCATGTGCCCTGACCAGGAATCAAAATGTGACCTCCTGGTTCATAGGTCAACACTCAACCCCTGAGCCACATCGGCCTGGCCTTATGTCAGTTTAATTCTTAGGCCTAGGCAGTGATACAAAGAGGATAGAGGAGAATTTTTCCTCCCCTGTATAATATATACCCAACAAATACTTACTGAAGAAATTTATCTGAAAATCCAACTTTTCACACATATTTTTATTGACTTCTGAGTCAGATGTTTCTGAATTTCATTAGTCAATTCTTCTAGCTCAATCTATCACAAAATGGCAAGCTATTTATTGAGGCTGTTCTTCATAAATATTTTCAACCCAAAATTTTAAGAATATGGATTGATGGGATAACAAATTGGTGCAGCCACTGTGGATTTTTTTTTAATTAATGATAATAAATAAAAGAATATGGATTTTTTATTAATGATAACTCTATGCATTGTCTATGAACCTAGAGAGCTATTTTCATAGTGTTTTCCCTCTAACCCTACCTACACCTGTGCTGCCACAGCCCTGGCCACTTCCTGTCTGTGATTACAATTCCCCGCCTTGGTCCCTACAGCAGGTGGATGCATGAAGCAGAGCCCTGGGGTTTTGGTACACGTCCTTCTAACACGCCTCTCACTGTGGGATCACTTAGGGCACAGAAATACACTGCAGAGTCCTCCAGCTGTGAAGCTGAGATGACAAGGTTGGCAGAACTCTTTGCTTTCTGAAAATTCAGTGAGTAGCGGCCTCCTGTGGCATTTTGCTGGTTGTAAGAGTCCTGACGAATAAGGAAAATCATTGCCCCACTGCTGAGCCGCTTGTACCAGAATAGACTATAACTTGGAACACTGATGTCATATGTGCAATCCAGGCTCACAACCTCCTTCTCCTGCACCCATATCGCTTGTTGGCCTTGAGTTACCTTCTGGGCAATACTGGATCCTGAAAGAAAAAAATGCAAACAGAAGGTTATGGAATAAGTGGTGTGGGACAAAAAGAATTTTTTTATACCTGTCCAGCTTTCCTTCCCAGGGTACTCATAAAAGCCCCCTGTTGTTAGGTCACAGAGAAGACTCATTCCCACTGGGGCATCCTTACCTAGCCACATTGAAGTTATGACCACTCTCATAAGGCTGGAGACCAACATGTTCAAGTTCTTCCACCAAGCTTCCGTTTCAGGGCTCTGCAAGGTGAGGTGACTGACAGATGGAGAGAAGAAATGCTGAGCTATGTGCTGCTGCTGCCCCAGAACAGGAAACAGGGTTTCCTGGTACAGCACGTTGCTGTGGGTCACGTCAAACTTTCTATGTACTGGCTGAGAGTCTCACCCAACCCAAACTTCCTTTTGCATTAATAATGGTAACAATTATACTGAAGATAAACATGGTATAGTTTTATATTAAAAGGAAGATTGAGGAGAGGGGGGTTAGAGAGCAACCAAAGGACTTGTACGCATGCATATTAGCATAACCAATGGACACAGACACTGGGACAGAGGGGGCTTGCCCCGGGTGGGAATGGCTGGAGGAGGGGGGGTCAACTGGGGAAAAAGGAGACATATGTAAGACTTTAGACAATAAAAGAAAAAAAAGGAAGATTGTTGGCTCTAGCTGGTTTGGCTCAGTGGGTAGAGCGTCAGCCCATGGACTGAAGTGTCCCAGGTTCAATTCCAGTCAAGGGAATATACCCCAGTTGCAGATTTCCCCGGCCCTGGTTGGGTGCATGCAGGAGGCAACCAATCGATGTGTCTCTCTCACATCGATGTTTCTTCTTGTCTCTCCCTCTCCCTTCTATTCTCTTTAAAAACCAATGGAAAAATATCCTTGGATGAGGATTAACAAAAAAAGAAGGAAGATTGATGATTTGAAATGTTAAACACTGAGAAAATAAAATAATTGATGTGGTTTTTATTTTCATGACTGGACTCTGATTAATAAGTATGTTCTTTTCTCAACTTAGAAAAGAAAATCACCAGCCATGTCAACTATGATAGCAAAAATGTGGCTTTAAAAAAATCAGGTCCTAATCCCTGGAATCTGTGAATGTGGCTTTATATGGAACACACACACACACACACACACACACACACACACACACGCACAAAAACAACAAAAACCTTTGAAGATATAGTTAAGGATCTTGACATTTTTATTTTTAAAAGTAATATAAAATTGACTGTTTTTCTGTACAGTTATAACTGTAGCTTTGCATTTTAATAGATCATGTAACTATCACACAATCATGACTCAGAAGAGTTTAATTACTCCCCAAGACTCCCTTGTGCTGTCATTTTGTAATTACACATCCCCCATGACTACCTTCTTGCAAACCTTGGTTTGTTCTTCTATATTTTTGTCTTTTTAATTATCTTTCCTTGACATGGAAAGATAATTCTGGATTATAGGAGCCTAAATGCAATCATATGTGTTCTTTTAAGACAGAGACAGCGGGAGATTTGATGACAGGAGACTGTGGAGGCAGAGATTGGAGTGATGCATCCACAAGTCAAGAAATGTTGGCACCCACCACAGTTGGAAGAGTCAAGGAACAAATTCTCCCCTAGAGCCTCTGGAGCAAGTGTAATCCTTCTGACAAATGGGTTAAAAGAAACAAGACCCACACATGTGGTTCCTACAAGAGGCTCACTTCAGATCTAAAGATATGGACTGAAAGTGAATGGACAGAAAGAGATATTGCATCCAACGGAAATGCAGTGAAAGCTAGGGCAGCAAGACTTAGACAAAATAGACTTTAAAACAAAGACTCTAACAAGACACAAGGGTATGACATAATGATAAAGGATCAATCCAACAAGAGGATATAAAACATCTATGCACCCATGATAGGCTCACCTAAATACATACAGCAAATATTAACAGACACAAAGGGAGAGATGGACAGTAATATAATAATTAAACACCCCACTTACATTAATGGATAGGCACAGACAAAATCAACTAGGAAACACTGGCCTTGTGACACATCAGATTAGATAGACTTAATAGACATGTACAAAACATTCTAACACAAAACAGCAGAATACACATTATTTTTAAGTGCATATGAACATTCTCCAGGATAGATCACATGTTAGGCCACAAAACAAGTCAATAAATTCAAGAAGATTGAAATTATATCAAACATCTTCTCCAACCACGTATAACCACTGGGTGGCTGGTACTTCCTCTCACCAATATGCAGAATTCTCAAAAGATTATGTATTGTATGGTTCTATTCATATGACATTCATTGAAAAGACAAAAATATAAAAACAAATCAAGGTTTGCAAGAAGGTAGTCTCCAATCAATTATAAGAGGAAAGTTGGAAAAAACACCTTGAGACTAAACATGTTACTGAACAACCAAGGGTCAGTGAAGAAATCAAAGAAAAATTTCTTGAGACAAATTAAAATGAAAACAGTGTTACAGTCCTGGCCGGTGTGGCTCAGTAGTAGAGCATCAACCTATGCATCCAAGGGTCTCGGTTTCTACTCCTGGTCAAGAGCATGTATCAATGTTTCTCTCTCTCTCTCTCTCTCTCTCTCTCTCTCTCTCTCTCTCTCTCTCTCTCTCTCTCCTTCCCTCTCCCTCCTTTCCACTCTCTCTAAAAATCAACGGAAAAAATATCCTTGGGTAAAGATTAACAACACACACACAAAAAAAAAATAATGTTACAAAATCTATGGAATGCAGCAAAAGTTGTACTAAGGGGGAGGTTTAGAGCACTACAGGCCTATCTCAAGAAATAAGAAAAATCTCAAATTATCCTAATGTACATCTAAAGGAACTAGAAAAAGAAGAAAAAACAAAACCCAAAGTTAGTAGAATGAAGACAATAGCAGAAGTAAATGAAATTGAAGTTGGAGACCACGCACTCACTGATGTAAAATTATACTACAAAGCTATTAGTAATGAAAACAGTATGGTGCTAGCACAGAACAATATGGTACTGTCACAAAGCAGTATGGTACTGACAACAAAAAAATCAATAGAACAGAAAGAAGAGCCCAGAAATGATCCCATGTTTATGTAATCAATTAAATTGGTGACAAATGAGGCAAGAATATACAATGGGAAAAAGTCTTCAATATATGGTGTTGGAAAACTCGGATGGGAAAAAAGATGAAGGGAATTAAGAAGCACAAACTTATAGTTATAACCTAAAGAAGTCATAAGGATATAATGTACAGTATAGGAAACACTGTCACTAATATTGCAAGAACTTTGTACAGTGACAGATGGTACTAGACTTTTCTAGTAAGGTATATAAATCTCAGACGACTATATTGTTCACCTGAAATAAATATAATATTCTACATCAACTACTCTTTCATTTAAAAGAGTTTTACAGCCCTGGCCAGTGTTGCTCAGTGTTTAGAGCATCTGCCTCTGCACCAAAGGGTTGAGGGTTCTATTCCAGTCAAAGGCAAGTACCTTGGTTGCAGGTTCATTTCCCCGCCCCTGTCCGAGCACATGCAGGAGGCAACCAATAGATGTGTCTCTCTCACATCATGTCTTTCTCTCTGTTTTTCTCTGCCTCTCTTCTTCTCCCTCTCCTTCCCTCCCTCCCTTCCACTCTTTCTAAAAACCAATAGACAAACGACAAGTGCTGGTGAGGATGTGGAGAAAAAGGAACCCTCTTGCACTGCACTGCTGGTGGGAGTGCAGACTGGTGCAGCCAATGCGGAGAACAGTATGGAGTTTCCTCGAAAAATTAAACATGAACTCTCATTCGACCCAGTAATCCCATTTCTAGGAATATACCCCAAGAAATCAGAAACACCACTCAGAAAGGATATATGCACCCCTATGTTCATAGCAGCACAATTCACCATAGCTAAGATTTGGAAATAGCCTAAGTGCCCATCGGCAGATGAGTGGATTAGAAAACTGTGGTACATCTACACAATGGGATACTATGCTGCTGTAAAAAAGAAGGAATTCTTACCCTTTGCAACAGCATGGATGGACCTGGAGAGCATCATGCTAAGCAAAATAAGCCATTAGAAGAAAGATAAATATCGCATCATCTCACTCATTTGTGGAATATAGTGAACAACATTAACTGATGAGCAAAAATAGAGCCAGAGGAAAAAAAATATTTTAAAATATAATAGAAGTAATCCTGTTATTTAGCAGATTTTAATATTTCCTACAATTTTTGTGATATCATACTACTAGTATGTTAGTACAGTTTTGGTAATATTATTATATTTAAAATCCTTTTTTTCTTGAAATATTAATGTTCATTGCATGTAATATTATTATATTTAAGATAGTTTTTCTTAAATAATTGGTGTTTATTGATATAACATTATTATATTTAAAATCATTTTTCTGGAGATATTAATGTTTATTGCATGTGACATTATTATATTTAAAATTGTTTTTCTTGAAATAAAAAAAGAAGTTTAGAATTTTTAAAAAAGCAATGGAAAAACTATCCTCAAGGGAGGATTAACCAAAAATATTTTTAAATAAAATAGCCCAGCTGGTGTGGCTTAATGGTTGAGCATCAACCTATGATCCAGGAGGTCATAGTTCAATTCCTGGACAGGCACATGCCTGGGTTGCAGGCTCAATCCCCGTGGGGGGCCTTCAGAAGGCATCACACCAATGATTCTCTCTCATCATTGATGTTTCTATCTCTCCCTCTCCCTTCCTCTCTGAAATAAATAAAAATATATATTTTAAAAATAAATAAAAGAGCTTTACATTCCAAAATGAAAAATCCATTAAGGAACAGTCCTCCAACAAAATGTTCTAACACTTTCTGGGTCATTTGGAAACTAACCTTCTTATTATGTGTTTTTAACATACAACACATTAGTTTCCACTTGCAGACAATTTCACAAATGCTGTGCTTGAAGGTCTGTCCCAGGCAGAGGGGGCTGCCCCACTCGCAGGTTTGTGTACAGGATGCAGGTGCCTGGGAAGCAATGTGTACTCGCTGCACAGAAGTAGACTGCCGAGTCTCCAGGTTGGGTGGCTGCGATGTGCAGGGAGAGATGTTTAACCGTCTTATTCAAGAAAACAGTGAGTCTTTCAGCTGTGTTTGTGTCCTTATTTGAACGAATGTCTATAATGAACTGGGGACCTTTTCCAGGTTCTTGTTTATACCAAGGAAAGTAAGTTGAGGCACTATCCGAATAAGAACAGGTGATAACAGCGATGTTTCCCTCCTGAACACTCAGGGTAGAAAGATGCTGATCCACTTTCTCTCCATGGCTGACCCCTATGCAGAAAGAAAGAGTCAGAGAAAAAAGAAGTTTTGCCTGATAATTACAGTCCAGAATTTACTTTTCCTTTTCTATAGTAACTAGAGGAACCCTGCATAAAGCCCACTTATTCCTTGGCTTCAAAGAAATGTTCACTAATATACTATCCCCAAATCCCTCAACTCACAGTTCAGCTGCAGCCACAAGAACATAAATAAAGCTCCAATGGATGACTTCATTGTTCCTCCTAATTAAGACCAATTATAGACTTGCAATCTTCAGTCAACAGAACTGCTTCTGTTATCAGGCTGCCCCTTCTTTTCTCTAACACTCATAATGGTTTCTCACATTGTCTACCCAGCCAATAAGAAAAAGGCTCTGCTTCTGCCATAGCCTATTTATTCAGAATCCACTGAAATGAACCCCCCACATATTCAGCATCAGCAGAGGTGCACTGTCATCTTGTGGTCACATCTCTAACTACAGAACTCACTGGTTAAATGTATTGCTCTTACCCTGTGCCTATAAGGAACTCAGTCGTATGAAAGCAGCAATAGGTCAAACAAATCAGGTCTTAGATCAGAGACTGCATGCACAATAAGAATGTAGACATCAAGATTTACATCTCTGAAAAAGAAAAGATTTACATCCCTGCACACTACTGAGTCATTATTAAGTTGGAAAGTGGTAAATGCTGCTGGTATTTATTCAACAACTAGAGGCCCAGTGCACAAAATTCGTGCATTTGGGGGGAGGGGGTGTCTCTCAGCCTGGCCTGCGTACCTCTTGTAGTCCAGGAGCCCTCGGGGGATGTCTGCCTGTCACAGAGGTGGGAGAGGCTCCCACCACTGCTGCTGCGCTTGCCAGCCGTGATCCAGGCTTCTGGCTGAGCAGCACTCCCCCTGTGGGAGTGCACTGACCACCATGGGGCAGCTCCTGTGTTGAGCATCTGCCCCCTGGTGGTCAGTGTGCATCATAGTGACTAGTCGTTCTGCTGTTCGATTGATTTGCATGTTAGCCTTTTATTATATATAACTAGAAGCCCGGTGCACAAAGATTCGTGCAAGAATAGGCCTTCCTTCCCCTGGCTGCCAGCACGCAGCAGACTTGCTCCAGCAGCCTGTGCAACGGCAGTGGTGGTGGCAAGCCCTGTGTGCTCCGGTGCCACTTCCTCCTTGCCCTCCTTCTCTGTCCAGTGCTGGTGCTCCTGGGGAGGCGCAGAGGGGAAGAGGTGAGGGGAGTGAGGCAGGCGGGGAGGACTGGAGAGGTTGGGTGTGCTAGTGTATTTCACTTTGCCATTGTGAGAGTGGGATGCAACTGGCCCCCTTTCTCATCCTCTTCCTCCTCTGCCCTCTACGCCCTGCCCGCCCACCCTCCCTTCACGCCCATCGCCCCTCCCCTCTTGATTTGGTGAGATAGGGAGGAGGGAGATCTGATAATTTGGGTTACTGTGTAGGTGGCCTTTTTCATTTATTCAAAACAAAGCTGAGCCACCTGCTGCTGCCGCCATGGCCGCCACCATCACCCCTTGGCTGGCCCAGGGCTCCCAGGGTGCACTAACTGTGCACTGAGTGAGCTCCCACATACATCCGCACCCACGAGGCTGCTCCAATGCTAGAGTTTTGTTTATAAGAGCAGCAGGGCAGGGGTGGCATAGAGGGAGATGCCGGACACCAGGAGCTACCACCTCAGGCACCAGAGGGTTGCCTCTGAGGCCGGGGGCTGGGCCACAGGGAGGCTACAAGAACAATTGACAGGTGTGGAGCACGGCAGGGAGGCCCTGAGGAGGCACACTGCCCAGAGGCCTGGGGCAGCCGAGGGGCGGGGCCGCCTCCATCTTTGTCAGGTTAATTTGCATACTCACTCCTGATGGTCTGTGGGTGTCATGAAGTGACGATCAATTTACATATTTCTCTTTTATTAGTATAGACTAGAGGTCCAGTACACAAAATTCGTGCATGGGGGGTGTCCCTCAGCCCGACCTGCACCCTCTCCAAACTGGGACCCCTCGGGGGATGTCCGACTGCCAGTTTAGGCCCAATTCCTGCTCACAATATGAGACTGCTGGCTCCAAACCTCCTCTGGCTGCCTGATCGCCCCCTAACCACTCCCCTGCCAACCTGATTGCCCCCAACTGCCTTCCCCTACCAGCCTGATCACCCCCACTGCCCTCTCCTGCTGGCTGATTGCCCCCTAACTACTAACTGCTCTCCTCTGCCGGCCTGATTGCCCTTAACTGCTTGCTCCCCCATGCTGGCCTGATCTTTCCCCTAACCGCTTGCTCCCCCTCGCCAGCCTGTTCTCACTCCTGTTTGCTCCCCTGCTGACCTGATCGCCCCTAACTGCCTCTGCCTCAGCCCCCACCACCATGGCTTTGTCCGGAAGGAAGTCTGACATGCAGAAGATGTCCGGCCGACCAGGTCTAATTAGCATATTACCCTTTTATTAGTATAGATGGCCTGGTGCCAGAAACAGCCAGAGCTCTGGTGCTCTGCATTGCTCTGAGTCCATATATTCTTATAAATTCTTTCCTACTATGCCAGGGCAGGTTCCTTCTCAAACCCTACTCACTGTACTAACTGTTGGGAACTTAGTCCAAGTTCCTCCTTTATCCTCTGCTCACTAGGTACAGGTGCTGGGTCCAAGCTCCTCTGCCTGGACTGGACTTCTTGGACACTGGGTCTTAGATAGAGAAGCCATAAGAAGTTGTGGGTATATAAGGATGCATCTTTCTTGCAGAAGCCAGTGGCCATAAGTCACCAGACAAACAGTTCTTTATAACAGTCCTATACCAGCAGCCATACACTGGTTGGTCAAAAAAACATCTTTCCCACAAAGCAGTAGGACCCTTAATAGCCTCTGTACCTATAGCTATTATCTGAGCAGTCCCATGCTGCCTCTAAACTCACCACCTTACATCAGAGTGGTATCTGAGCTCTCTGGCTCAGCAGCTTCTCCTCTCTCTCCTGTCCAGCACACTCTCGCTGGTTAACATGGTAGCTATATCTGAGCTCTCTATGAGCTCTTAGCCTTACGTTGTAGCAGTACCAGCTTTCAGCTCTGTCTGAACTCTCTCTAGCCTTAGTAACATACTTTTAATATTACTTACACAAAGGAGGTTTTGTGCCAACAATGACATCCATCATTTTGGCTACAGAAAGGCCCAGCATACCATGAGATTGCTGTGGCCTTGCACCTGCTTATCATATCTTAGTCTAGGCATAGATTGGCCTTGAACATTTGGTGCATTGACAACAAGGCCTCTGTGCTCTAATTGGCCTTGACTATCAGGCATCTCTGGCATGGTTCCCACACCTGGGTTTACATATTTGAAATCAGTAAAGTGCCATGATTCACTCTCTTAAACAAAGAAAATATGAAACCTTCCTTTTCAGCTAAATCTACCATTCTCAATTGTCTGTTGTAAAGCAAAACTGTTTCTAAAATTAACATATAAGTCAAAGATCAGAATAAGAGAGAGAAAAATGATTGAAGATTTCAAATACCTTAGCTATTATCTCAGACTCAGCTTCTCTGAGCTGGTCTTGCCCATTCCCTTGCTATTCCAAGAATACTGAAAACACCAACAGTTAAAATGTTGCAATAAAGATGACTGCTATAAGAGGTAGAGGATTGAAACTCAGTGATAAAGGAGCAGGTGATGGAAGTTCCATGAGTTGGGAAACAATTTGAGCCATAGATTGGTTTGATTTGCAATGGGAAATCTGACAAGCTTTAAGAAATCTATTCCTTGCTATGTGGGTTATATAACGTATTGAGAGAAAGAATACAAATTCTCATAAAACATCAGGCTGCAGATTCAGAAAATGTATCTATGTGTAAATTTATTCTACAGGTATTTTTATTTCGGATGTCAAAGGGATGGTATATTCTAAATGCAATGACTGGCTCATATCTTTACTGGAATATCCCTTAAAGTATAAACCAACACTCATGGCATGCATTCCTGTTTCCCGGCCACTGCTGGCTCAGATTCCATACTCTATCATTTTTTTCCCAAACTCCACTACAGTGTTTTCCCAAAACATGATAAAATTGTTCAGTCTGTAAACTTAAAGAATTATCTCCATCTGTTAAAAATTCTTTTTCATCTACTTTATTAACATGGTATTTTGCAACTACCTCTGTAAGAAAGAAAAAAAAAAAAACTAGGGAAGGCTAAATATTGCCTGTGTCTGCTAGTGAAATTGTACAAGTAGGAATTGACCCTAAAGAGCTGATCATGCCCTAGCTGGTTTGGCTCAGTGGATAGAGCATCGGCTTGTGGACAGAAGGGTCCCACGTTCAATTCCAGTCAAGGGTACATGCCTGGGTTGTGGGCTTGATCCCCAGTAGGGGGCATTCAGGAGACAGCCAATCAATGATTCTCTCTTATCATTGATGTTTCTATCTCTCTCTCCCTCTTCCTTCCTCTCCGAAATCAATAAAAACATATATTTAAAACCAAAAAAAAAAGAGCTGATCATGAGAAATGGTCCCTGGAAAACCAAGACTACTTCATTTCCAGACGTGAAAGCCCCTTTCCAGTTATTTGTACTCAATGATCCTCTGAGTTATGGAGAATAAACATGATCGCTCATTCACATTTTACACCTTTAAAGATTTAAAGAAAAATCTGCACGAGGACTGCACGGGGATGAAGGCGGTATGATTGAAGGTAGGCCATTGAAAATAGTCTCTGAACTGAATCCTGAGTTTGTCTTATAGGTCAAAAGATTAAGAGTGTCCAGGGATCCGCACAGAGAGCACTCCAGAACACTAACTGCTTTCAGGAATATCACTGTGGATTCCCAGATCCCAGAGGAAAGACAGGAGGTGTGAAGAGGTGAACCTATTCACAGGGCTGAGAAGCTGGAAGGATTATGCAGTAGCAGAGCCCCCACCCACTGGGAACATGGGGTATCAGTCCCATGTACAGATCACCAATCCAGAGCAATAGAGAAGGGAAGGGGAGACCTCGTAGTATCAGATTGTGGAAATCAGTGGGGATTTGATCCACCAGGGAGACTCAGCCCACAACATCCCAGGCAAAAAGTGATTTCTTTGTTACAGCACCCGCCTAGGAAGTTCCCTCTGATCTGTATCTGCAAGAGGGGCCTCACGGCAGAGCTCCAGCCCCAGAGGAGTCTGATCGGTACACCCAGCAATAAAGGGTGAGGGGCCCTCTATTATCTGGAAGAACTTTGGGCAGAGATCCAGAAAGGGGCTGGACAGTGTGTCTTCAGAAAGAGGATTGGTCTTTCCCACCTCAAACACACAGGTGGCATCCCTCCCCTCACCTGCGGAATGCCAGATCACCCCCATTCTTCTGTGACTGGAGGCAAAGGGAAATGGTCTTGGGCTAGA